>NW_006159714.1:416072-524957 GCF_000334495.1 Tupaia belangeri chinensis | reverse complement strand
CTTTTTTTTTTTTTTTTTTTCTTAAATTGGCAGTGCTACTCTGTGTTGTAATTACAGTAGTTCCTTTTCTAAAGTGTAGACTGTAAGGCTTATAAAAGGTGGTGAATACAAGTGGGGAAATATTTGGAATGGTGTTATTTTTAGAGAGTTCAAAATTAAATTTAATATTATGCTTACTTACTTTCTTTCCCCTCATCTAAGAGATGTGACTATCAGAGAACAAGACTGATTTATTTAAAACATTCAAAAACATACCAGAACTTACACATCCACATGAGTGTTCTTTCCTTCAAGGAAGTCACGTTGGGAGGCTATACCATTATCCCAATGATGCTGCCATTGCTCAAAGCACTTTTGGAATTATCTTTAGAACCTTCGTCATACTATTTTGAATATCCTCAGTGGTGGCAAATCTTCGTCTTTTGAGGGTGAATTTGAATTTTGGAAACAAGCAAAAGCCATTTGGAGTCAAGTCTTATGAATAAGGTGGGTGATCAAGATGGGTGTTACCATTTTTGGTCAAATAGGATGTAACTATAACATAATGAGACTGAGTTTTTGAGTGATTGAGTTATGCGCGTGTGTGTTGTCTCATGTGCACGGGTTCTTAAGACAGTTCCAAAGAGAGAGTTTATAAATATTTGAGCAGTGAAAGTATCACTGGGGTTAAGTATGTAATCTCCGGGTAAGGACAATGATGGAGAATTTGCACCTGCTAAAGAATTTCTGGTATGTTTTTTCCAAAGTTAAGCCTCATTGATTTATGTCACATCTTGTCCAATTTTTAGATGGAAGTACACATTTTTACCCATTCATATCATTTCAATTGTGGTAGATAATTATTACCCTTAGGAAATGATACAAAACTTGTGGCTGTGAAATAATTTATTTTTCATCTTTAAGCTTTTCAGAAATCAGATCAGCTAAGATTTTGTACGCCCAGGTGAATTCTTGAAGATAATTTGATTTTTACTCACTTATGAAAATGAGAATATTTTTGAAAAATAACCATGTGCTAGTATGTAAAAATAAAACTATGTGACCTAGCCATGTGAGTGATCCTGGGCAAGGTTCTACCTGGCTGAGTTTTAATTTCCTCATCTTAATAAAGAAAAAAGATTAAACTAAATAGATTCTAATGTCCCTCTCATAACTAAATATATAAGGACATAGACTATGCTACATGATTATTAATATAAAGTAGTTAGCTCTTGTTAGACAAGGCTCTTCACCTAGCCTGTGCCCTATTATTCAGTCATGGATGAAAAGCACCCATCCCTAGCCCTTATCTTCCTGTAAAACTAACATGATAAACATCTATGTAAAATTGCTCATATTTAATTTTCCAAGTTCCAGTATTTTAATCCAGTTATAATGAGTAAAATGTATCTGACCTTCAGGGAAATTGCTGGAATCCTTGACTCTAATGTTTGCTACCTATAAAATAGTGATGCTTATTTCAAAAGGTCATTGTAAAGGGTAAATTTTAATGTACATAAAATGCTTAGTCATGCCTGGCTTTTATGATGTACTTGCTAAATGTAAAAGATTTCATATCACCAAGTTTTAAAATACATAAAACCCACTTCCAGGGAAAAAATATTGTTTCAAGTCGTTTTTTTCCCCCACATTATTTTTGGTGTAAGACATATTTAGTTACAGCTGAGGGAAAAAGAGTTAGAAAACAGCAATTCACAAAAATTTGTATGATCTAATAGATTCAGAAATGATGATAAATTCTTTTGAAACTTTCAAAACTATGCTGTCATAGAAATTATTGTCAGTTCATCTTGGGAAAAGGCATTTACACTCTGGCCAACAGCCTTGCCTTGTTTACATTTCCAGGATAATATTACCCATACATGTTCATCATTCTTATTTATAGATTAAAAATATACTGGGGACCAAGTATTGAAGGCATAAGAAAGAGATGAGATCTGTAAACAAAATACTTTAATCTTAGTAATTATCTTAGTTATTAAAGATAGATTTAGCTAGTACCATTCCATAGCAGCTTATTACTGATTCGAAGAAAATAAATGCTCTGAAATGCATTTCCATTCTGGTTTCTAATGTGATTGTCAGTGTTTTCTCTTCCTTCAAATTGGCTTTTAGTCACAGAGGTGTTGTAAGTGCTAAATGGATTTGTTTAGTAGTCAGATAATGTCACAGTCACACCTTTCAAAAGCAATTTGTCATAAATGATTTTGTAGCAGTGGCTTTTATTAGGAGTTCTGCTTTGCCGAGCAATGTAATTAGTAAGCTTGTCAAGGCGCAGTGCAAGCACCATTAATATAATGCAGAGTCCGACAATGACTTCTAGCCATTTTAACTGAGTAACTATAAGATTAGATCATTTTCTCATATTTCATATCTGTGATAAAAGTGCTTATCTTAATGAGTACTGAAATGAGACAGAACTGAAGTCATAATGACTTTGTGTGTGCATGCCTTCTTTCGTTTGTAATATTAACACAAATTCCATTGTCCCTCAGAATGATACCTCCCACGAGCAAAACTTTTCTGGTCAATAATCTGGCTGCTGGAACTATGTATGACTTGTGTGTCTTGGCAATATATGACGATGGCATCACTTCCCTCACTGCCACAAGAGTCGTGGGTTGCATCCAGTTTACTACGGAACAGGATTATGTGCGTTGCCATTTCATGCAGTCCCAGTTTTTGGGAGGCACCATGATTATTATTATTGGTGGAATAATTGTAGCATCTGTGTTGGTTTTCATCATTATTCTCATGATCCGGTATAAGGTTTGTAACAATAACGGGCAACACAAGGTCACCAAGGTTAGCAATGTTTATTCTCAAACTAACGGGGCTCAAATCCAAGGCTGCAGTGTAACACTGCCCCAGTCCGTGTCCAAACAGGCTGTGGGGCCTGAAGAGAACACCCAGTGTTGTAAAGTGGCCAATGACAATGTGATTCAATCTTCTGAAACTTGTTCGAGTCAGGACTCCTCTACCACTACCTCTGCTTTGCCTCCTACCTGGACTTCAAGCACTTCTATGTCCCAAAAGCAGAAAAGAAAGACTGGCACAAAGCCAAGTACCGAACCACAGAGTGAAGCTGTTACAAATGTCGAATCGCAAAACACTAACAGGAACAACTCAACTGCATTGCAGTTAGCTAGCCGACCGCCTGATTCTGTCACAGAGGGACCCACATCTAAAAGAGCACACACAAAGCCAAGTAAGTTTCCCACTTTGCCTGCTGAGAGATCCAGAGCAAGGCACAGGTACTCCCTGAGTGGAGAATTAAAGGAATATCATGGTTATTTTCACTCACCGCACACACGTGGACTGTTTTCTAAAAGAAGCGTGTCTATGAGTGGAATGTTCATTCAGGCCAACATTTCTGATGGTCACAGTGGAAAAGCCACTCTATCGAATTCTGAGTGGATATTGGAGAGCGCTCTGTAATCTCTTATTTCTTTTCTATGAAAATTGATTTTGAGATCTCACATAGGGATTTGGCATGTGGCATTCCAGTCTCATCTCCCTTATACATGGCTAATAGAGCCCAAGTTGTGTATAAATCTTCTAAGGCACAAACATAGATCTATAGATACAACAGGTAACAGATAAAATGGTTAAAGAAACAATGACACAGCAGCAGCAGTGCCTTCCTCTAAGCTATTCAAGGACTGGCTTCCAGGTTGTGTAACAGCAGAGCACAAAATAAAGATAGCCATAGGAAAGAAAGGGTCTCACGTTCCAAAACTATATGATTTCCTCCAATTTTACAAAAGATCACTTGTGGGTACCTGGTATTTTCCAATGAAAAGACTGCATTTTCTTTCAATGACAATAATTGTGTCTTTGTTTTTAGGAAAATATTGTAGAGAACGATTCAGTGTTATGTTATTGAAAATGAAATACTCAGTTGGTGTACCTGGTGTTAAAACAAGTACCCCTCTAAATATCCCTGATCCAGGTGACTTAATGGTTCTAAGATATTTCTCTTTCATGAGATATTTCTTCCAAGAGAAATTTCTCTTTTTCATGGAAAGGAGGAAAAAAAATAAATCCATTTTGTATTTATCGAAACATCCAATCAATTGTAATTCATGAGCTACAACTCAATAGACACCTGTATGGACATATGACGGTGTTTTCATTCATTCAGCACTCATTTGCTGCATGAATGAATTTTATATTGCTCTAAGTGTGAGTTAAGGAGGGAGACTGCCTTTATCAAAAGGATGTTTATTTCTATCATCAAGTAACATAACAAACTTCTAATGGAGTTCTCATTACATTTATAAGTGATATAAAGTCATTGCTCATTAACCAGATAGTGGCTTTTTTCCCTTCTGCACTATAATTCTGCATTTGAATGTCTTTCTCTTCAAGTAAATGCATTATAATTTTAACCAAAACCTGTGATAAATTTAATTAGAAACCATGCAGCTTTTGGAACTACACTATTTTACAAATGAATTTTAAAGTTATTCAGAAATTAATATTGTTCCTTGAAAACATGGCATTTTTGGAAATTCACTGAAAGTAAGGTATAGAGATAAGGTTGATAAAATCATATGCTAACATAATGGTACTTTATTAATGACTTGTAAGTAGGGTTAGCATGAAGGTTTTGTTTCATTTTGAGAATAAGGACCTAAGTGAAAAGTAAGACCCATTATCTTGCTCAAGAAAAGCATGAAGTTTAGCATAATATAATAAAGTATAAACTTTGTGTGTAAAGTGCTCCTTGGGAGTAAGTTAAACACACACACAAAATTGTATTCATTATTTCAGATCTCATGAAAACCACTTAAACACAGGTGATGAGTGACAAACCATTTTCTTTCGCTAGAAGCATATACAAAAACTTCAGTTAATTTTAACTTGTCAGTGGCACATCTTATACACGATTTATCGTGATGTCATTCAGTAGCAGGTAAGAAGAAAGCAGTTCAAAATTACTCACAGTGCCAGTCTTGAAAAAAATCATCCAATGTGCATTCATTATTTTAGACATTTTCTAAATTTCTTCTCTTCCCTCCTTTCCTTTCTGAGAAGTGTGCCTTGGACATTTGCAAAGTCTAGTCACTCTTCATTGTTCAGGTATTATATGTAATTCTTGTGAGGAATAAATTAGATCACATGCATGATAAGTAGTTTGTGAAATCAAAAGCACTACTCAAAGTCAGGTGTATTTTCTTTTTTTTTTAATAATTATTTATTTTATTTTATTTATTCATTCATTTATTGTAATTTGACCAGAGAGAAACGGAGAGAAAGAGAGAGAGAAAGTGAGAAAGCAAGCCACCAGGTCCGGGACTCAAACCGTGGTAGGCCATGTGGGAGTGTCCACTGTGCCACCTGCTGGTCCCAATCAGGTGTATTTTCAACACTATTCCTCTAATCCTAATAATAATGCTCTAATCCCAACTAAATATTTTAATTAACATCAATTATATATTTTCTCAGTAGGTACTGATTGACAAAAGCATATTACTTTTTCCCTTCCTAGATTTATCAGCATAATATTAAAAATTCTTGACTACACAAAAGCTTTTGAGATTTAAGGAAATAAATCTCTAGAGAAAGAATTTCTGTAATCAAAAAATTGTGATCAAGGCTGGGGAGGCCCTGAAATCATGCAACAGGAGTAGAGCATATCTATATCAAGCTACAAATCACCTTATTTTGTACTTTTCAGGTGCCTGTATTTTTAAAAATCAATTTCCTGCCTCTGATTCTGATGAAACTTGGATTAAATATCTTTTAGTTGTCATAGACATTTAAAACTCTATGATTTCTTTTCATGTGAGATTAATTTTGTTTGACTAAAGCCATTAAAAAATCCATTTTGGGAACCAGCAGTTCGCGTAATGGCTATGTTGCTGGACTCCCACGTAGTCGACCGCGGTTTGTGTCCCGGACCTGGTGGCTTAAAAGTCACACCGGGCGCGTGTGCGTGCGTACATAGAGACAGAAAGCGAGAAATCACCCCCCGGGGGGATGGTCACGCCGCAATCCCTTCTCCTCCATTCTCCTCTCGGGATCTTGGGCACGCACGCACACGCGCCCGGCGTGAGTTTTAAGCCACCGGGTCCGGGACACGAACCGCGGTCAACTACGTGGGATTCCAGCGACATAGCCATTACGCTAACTGCTGGTTCCCAAAAAATCCATTTTGATTATTTTTACAGAACCATTTTCAGGGTATATTAACCAAATGTGGAAACAATTGTCCTTAAAATCAATAGAAAGGTGAATTTCTGGTCTTTTTTCTCATCTTTCAAAAAGTTTGTTTTGAGAAATCAGCAAAAGATTAGCCTATCTATAAGGTCAAATTATTTGTGTATTTCTTTAGAGTATAAAAAAAAAAAATGTGCTTAGGGCAGTGTCAGTGTCAAATGACTGAAAAAGAAATCTATGAAAAGATTAGGGATATTTTATGTCTGAAACGCAATAGGTGCTTACATGAATGAATAAGTGAGTGGACAGATAAATTGGTAGATGGGTCAGAGAGAAAGGTATGGTAATAAGAAATCTGATTAATCAGCATCAAGTAGATTTGTGATTGAAATATTACCAGGACTGGCAGGTGATGCAGTCATTAAAGGTACTGAACTCCCACACGGCCAGCCATGGTTCAAGTCCTGGACCCGGTGGCTTCCTTTCTCACTCCCCCCGCCACCCCTGTCTCTCTCTGGTCAAATTGGAAAATAATAATAAATAAAGTTAAAATAAAATAATTATTTTTAAGAAAAAAAAATTATATTACCACAACCAAGAAACTTTGTATTTTGTTTTGTTTTTCTTTCAGTCATTTACTGTATTCCTCATTTAGCTAGCCATATATGTGGTCTAAATCATTTGACTTATTGTTCGTTATTGCTGACTTAATGGAAATTATTTATAGCATTTTTTTTTTTTTTGGAGAGTTTTCTTTTTTATTTTTTTGCTATAGGGCATGTGCGCTCACCAGACAGACAGAGAGAGACAGAGAGATAGAAAGCGAGAAATCACCCCCCAGGGGGAATGGCCACGCTGCAATTCCTTCTCCATTCTCCTCTCGGGATCTTGGGCACGCACGCACACGCGCCCAGCGTCTCAAACCACCGGGTCCGGGACGCAAACTGCGGTTGACTACATGGGAGTCCAGAGACATAGCCATTACGTTATATATATAGCATTTTTACTTGCTTGTTCTTAAATATTTTTCTTTCATTTTTAGCCATTTCACCTTATGCTTTTACCTTGTTAAGCCAAACAAATAACCTATTTGCCATTGAGCATATTTTAACAGGTATTTATAGCAAATTTTTTTTTTAAATGAATGTTCATATATTTTTTTTTTGGATAATTGTCTCCAAATTAGAAAAGAGCAAAATACTAATACAATAATGCCAAAAGATATAATGAAACATGCATTGCTGCCTCAAAATTCCAAGAAGCTTCAAAGTTTTTTTTGATAGATATTATTTACTGATTTATTTGTATATATCATCTAGAGACAGATGAATGTGTAAGTGAATTAAATACAATAATTTAAATTAGATATAGTTAGCACATGTGCTATGTCCAATCTATGTCCTATATGGTCTTCCAGCCATTAACTGAGTTAGTTGAGGTTTGAGTAAGCTATTTTGTGCTTTAAAACAATTGATTTCACCTACTTTGCAGATATATATAACTAGGAGAAGTTTTAGAATATACGTTTTTGAGCCATTCTAAGCAAGATATAAAAATAACAAGTCTATTCCTTGAAAGATACATACTTTCCCCATAGATTTTTTTTAAAGAATTACTTTTTCTTTCTTTCTTTCTTTTCCTTCTTTCTTTCTTTCTTCTTTTTATTTCTTTGTTTTTTCTTTTATTTTTACCAGAGAAGGACAAAGAGAATGAGAGAGAGAGAGGGAAAGTGAGAAACCAAGCCACCAGGACTGGGACTTGAACCGTCATCGTATGTGTGGGAGTCCAGCACCTTTAACTACCAGGCCATCTACTGGCCTCTTTCCCCATAGATTTTTAAAGAAATTTAAAAATTGTTAAGTATTCCATTTGTCTACAGGAATCTCTTTAATTTTCTGGTTATTTTCTCTTAAAGCATTCATAAATGTTTGCTTCTAATAAAACTTTTAGCTACACTTGCATTTTTGCAAAAGAAAACCTGAGCTTTTCATTTATAAGACTAAATCATTTAAGAGTACCATAAAGTTCACTTCAATTACATTTTAGTTACTAAAGTTTAGACTGTTTCTTCTGTTTATTCACAAAATAAACTTAAAAAATAACTTTAAGATACCAATAGTTAAAAAAAAAAAATTGTAAACTTAAAATATCTTTCTGGGCCCAGCAGATGGCATCTTACTTAAGGTGCTGGCGGACTTCCACATGGATGACCATGGTTTGAGTCCCAGACCTGGTGGCTTGCTTTCTTGCTTTTCCTCTCTTTGTCTCTCTTTGGTTAGCACATGTGCACTATAGCAAATTAAAAAGAATAATAATAAAATTAAGTAAAAAAAAAAAAAAAAAAAAAAAAAAACCAGAAAAAAAATTTCCTGTAGGTAGAATTGTGAAGGTAAATAAAAGATTTGCTTAAAGAAGACAGCAGATAGCTTGTTTTTGTCCCCATGTGGCTAATTTCCAATTGCATCTGATATACTAAGAAAAAAGTTTTCATTCATATTTGACAGAATGAAGACCATCTACTATCTTGTCCTTGCTCAGCCTTCCCTTGAGTTTAAAGAGCCATCCAGAGTTCCAACCTTAACCATGTACTTCTGTCTGAGTGTGTACAAATTTGGGGAAAAAAAAAATCAGTATAGAGGTGGGTTAGATGGAAAAAGGTTGTTTCTCTTAACAAACTAGGTTGCTGCTGCTGATGATGATTTCTCCTTTTTTTTTTTTTTCTTTTTTCTTTTGCAAAAGGTTATGTGCACTCACAGAGAAACAGAGAAGGAGAGAATGGAGTGATCATGCCAGTCTCTTCTTTGTTTCTCCTTCTTGTCAGGATTTGGGGCATGCACACACTAGTCATGTTTCTCTCTCTCTCTCTCTCTCTCTCTCTCTCTCTCCCCCATCAACTTAAAATAAATGAATAAATAAAATAAAATAAACAATTCTTTTAAATAAAAGCCACCAGGGCAATTGAACCACTAGGCTGTAGGCAGACCCTGTAACTGGATTTTTATAATAGCTTTAAAACTCACTCTTTCAGATTACTCAGATCTTTTCATGGCATATTCCCTCTGTCTCTGTATCTTTCACTTCTCTCCCTGTCTTTAGCAGCTCTGTGTATCTAGGACAGACTCCTTAGGCACAAGGCTTAACTGCTGTGCTACAGGGCTGGTCGTGTAATTTGTTTACATCTATTTTATTTATCTCATGAGAAAGAGAGACAGAGAGAGTGAGAAGGATAAAGAGACAGACACCCGCCACAGCACATATGTTGGGATGATAAATCAGGAGTTTTGTCAGCTGTTTTTTTTTTTTTTTTTTTTTCATTTTTTTTGTGTTTTTTTTTTTTTTTTTTTTACATTTTCTATGTGTTTATTTATTTTAATTTAGTATTATTTTATTTGTAACAGAAACAACGAATTCTTTGTACAGTGTAAAAGAGCACTTAAAATAAAAAGAAGGGCAAATACATCATTGTAATTGAGCCATAAAAATTTCATGTTATATGAAATAGGATAGAAAGTAATAGTTTAGACACCAGCAGATGGCAAAATGGTTACATTATTGGACTCTCATGTAGTGGACTATAGTTCAAGGCCTGGACCTGGCGGCTTAAAAATCATGCTGGGTACATGTGCATGCATGCCCAAAATCCTGAGAGGAGACTGGAGAAGGGACTACGGTATCGCCATCCCCCTCTGGGGTGTGATTTCTTGCTTTCTGTGTCTCTATATCTCTCTGTCTCAATAAAATGTAATAGTTCGTAACTGCAATTATATCTAAATATTAAATTATTCCAATAGTGTATTTGCAATTTTATGAAATTTTGCAAAGGGGAAGTATAACTAATCAGGGTCCCAGAGTCTTCAGAGCATGTTCAGCTTCTTCAAAGTCAAAATTTAAGTTCTAAATTCAACATTAAATAACTGTATCTACCATATATATATTTACATATGTCTACTAAATAAATATCTATATGGTTCTATGTAGATATATAAATATTTATAATTATAGAGTCAATCAGTTATAATTATGATTCTGTGTCCTGAAACACTAACTGTACTTAATGTAAAATATTAGATTTAAATGAAATGGCTTTCAGGAAATTTCTACAGAAAAACTGTATATACTGTACATTGTGTTTCCATAACAGCAGAATATAAACTCTTTAATACAAATTTATTGGTTTGAATTTTCTAACGGTAATGTTCTCTATAATTTTACTAATTTCATCCTTTCTTTACAAATTAGTTACAATGATATATATGAATTTAAAAACAAAAGCAAAAAATATTTCTGAATGCATTCAAGAGAAAGCCATGAAGGCCCTTTAATTTAAAATTGTTGCATTGGGAAATAGTTGTACATTTAATCTCACCTGGTACATGGGCTCTGGAGATATCTTGATTCTGTTTCAGAATATGACCAGTGAATAATTATTTGTGTGAAGTGAATGAACTTATGGAATACACTATACACTATGTTAGCTTTACCAAATACAGTTTTCTAATCCTTTTTTTTTCCTTATAATGTGGACATGTTTATTATTGTTTTCATGTAAAACCTAATCTTAAGAGAATATTGTACATTTACATGTGTATATGTGCTGGAGGATTTATTTTTAAAAAATTACCCTAAATTCATTATACTCTCTTGTGAATTCTGAGAATGATTTTTCCTTTAGATATCTACTTTTTTCTTATAAATAGTTGTGTCACTTCCAAATGATTATTTGTTTCAGAAGACATTTTGGGGGAAAAATGAGTTCTGTGCAGGGTTATGTAACAGTATTAAATACTTATAAGCAATGGGAATATATGTATGAATGTTTAAAAGCAGAATGCATTTGGAATATTACTGTTAGACCTAAGGAGATAGGCATACTTGGTAAGATGTAATAGTATTTGAAGAGTGGATATTGAAAATGATTCATATTGTAAATGATTATTTTACACTCTGTGTGGTCAATATGGTTAATCTATATTTTCTGCTTTGGCTTTTTTCCCCTAAGTTCTAGTTTTTCATATTAATTATATAAAACTCTATAGGTGAAATGTGAACTATGAAGAAAATGAATACAATCTTGATTTTCTTATAGAACTCTGGCAGGTAAAGCACATTCCATATTGAAAAACACTCACTTTCATTTCTAAAATAATATTATATTGGTCCAGTAGATGATAGTGGTTAAGGTGCTCAACTCCTGCATGGCTCACCAGAGTTTGAGTCTCAGACCCATGGCTTAAAAATCATGCTGGGTACATGTGTATGCATAAAATCCCAGGAGGAGAATAGATTGTAGTGTAGCCATCCCCCCGGGGGATGATTTCTCACTTCCTCATTGTCTCTCTCTGGTGAGCACACAAGCCCTATGGCAGAAGCTTAAAAAAATTCTACTTTTATTTTATTAGGCATTAGGAGATAGCTATAAAGAACTATGAAATGTTATAAAAGTCAAATTCAAATAACTCAAGAACAAATAAATATATATATAATAAGTATATTATATATAAAATAAAGTATATAATAAGTATATTATATATAATAATATATAATAATATATAATAAGTATATATAACATACATACAATATATATAATCATAAAAATGCTTAGAAGTAATTTTAGTAAAAGGAATCCTACCAAATATTTTAGGGTCTGTTTCTTATAAAAAATGAACTGTTTATGACACTGAAAATTTTATCCTCAGATGCTTTGATGACTAATGTTGACCAGATTGTCCAGGAAGCACAGGTGAGATCCTTATTATCCACATACTTCAACACTTAAATGGGTACATTCTTTTTATAAATGAATTTTTAATTTGCTAGTTTGTGTAATTTGTTCAAAATTATCATTACAACTTATAAAGAATGCTGCATAGTGCAGGCTGAAGTTCATTTTAGTTCAATGAATTTCCAAGTCCTACATTTTGACATATTTTTCATAAACTGAACATTTCTAGTTTATATTAAAAATGAAGGTACTACTAATAATGCTGTGTGCAACTTTGGGGTGACTGTTGTAGCCTCGTGTGATATAGTGTGCATTTTTTAAACAAATATTTCCAAAGTGAAGACAGTAGCTTGATGAGAATGTATTCTTTCCTGCCCTTGACACCCACATCTTAATAGGCTCTGAGATGATACATTACACCTCATTGAAAACGGATGGACAGAAGTGTTTCACTGTTATCTAAACTGAATGAAGCCACTTTAAAATGGAACAAAAGACTACATATGAAATATTCATGGAATTGCTTTTGTCAGCAACCAATTACTCTTCTTGAGCATTTTTTTTTTGAAGTTTCAAATGAGTATTTGATTCCTGCATTTTAATTGGATCAGAAAGTGTGTTTCCAGAGCAGAACAGTACTTTAGCAATCTGTTCAAACAGCTGGAAGCAGCAGCCATTTGCTTGAGGTTTGGCTCAGAAAAAATATTCTGCTTTTAAAAGTTCTAAAACAGGCTATTGATTTATTTGTTGGTAGTACAAATAGGGTTTTGTTTTTAAACATTTCATATTTAAAAAAATCTTAACTTGATCAATCTTCCAGGGATTTTTATTTTTCCCAGTGAATTCCATTCTCATATCAAACAAAGTGTTTTCATGCATCATTGCTGTACAGAATATAAGATCCCATTCTTATGTTGGGAGAAAAGAAAAGGAACAGCTGGGTCCCTGGAAGTCATCGATAGCACGATGTCTGGCACATGTTCTGTGTTCCACTGGGTGGACTGAAGTGACCTGAGTGAAGGAACTTTGCTTCAGCACCACTCCCTTTATCCTCTCTTAACTTTTTTTTTTTTTAAGAGGTTTTGGCCATACGGCACGTGTGGACTCTTAGAGAGAGAAAGAGACAAAGAGAGAGAGAATGAGAAGGAAAGTGAGAAATCACCCCCCGGGATGAATGGCCACACCACAATCCCTTCTCCATTCTCCTCCTGGGATCTTGGATGTTGTACACACGTGCCTGGCATAATTTTCAAGCCACTTCGTGAGGAACTGTAACCACCACTGGCCATGTGAGAGTCCCGCGACCTAACCACTATGCCTTCTCCTGGCCACTCCTCTCTCAATCTCAGTCTCTCTCTCCTCATTACTCATTTGTATTTCTCTCTGTCTCTTTGTCTCTTACCCATCCCTCTCTTTCTCTCTCTCTCTCTCTCTCCCCTTCATTCCCCTTCATATCGTCCCTTTTTTTTTTTTGACAGTTTTTTTCTATAGGGCATGTGCGATTGCCAGAAAGAAAGAGAGAGACAGAAAGCGAGAAATCACCACCCGGGGGTATGGCCATGCTTCAATCCCTTCTCCTCCATTCTGCTCTCTGGATCTTGGACACACACGCAAATGCACCCGGTGTGAGTTTAAGCCTCCGGGTCTGGGATTCAAGCCACAGTTGACTACATGGGAGTCCAGCGACGTAGCCACTACATCATATACTGGTCCCTCTCCTTCCTTCTTGAAAGTCTATTTATCATGTGATTTTTAACTTCTAGTCAAGCTCAAAGTTAGGATACATTTAGAAAAAGATTAGGAAATAGATGATTAATCTTTAAAAAGAACAAACCAGAATGGTGCTATATGTTAAAAGAAGATTTGGGAGCAGAAAAACAATGAGTCATTATTCAGTTACCAATTACAATAAATGAACAAACAAGAAACCAAATATTCACATTTCATGGGACATGTTATATATTATTGTGCTTATATCTTTTACCACATTATTAGAAGTAGAATTTAGAAGAAACTAATTTCTTTGGGAGTCTTAGTATTATAGAGGGTAGCATTGAATTTGGCAATGTGATAAATACATACTTTTTTTTTTTAATGCCATAAGGTTACATCTGCTCACCTGAGAGACAAAAAAGAGGGAAAGTGAGAAATTACCCCACCTTGGGATGGCCACTGCTCAATCCCTTTTCCCTTCTCTCAGGATTTGGGGCCCATTTGCACATATACCTAATGTATGTTCCAGGCTGCAGGGTCCAGGATACCAACTGCAGAGTCAAGCAGGTAGAATCCAGGACATTTACTACACTACCTCTGGCCTCATGCTTACAATCTTTAAAAATGACATTTTAATCCTAATTAATTAATATTAATTATAGGAAATTGAGAAAACAGGTAAAAAGTCAAAAATTAAATATAAATAAAATTTAATCTACCACCTAGATACTACACAAATACTGATAGCTTGTATGTAACCTTCCATGATTAACTTTGGATGTGTAGTAAATCCATGTATGTATGTATGTCCTCAGCATTAGGTTTACTTAGTGAATCCATAGATACGGGATATGTCATCTTTACAAAAAGTTTCTGTTGTATCTTTGGTCCCCTTTATAAAATAAATGACTATACCACACTGTTGTAGAAACCCTTCCATACTTTGGATAGTTTTCTCTTCTTTCTATAAGCATTAGAAAGAATGAAAACAAATCCAGGAAGAATGATTTTAACGAACATAGTGGTAGCATATAATTCATTCATCAGGCAGCTCTTGATGCCTTTCTATGATCATATTTAAGCCAGTATATAAACCTCAGTGTAACTATTTCTTGGTACTTAGTAAATGATTTCTGCTATAGCAGGCCTATCATTTCGAAAGCTGTCAGCAGGACCAAGAAGCGATGCCCTTTCTGAAGAGTCTGTGACCTGTGTGCTCTCAGTTTTCTCATAGCCTTTCACACTGTCAGTAGCACTTAATGTGTGTGAGTGAAGTGAGGTGCAGTTGGCAGGGACTGCCCTGATCACAGCTTCCCCGCCCTCTTATATGTAGCTAATCCTACTGAGGTGCCTGCTAAGATCATTTTTTTTTCCAAGCCTAGAGAGTTAAAATATTTATTTAATTTCCATTAGTCAGAATATACACAATGCCAATTTTCTTCTTTGGTAGCTTTCCTGAATAGGTATAGAACTAGAATAAGTTTAAAATATTTCAACGTATCCATACCATTCCCTAATCAACGTAAAGTGAGTGGAGAGCAAAAGGGAGAGTAATCATTTATAAAATTAATTGATATTTACATGTAAATTGACACTTGCACCTAAATTAGCCTTCTGTTTGACAAAGAGTTTTATCCTTAAAATAATCCTGGCAAAACAATAGCGGGACCAGCAGATGGGGTAGTGGTTACATTGTGAACTCCCATGTAGTAGATCACAGTTCAAGTGCCGTGGCTCAAAACTCACATCAGGGGCATGTGCATGCACTCCCAAAATCCTGAGAGAACAGAGAATAAGGGTTTACAGCATGGCCACTAACCCTGGGGGGTGATTTCTTTCTGCTTCTCTGTCTCTCTCTCTATCTCTACAACAAGCCCCTGCTCCTTATAGCAAAAATATCTCCTAAAAAATAAACAATATGCCATGCTTGGTGGTTGAGGTAGGAACAGTTGACTAGTTTGCATTTACACTGAAAATGTCTGAAGTAAAATTGTTTAAGAAATATTTTCTTTGTTCAAATCAACAACATATGGATGCATTAACTGTGTGTATGAATCTGTGTGTGGGGGAGGGCTGGGGGGGCGGGTGTATAAGACCAAAGCTCTGACCTATTCTGTATTTGCTTATGTCAGCTTTGAAGACAAATACCTCATGATTTTAATCATCTATAATTGTGATTATGATATTTTTAATATTAATTTATTTTAAAAATTTAATCATCATTACAAAAATCTCTGCCACAAATACACTAACCAAAAGAGTACAGTAATTTTAGGGAAACTACTGATATGTGAATAAGTAAAAAGTCAATAATGTTAATTGAAAATAAATAGCAACATTTTTTAAAACTATGGGAAGATATAAGGTTAGGAAAATACATAAAATAAGATTCAAAGATCGAAGCTAATCTTTATATATGACATGAATATAGTTTCAATATTTTTCCAAGTGCCAATGGTCAATATAAAATATTTGGTTCTGCAGGCCTTTTTTTCATGGAAAATGTCCATGAAGTAATTTTGTTAAAAAGAAGAGTATTGGAATAAACACTTACAGAAAACATTTAGATATTTTTCTAATAATTCAAGTACAGTTTTGACAAATTTATCTGAACATTACACCACATCAGGAAAATAAATAGAAGCCTAATGTCGACAATGCCCTTTAGAAATCATTTTTTTTCTCATTTAGACATCTCAGCTGTACATTGTTCTTAATTACTTTCAGAATAAGAAGAGTAATACGCATTTTCTTATGATCCATTTAATGTGATGACATGTTTTCCTTCCCTTAACATTGAGGTGGCAAGCACTTCCTTTTTCCTTTTCAGTATTTAGACTGTCTACATGACAGCTTTCCACTGTGAGATGAGGACCATTATCAAATTACGCTGAATTTGCCATAAGTTAATGAATTTTAGTTCTTGTAATACTTTATCAAAATAAATATCATCTTTCATGTTTATCTTTGTAATACGCCTGAAGTTTAGGTTCCTTGTTTAGATCTTCATGAAATTATTGTCAGTTTGCCAATTACTAAGAAAATATTTTAAAATTATTTTGGGTCTACCTAATTCCAGTTTTTATTTGACTCCACATTGTGCCATTATTTGAATAATGGTTGTATCTTTGGGGCAGAAACACCGCCATCATAGTTTCCCAAATTGTTGCTATTTCTGAATCTTAAGAAAATTAACATTTACATATACCATAATTTCATAGTTTGTTAATACTATTGTTGTGTAATGTGGGACTGAATCAAAAACCCTAAGATATGTCAGCTTATAAAATCATAAACTTGGTATTTGACTCAAGTTTGTTATCCCCAAGTTACTACTTACAGTCAAACTAATTGTATCACTTACTGTTTTTATTTTCTAGTATGTTGAGTCATTTACTATGTGATTACTTCCTATAACTTGAAATTAGGTATAATACAAATTTTTCTATCAAAGAGACTCTATATTGGAAATCTAAAAAGTAAAATATTGCCTATATTCAATGAACTAAAATAAGCTATACTATAAACCCAATAAAAAGAATTTAGAGGCACATACCACTGTAATTTAAAGTGATTTTGAATGGTTTTTCTAAGTATATTTGAGGTAAAGCATGATAGTCATAGAAGTAGTTTGCCCAGTAATTTGATTTGCTAAATGGAATGTACATTGGTCCTTCAACATTTTTCAAACATTGGGTGCATCCCTTGTTAGTCCTCTAAAATTATTATTTGTGCCAAAAATAACTTCATTTAATCAGATCATCTGGTATTTTGAAATATTTTTAGAAATAAAATATCACTATAGCATTTTACATACCTTTATTTCATTAAGTTACCAGAATAAATTTAATATACTTTAATAATCTTAGCACATATAGTTATCCAAGTACTGGGCTGTCAGAAAAGTCATGATGCATTTTCGTTTAGAAAAAGTATGTCGTGACTTTTCTGACAACACAATGTATTTGACATTAGCGTTTTGATCTAAAATATTCACTAAATTAAAGTCTGTATTTTATGGCTCACTTGTGAACGTATTTTTTTTTATAAATTTCAAGTAGAAATTTCAAGTGTAGTTGTTTTTAAGTTGGAAGTAAAAATTACTTTTATTTAAATTATGTCTTAGCACATATATTTCAAAAATTCTTGTTCATGTTTGTTGAGGATAGAATTTATAGATATATTTTAAATCTATAAAGACTGAGAACTTATATCAGAGGAAAATATTTTCACTGTTTCATATTTTACCTTTTTTGGGGGGAAGCATTTTTGCCTTAGGAACGTGTGTGTTCACTGTAGAGAAAAAGAGATAGTGAGAAGGAAAGTGAAAAATCACCCCCTGGGGAAATGGCCGTGCAGCAATCCCTTCTCCCCCATTCTCCTCCTGGGATCTTGGGCATGCATGCACACACACTCAGCGTGAGTTTCAAGTAACCAGATTCGGGACTTGAATTGAGGTCAGCAATGTGGGAGTGAGTGATGTAACTGCTATGCCATCTGCTGGCCCCCCACACTTTCATATTTAATTAGTTTTTTTTTTTTTTTGAATTTTATTTTTTTGGAGAAGTTTTTCCCATATGGTGCCCACAGGAAAGACAGAGAGAGTCAGCAAGTGAGAAGTCACCCCCCTGGGGGGATGATCATGCCACAATCCCTTCTCTTCCATTCTCTTCCATTCTCCTCTTGGGATCTTCGCCATGCATGCACACGCGCCCAGCGTGATTTTAAGACACACAGGTCCAGGACTCGAACCATGGTCGACTAGATGGGAGTTCAGCAACACAGCCATTACGCCAACTGCTGGTCCCAATATTTAAATAGTTTCATGAATTGTTTTTTATCATTTTCTTTCAAAAACATACTTACGTTATTCATTCCATGGATAAAGAACTAAGTAGTAAAGAAGAATAATATTCTTCTCTATCATTAATACATAATTGCACTTCATAAAATTACATTATTCTACAAAATTCCTAGTAGAATATGTATAAGAAATAGATATGGACCACTTAGGTTTTAGAAGTGGCAAACGAATTTGATCTAAGATGTGTTTATTTTTTTTAAAAAGTATGAAAATTTGTTAACACTTAAGTGGCATCCATTAATAAAAATAGTTATTATTTGTTTAAACTTTGAGAGTGTAAATTGAAAACTAAAGTAGGGGAAAATGCTATTTCACAACTTGGTTTTGAGTTATAGCCTTGTATCCGTTTACTTATTTGAAATTACCAAACAAAATTTTAAATATTGACATGTATATTTACATACTCTCAGGAGTGTGTCTTGTATCTTATGGCAAGATACTCCTGTCTGGGTACTTATAGTTCAGTAATTTGTGGATTGATAGCACAATGATCTTATTAGCTACGTGTTTTCTTTTTTTTTCTTTTTTTTTTTTTCTCTTTCATTTCAGAGGCTGGAGTTAATCTGAAGAGCACCACTTCTCTCTCTCCTGAAAAAAGTTGCCACTGATATTTTTACTGGATAAAATTTAAAAAAAACGTTTCAATTCACAAAGGCTTATTGTTGAACTGGTGTCCTAGAAGAAACTGTCCAGAGGAGCCAAGATGGAAGTCTCTGACGCTGGCGGAACTGGCTCCATCAACTCATGGTTCATCCCCTTTTAAGACCAATTTTTTTTTTCTTCTGGTCTACAAGTATTTTTTTTTTTTCTTTTTAATGAAAGAAAGAAAAAGCCTACATTGGCATCAAATTCTGTATCAATCCATCTTACATTGCCATCCATGATTTAAAAGACTGTAGAATCTTGAATAATCTATATCACTTTAACAAATAAATGTTTTACTATGACAGAATTTGCACATTGCCTGATTTGTCGAAATGCCTATTGCTTCCGGTACGAATGGTGAAAAGACCATTGCTATAACTAGCAGTGCTGTTTTACATTTAGGTAGTACACAAACCTGAAGGGATTGCAAATTGCTTTATAATGTTGGAACTATTTCTTCCATGACTGAAGTGCTCCCACTGATAGGGGAGAGCAGTACAGCTCTTTAAGCACATTTATAGCAATTTCATGCCTCAGTGTAAGACTGAAAGTGTTAAGGGCACTCTTCTGTTAGCAGAACTTCAGAAAAGATCAAGGTAGACATAACGGTAATTAATCCCAACTGATTTGTTACTTTGTCGGAGAGCCAGAGTTAAATAAGTGTTAATAACTTCAAGCCTTGTGTTTCATTATATGTGTTTATTTCTTCAATTTTGCACAATTGCTGGCTAAATAAGGAAGAACATGATCAAATTCAACACCGGCATATATAGAACTGAGATATCTTTGATGGCTAATGGTGTTAATACAGTCATATATAAGTAGTATTCAAGTTTAGAATTTAAGAGCTGGTCCTCGTGTGAAGGAGACTTGGGCTGTGTGAATTTGTCCAGCTACTTATACACTCTAATCTTCTATATTGTTACAAAATGAGTACTAGAGTAAAATTTGAAAATGCCTGTAAAGCTTCACAGTATTTAGGTTAAGCAATAAGTTCTGCAACAAAATTACTAGGAGCATTGTTAATATCAACTGAATTCAGACTAAATCTTGAGATAGTGGGTCTGTTCTTTGACAATTCTGTTTTTTTATTATTAAAAACAATATGCAGTTTGAAATCTTTACAAATTAATTTAAAAAGCCAAGAAATTATTTGTCCTTTAAAAAAATGCAGGATAATCTGCCCACCACTGTACCTCTCTTGAACTATTACAATTATCCAAGAATCCAAGGAGAGATTATAGACCGTCAGCCACTAATGGCACATGGAAGCTGTGCTTCGGAGCACACTAGGACAATCCCCAAATGCACATGCGCACATACTCCTACACACCACAGTGATGAATGAAGCAGAAGTAACAGGTGGGCATTGCTATTTCGTAGTTAATTGGAAACGTTGGGCAATTCACCTCTTATAGTTCCATTTCTTCACCATTCTATTGCCCTAGGACAATCCTGTTTATGTATATATATGTGTCCGTGTATAAAAATGTTTATGGTGATGAAAAGGAAACATCACCCCTACAAAGCACTTTCTGTTACATACACATTTTCTCATCCAATGTACAGTGTCAGGAACAAAAAGGTTATCCCGGATTGTGCAGAGTAACAGTTGAAGGTGCCTTTTGTGACCTCCCACCTTTCCTTCAAGACATTATCCTGTTTACCTTTCCATTAGCTCCCACACCAATGGAATTGATGCTTTTATATTCTTGATGGTGATAACGACATAGCATTAGTAGCCTGATCTGTCATCTGCTTCTTCCTTTCTCTGGGATATTCATGCTATTGCTTTCCAATGAACAGAATTTTTAGTGCTAAAGACCAAAATCAATCTTCACCTATTCATGTTTCCCTCCCCTACATTCTCTACATCTAAATTTGAAAATTTCATTTATATATACATTCAATCAACAGTAATCAGACACTTTGAACATATTTTCATCAGACACTCTATGCTTTTTTTTCAAAAAAATATTTATAAGGAAGTGTATGACATAGTTTACTATTCTCAAGGTGTTCAATAATCAATTTGTATGAAACAATATTTTCTGCTTATATTAAGAAAATACAGGAGTAAGTATGCCTAAAAATAAGTAAGATTAATGGCTATTCACAAATAAAAGTTCTATAAGAAAATGACAATATAATATTTTGAAGATAAGCAGAAACAATTCATTTATTTTAGCTGAGCATATTCTAGTGCGCAGGGATGATCTAATGGATGATAAGTCTAAAGCATGAGATTACAGCACATATATTGGAAGTCATTCCTGTGTTTTCCATCATTCTATAGTCCAGAGTAATTTTGAAAGTAATCTAGCTGCTAAAATACATAATAATAAACACTAGCAGTTCAACTTAATTAAATATCTTATACATAGTAGATATATTTTGTAAAACACATCAAGCATATGCAAAATAAATCAAGTAAAAATATTTTGAATGCACTATAGGTATAGCATGTGAGATGTGAAAGTGAACTGAAAACTCTAGTTTATATGTTGGAAATCTATGACTATGATTTTTTAAAGTCCTTAATTTGTGCAAATGAAAATTAGTAACAAAATAGTATTGTTAGTTGGAAGGGATACTACATGAAAATAAATCTTATATGTGTCTCATTTTCCATTTTAATTGTAATTTAGGAGTGTAGGTTAGTTTTCATACAAGTCTAAAGTGTCTGTTAAATCTTATCACATTTAAATTCATATTATGGAATATTTTATGGTGCCTGTTTTTTCTAAAATATATTCAAGTAAATTCATCATTTCTTCCACTCTTATTTATCTTAGGAAATTATTCAGCTTTTATTTTTTAGTTAGCTTTATTATTTACAAATTTACTTGTATTTATAGTTCATAAATCTATTGATTAAATTGTGTGTGTGTGTGTGTGTGTGTGTGTGTGTGTCTGTGTGTGTGTGTGTGTGTGTGTATGTGGGCATATGCAATTATCTAAAAAGACAAATGATGCGAAGTATATTATGCTTAACCAAAGTAAAAGTCTCTATCACATGCTTGTTTATTTTTTAAGGGACGGGGTCTCACTACGTTGCCCAGGGTGGCCACAAACACCCTATTCTCTGCCTCACCCTCCAAGTTGCTGAGGTTATGAACTTGTGCCAACATGCCCAGCTCACAATCAAGTTTTTCTTCTTTTTTTTAGAGAGACTTTTGCCTTAGGGTATGTGAACTTTCCAGAGACAGAGAGACAGAGAGGCAGAAAGCTATATATATTATTCCCTAGGGAGGATGGTCATGCCACAATCCCTTCTCCATTCTCCTCTCAGGTTTTGGGTACTCATGCACATGAGCCTGGCATGAGTTCTTGTTTGTTTGTGTGATTGTTTTTTATTTGTGTTGTTTTTGGAGAGGTTTTTGCTATAAGTTGTGTGTGCTAACCAGAAAGACAAAGAGAGAAAGAGAGATAGGGCATGCACGCACATGCACCCGGCGTGAGTTTAAGCCAACAGGTTAGGACCTGAACCGCCATCAACTACATGCGAGTTCAGCGACACAGCCATTATGCTAATTGCTGGTCCCTACACTGGCATGAGTTTTAATCTGCTGGGTCAGAGACTTGAACCGCAGTCGACTACCTAGGGGTCTAGTAATACAACCAATATACCATCTGCTGGTTCCTCACATTAAGTTTTAAAAAAGCATTGTTTTATATGGCATAACATTTTAGCCATTTTAAGAATCCAACTCAGTGACATTAACTTCATTCACATTATTGCATAATCATCTCCCTCTCCTTTAAAACAATTACTTTAAAACTTTTTTCATCACTCCAAACATAATTGTTTTTGTTTCCGCAGCAATAATACTTACTTCTGCCCCACCCCCTAGCTCCTAATAAACTCTGATCTGCTTTCTGTCTACGAATATGCCTGTTCCAGCTATTTCATATATGTGGAGTTACACAGTTTCTTTTAGATTTAGTTTATTCTACTCATTGTAATTTTTCTGCAGCAATGGTAAAGCCTGAATCAGGACTCGATTTATTTTCACGGTTTAATAATACCCACCCATATGCATATTTGCTTGTGTGTAAATGTTTATCCGTTCATCTTTTGAAGGACGCTTTGTTTCCACCTTTGACCACTGTAAATACGACTGCAATGAATCGTAATGTACAAGTATCTATTTAAGTCCTAGTTTTAAACTCTTCAGGATGGATACCTAGGAGTAGCATTGCTAGGTCATATGATCATTTCACCTTTGAGAATTCTGAGTAATTGCTATCCTATGATGTTGAGGTTGGTGGGATTCCAGCCTCTCCACATTTTGTAATCTCCAATTGTTTTTTTTAGTCATCCTGGTAAGTGGAAAGTGTCTCTTCATAGTTTTAAATAGCATTTTTCTAATAACCCATGAGGTTAAAGATTATTTCACATTCTTATTGACTATTTGTATATCTTCTTTGAAAAAAATGTCTACTCCAGTCCTTTGCCCATTTTAAACTCTGGTTGTCTTTTACCACTAAATTGAAGGGGTTGTTTATATAGTCGTGTAGACATCCTTTATGTCATACATAATTTCTCCTATATTGTGCATTTTCTTTTCACTTTCTTCATACGATACCTTAATAAGCAAGATTTTTTAATTCTTTATGAATTCTATGTGTATTTTGTTGTTTATGCTTTTG
Organism: Tupaia belangeri chinensis; assembly: GCF_000334495.1. Taxonomy (NCBI): domain Eukaryota; kingdom Metazoa; phylum Chordata; class Mammalia; order Scandentia; family Tupaiidae; genus Tupaia; species Tupaia belangeri. Next base: position 501,195 of record NW_006159714.1, on the reverse strand, counting down.
ATTTTATATTTGATAGTACACTTCAAAATCAGAGGTTATAAAGATTTGCCTTGGTTTTTCTCCAAAAGTTTTGTGGCTTTAACTCTTATATAAGGTTGATTTATTAAGAGTAAATTTTGGTATATAATGTGAGATAAACATAAACTTTATTTTGAAAAGGATGTGGAAATCTACTTATCTAACACCATGTCCAACGACATCTATTTAGAAGACATTATTTCCCCCCCCCCCCATGTAATGGTCTTGTCAGTCTTGTGAAAAATCACTTAGACACAGATACAGATATATGTGTTTAATTCTGGAATAATCATTCTATTCTATTTGTCTGTATATCTGGTTTTATGCCAGCCACCACAGTGTTTAATTATTTATAGATTTGTAAGTTTTGAAATTAGAAAGTGTGAGCCTACCAACTTTGTTCTTTTCTCAAGATTGTTAGGACTATGCAAGGACCATATTAATTTGAAGTTGTGCTGCCATTTGCCTTCCATAGTTTCAAGTTAGAAATTAGCTGTTAATAGTATTGAAGAGATTTTGTTAGTGATAAGTTTCTTCTTGTTGCTGTCAAGGTTCTTCCTTTGACTGTTTTTCAACAGTTTGATAATAGTGTACATCAGTGTGAATATCACTGAATTTCCCCAACTTGGAATTTGTTTAACTTTTAGATTTGTGATTCATGTACTTCATCAAATATTAGGCAGCTTTCGACCATTCATTCTTCAATATTTTTCTGCTTTTTCTCTGCCTTCTTTCTAGGACTTCTGCAATGCATGTGTTGATTTTTAGGTTTTATTTTGTTTTTAAGCCAGAGGGTGCATGTGTGCAAGAAAGAATCCTCCTCCAGTGAAGCCTAGTCCCGTCCCAATCACTTTGCTTCCATTCAGCATCCCATCAGGACTGTGGTTATGCGTATGGACACCCAGCATGTATTATCAAGCCACTGGCTCTAGGACTGGAACTCAGGTTGGCCAAAACAAACCTGGCTTTTTCTGCCCGTGCTTAAACATTTGATGGTTTTCTACTGATCCGATGACTTGGTTCCTTGGTCTTTATTCTTTATGTCTTCTCTACAGACTCAATTATTTAAATTGTCTCATGTTTACATCCATAATGTTTGATCTCAACCTAACCACATGCGTTGTTGACACTGTCTAATTAATTTTTAATTTTAATTATTGTATTTTTTAGCTTCATAATTTCTATTTTTTTCTTTTTGTAATTTTTATTTCTTGATATTCTAATTTTGTTCATACATTGTTTTTTATGATTTCTATTTGTTTTTTAGTTCTCTCCATTTTCTTTATCTCTTTGGACTTTATTTATTTATTGAGAGGTTTTTGCTATAGGGCACGTGTATTTGCCAGAAAGACAGAGACAGAGAGACAGAAAGCGAGAAATCACCCCCCAGAGGGGATGGCCATGCCATAATCCCTTCTCCTCCATTCTCTTCTCAGGATCTTGGGCAAGCATGCACATGCACCTGGCGTGAGTTTAATCTACTGGGTCTGGGACTCAAACCATGGTCAACTATGTGGGAGTCCAGCGACATAGCCATTATGATAACTGCTGGTCCTCTCTTTGGACATATTTAAGACAGTTTTTTTAAACATTTTTTGTCTGTTATAGTGTTGTGATACCTGAGCTTCATCAGGAGCAGCTTCTGTTTATTTACTTTGTTCCTTTGTAGTCATTCTTTTTTTTTGTTTGCCTTTTTTGTTTTTCATTGAAAAATGAGCATTTGAATCTTATACTATGGACTTTAGATATTACCCCTTCTCTAAGGTTTGATTTTTTTAAATTAATTTAGTTTTATTTTATTTTATTTTTTTTGGAGAGGTTTTCGCTATAGGGCGTGTGTGTTCGCCAGACAGACAGAGAGAGACACAGAGACAGGAAGCGGGAAATCACTCCCCAGAGGAGATGGTCATGCTGCAATCCCTTCTCCTCCATCCTCCTTTCGGGATCTTGGGCACGCACGCACAAGCGCCCGGCGTGAGTTTTAAGCCACCAGGTCCGGGACGCGAACTGCGGTCGACTACATGGGAGTCCATGTAGTCCAGACATAGCCCTTACGCTAACTGCTGGTCCCGGTTTAATTTTTTTTTAATTGTTGAACACAGTAGGGGTCTGTATGATATTTTTTCTAAATTACTTTTGCAAGACTATTCACCGGTATATCTAATCATTGAAATGTTGTCTGTTCCTTTATATACTGCTGGATAATGTCTTGATAGGTATTTTCTTGAACTCCAGAAGCTAAAATTAATAATAACAATAATAAATTTCCCCAAACACATCAAACAAACAAAAGCAAAAACAAAAAATCTTTTAAAAACTAATGTTTGAAAATTATCTCTGTGCTGAGACCCTCTTTCAATATTTAACCAGAATGGTACTGCATCTGGCCATCAGCTCAGATTGGAAAGATGGGGTCTTTACTGCTCTTACTGAACATGTATTTGGCTTGGCGCATATGCTTAATTTCCTAAATTCTCCTGAACATACAGGTGCTTTTTGATGTCCTGATTTCCCAAACATTTTCTTCCAGGACCTTAGTTTATTTTAACTGCAATGTTTTAAGCATCTTCAGGTTGTTAGCTTGCCTTGTGTTTTTGAGCAATGTCTGCTGTATCTTTGGCCTGAATGCTAAGTTACGCAAAACAGAGATGTGTGCTTTGCATCAGTCTTTAAGGCGGTTCCTAGACCAATTTGAAACATACACACACGATCATCTTTGAAAAGGATCCGCTCAGTTTCCTTTACAACCAGGCCAGCATCCCAAACTGAGAGCATATCCATTGCTGTTTTATGGCTAAAGTTATGCTGGGAAGAAGTGGGGCAGGGGCAACAAAAATGCTGCAATGTGTCCTTTCTATCTTAGGATCCAGTTTTCTTCATTTAGCATTTCAAAGGTTGCAATATACCTTTGTTCTTCAGAGTTCTTACAAAGATGGCTCTGAATTTCCGCTTATCTTCAATATTTTTTATGGGAGAAGAAGAACTTTGAGTTGCCTACTCTGCCATTTTGCTGACATCAGTTTATACTAGTTATGATTCTGTCTTGTTTTTGATGAACTATTCTGCAAATGAAAAAAAATACAACATCATTGGCTATGAAGTGAACAAGATTGTATATAAAATCTAAGAATGTGTTCTCTATCACAAATCTAATTTTAATTGTAGGCTAAATGAATTTATTTTGAGGTCACTAGCTTCATTTGTTAGCTATACATTTGTCACATCTGTTTAATTTCCTTTTAACTAAAATTATCATTGACTTCTCTTGTTACATTGTTTATTGGCCCTTATTTTTCATATCTGCTCTTTTATTTGTAATCCACATCTGAGACCAAATAACAACCATCTAATCTTATTAATTAACTCACATGCGAGGCCCTCTAGAATTGCCAATTTCAGTATGCCTGCTCTCACACATGGGTCTACCCAAATGCTATCTAACCAAATCACCAAGAAAGATTTTTGTGATTTGTTTGGTTTTGTTCATTGTCTAGGTTAGTAATGTGGGTAATAATCAACTTTCTTCACATCCTTATGATCAGGTTGCCAACATAAAAATGAAAAAAGACCACAAGAGAATTTAAACTGCATTATTTTCCAAAAGGATTCATACTCTATCCATATGCTTAAAGCACTCACAATTTTCAGGAATATGACTTTCATGTTTACATACAAGTAAACATTATGGTCTATTTTTGCAGCAACATACAGGTCAATTCAGGTTCACCAGATCTTTTTGGATGAGTCGTTTCATGCTATTTTTGCTCTTATTGTTAGTGCCAGTTTTGAAGGAAAAAGAGCATTAGAGGTATCCATAAAGATATGGCATAACATAGCATTTGTGAAGTCTGTGAAAGTATGTGATGTCCAAGCTCCAGAAAATAAAACAAGGCTGGGTCCAAACTATTGTTTCAACTCAGGAAATTATCGTTGCATTCAGAATCATAAAATTGTCACTTTTAACAATTTAGACATAAAACATTTTACTGAATGTGTTTGAAATGGAGTAGTTAAGGGAATGGTCACAAAAAATCTTAAATCTCTAAAAGGCCTGCATTTTTTAAAAGATATCTTCCTTCTTTCCATGAGTAAGAGAGACAGAAAGACAGAATCCTCAATAGGGTCTCCAGGACATGATCCAGTCCCCATTCAAGCTAGCCTCAGATCACTGGGTATATGCATGCCCAGCATGTTCACGGAGGTCTCTGAACACAAACTCAGAACCTTCCCATAAAGGTCAACCTCTCAGAGCATTGTATTACTGCTATGCCACTGACAACTAGCTGTGAAGGCCTCTATTGTATTTAATTATTTATTTATTTCAGAGAGGTTTTTGCTATACAGTACACCAGAAAGAGAGAGACAGAAAGTGACAAATCACCCCCCAGGGGCGATGGCCATACCACAGTTCCCTCTCCTCCATTCTCCTCTTGGGACCTTGGGCATGCATGCACATGTGCCCGGTGTGAGTTTAAGCCACCTGGTTCAGGACTCGTACCACAGTTGACTACATGGGAGTCCAGTGACATAGCCATTACACCTAATGCTGGTCCTCTCTATTGTATTTTTTATTTTTTTGAGAGGTTTTTATTACAGGGCACGTGTGCTCGCCAGACAGACAGAGAGAGACAGAAAGACAGAAAGTGAGAAATCACTCTCCAGGGGGGATGGCCACACCACGATCCCTTCTCCTCCATTCTCCTCTTGGGATCTGGGCATGCACACACACGCGTCCGGCGTGAGTTTAAGCCACCGGGTCCAGGACTCGAACCGCGGTCAACTACATGGGAGTCCAGTGACATAGCCATTACACTAACTGCTGGTCCCCCTCTATTTGTTTAAGAAGAGAAACAGACAGAGAGACACAGCCAAAGAATTAGAACCCCAATAGGACCTTGATGCTGCAAACCATTCCCAGCTTCAGTCAGCCTAATCATAGGTAAAGCATGCCTTGCATACTCTGGGAGGTCTTCAGATGTGAATCTGCAAGCTTCCTATGGAAGTAAGCCTCTTAGTGCATTTTACCACTGTGTCTTCCATCTGCCTCTATTACATTTTCAGGGAAACATTTGAAAATTTCTGCCTACTTTTATTAAACTTTTGCAATAGTGCATCCATTTGTTTAACATTTAATGTCATAATTTTGGTATCTCTGCTGCAGGTACAGAAATAAATGACTTGGTGACCTCCCAAATGCACATATGTAGGTGGTAGTTGAATATGTGAAAATACGTATTTACTTAAGCATTATCATTGTTACAGATTCAGGACCACAACCCTGTGGAAACTGAGAACAAGTCAATCCAATTTCTAACTGAACAAGGCGATGAGAAAGAATGTGTACAATGGTTTCCTACGATGAGTAAGATTTAAAAACACTTCCAAGTCATTATTCGAACTGGAACCCCAAGACTCTCTGATTCTATTTTGCTTCCATACTCAGTACTTTATGACATCAGCCAAGACCACCATTCCCGAGTCCTATACTGGATATCACTTTGTGTTCTTCACACAAAAAAGAGTATCTTCTCTCTAATCTTAAGATTATTTCTAGATCATCTTTTGATTTCTATGAAATTTTGTTAGTATAGTGTTTTGAACGTACAAAACAAGTTTATATATATTTTTTCATTAAAATTTAATAGAGGAGGATGAATGGTGACACAGTGGCAAAGCTCAATATATATGTGTGTGTATGTATATACATATATACATATATATGTATATGTACCATGTGTGCACACACACATACCACAACAATAGTAGCAACATACATACTGAATAGCAAATATGAAGTCAGATGTAAGAACACATAAGAGTCTTTCTGTGATAAGATTAGGATAATAGCTGGCAAACAGATATTGAAATATGATGCAGAAAGTATCAAAAGAACCTGCATGTATTTATTCAATAAACTCATATTAATTGAACATAGATTGATAGAGTCATGTGCTTTGCTTTTTTTTTTTTTTTAAACCTTGTAGGTTATTAGGATAGAATGGAGACAAAGTGACCGTTGAACATTTAATATGTGTTAATATCAGATCCTTGTAGTAGACATCCTGGAAAGATTGGATCCTGAGATAAAAGAGCTGATTTTTTTTTTTTTTTTTGGAGAGGTTTTTGCTATAAGGGGTAAGTGCTCTCCAGAAAGACAGAGAGAGACAGAGAGATAGTAAGCGAGAAATCACACCCCTTCCCCCAACCCAGGGAGGATGGCCACGCCTCAATCCCTTCTCCTCCATTCTCCTCTCGGGCTCTTGGGCATGCATGCACACGCACCTGGTATGAGTTTAACCCACCAGGTCCAGGACTTGAACCATGGTCGACTACATGGGAGTTCAGTGGCATAGCCATTACGCCAACTGCTGGCCCCAGAACTGATTTTTATTAGAATGAATAAATGTGCAAACTGCAGATTCTAGTACAAGATATATGTACAATAGCATCATAAGAGATACACTGTGAGAAGAAAAGAGAAAAGAGTAATTATGAATAATAACATGTTTCCAAGTTTGCTATATGAGAATATGGTAATTAACATTGAGAGTAATGAAAAACACAAGTGATATAGATTATTTCCATTTTAATATGTATAATTTTAAGTTGATAATGATGGCAACAGGAATTTGGGATTCTGAGACTGGGAAAATGTGTGCAATTCTCAGTATGAAATAACACTCTGTTTTCCATAGTAGCTGCCCCGATTGAGCCAATGGGTTTGAGTCAAGCAAATAAATCATTTCAGCTTTAGCAATTGCAAATAGCTAAAACTGAATCTATATATTTTTTGTATTTCTATTATTTGTGGGTCTTTCCATCGTAATTTCTATATATTTCTTTGAGTTCAATATGTTTTCTTGAAAGTAAAAATAATACATGACCAGTGTGAAATGTAAATGAATCTAAATTCATTTAAAAAACCTCAGTAATAGGATTTTTCTCTAATTGATGTTGATGCCATTTTAGTACTCTGCTATTTCTTTTATTGACTCATTGACAAATGCTTGAGTAAATAACATTCAAGAACCAGAATAATATTTCTGTTTATTTTTATTTTTAAGAAGTAACTTCCTATAGTAGGAAAATTGAAATTTGCAATCATTGTTATTTCAATGCAAATAACTGTTATTTATATATCCCTGATCTTGTGTTCCAAAAGTCACTTTTCTTGTTTACAGAGTAAATGAAATCCGTAACAACTAAACACTGACATTCTAGTCTTTCTTTGAGCACATTCTTTGAAACAGTATTCTATCGTCCCATAATTACATCTTCTCAACTCTCATTTATTCATGAATGAATATTTACTGCAGTGTCATCAAACACAATTTCCAAAAGAATGATTTCAGTATTTAGTGAAATCAAATGTTTCTACAGCATTTTTCAAACTTTATTGGTCACTCAGAACTATTTCAGAAATCGGTTTATTTCTGGCTCTTGCTGCTGCCTCGGAAGTCAGGTGCAGATCCAGAGTCCATCAATAGTTGGCACCTCATCACTCTCAAGTGATTCTAATGCAGATATTCATAAGGACTGAATATAAGGTGTCACAATTGCTGGAAAGTGGGAAAATTCAAATGTATTCAGTCTTCAAAAGGAATGATTTTTTTTTGAATTCGAATTGATTGGTGTTATATATCAATCGGTGCAAGTGTGATACTTCATGAAAATGATGATTTGTTTCTGACAAAAACAGCTGAAAGTTTCTTCATTCTATTGCATGAGAAGTTAAACATCTTCCTTAAATTGTATTTCCATTTATTTAAATGCAATGTTTATTTTCAAATAAATGAGAAACTCTTTTTGATGAAATCTTACTTCTCTTGAAATGCCATCTCATTCTATTTTATTTCACAACTTAGGGGGACTTTTCACTATAAAAATTATCTTCTAGATCAAGTTTGTCAAACGTTTCTATGCACAAAATTTTAACTTATTATCAAAGAACATTCCCTCTTTTATGTTAAATTGTCATAAATTGTCAGAGAATTGGTAGCTCTGTTTCATCATATAATTTTAATATTTTAGTGAATTCAACTGAAATTTAAAAAAAGACTACATAATCTTGTTATCTATTTGATGAAGGTGTTTATCATAGTACCTTTGTCACTATTCTGATCATTAACTCACAAGAGAAGCATATGGAAATGTCATTAAGATTTTTCTAAGGAAAACATACAAAGTCACTTTCATTGTATTCTTTATAGTTTGAATTTCCTAAGGTCTCAAAATAAGGCCAGAACTGTGATAAATATAAGACTTTGAAACAAATGAATAAGCAAATCATCATCATTCAGGAAAATTATCTATTGATAATGTGTATTATAATATTTTTGACTAGACTAATATATAGTGTATTCATGGTGGGAAAATTCATTTTGCATGACGTAATGATATATAGTGATTGAATGTATTCAAATAATAAAACTTACTAAAAACCTAGTCAGGTGCTTGCAAAAGTCAAAGACATTATTCACAGAAAATCTTAATGATGTTCATAGTTCATTAAAATTACCAAATTATCTTAATATTTTTCTTTTGAATCAGTGAAGATATATGTTTCCACAGAAAAAGAAATTTTATTATTAAGCATTTTAATATTCTATGTTTTCACAACGTCTGCCTTCCAAGGTTGCATTTCAAAAGCAATGACTGGATGCTAGTTCAATCCATTTTTAATGCAACAAGTATATTGAATGTGTATATTTGATTAAGAACAATATTAATCTATACAAGACAGTGTCTTTCCAGAGATCCTTTGAAGTTAGAGGCAAGGTAAAATAGTGGATAAAATAGCCAATGTCCAATTATTTAAGGTAAGTAAATAAGACAAACCCCCAGAGCTTTGTGCATTTAAATTTTGGGAAATATCTAATTTGTTCCATTATAATTTTTTTAAATTTCTTTTGTCTTTTCAACCTTTATTCCATTTCTGTTCATGTTATGTTTTTAAAAGTGATATTCAACAATTTTCATGTTTAATGTTTATGCAATTATCTTTAGATGGTATTATTTATTTATGAATTATAATTTATATATTTAAATACATACACAGATATTTTTTCTCAAGATACTTAAAATTTATATAATTATGAGCAACTTAATTCTTTGTTTCTAGTTTGATGATATAATTCTGTCTTGGCATTAAGTCTCGTAACTACATTATTAATAGTTTTATATTGCCAATTTTGATTTAACTGTAACCAACAAAGTAAGCAGAAGAGAAAGATTAAGTGTGCTAAATATAGTAAACTTAAAGTTACCATTTAGGAACTAGCAGTTGGCGTAGTGGCTATGTCATTGGACTCCTATATAGTCAACCGCAGTTCGAGTCCCACCAGGTGACTTAAACTCACGCCAGGCGCGTGTGCATGTATGTCCAGGATCTCGAGAGGCGAAAGGAGGGGAAGGGATTGCAGCATGGCCATCCACCCTGGGGTGTGATTTCTCGCTTTCTCTCTTTCTGTCTCTCTCTGTCTTTCCGGTGAGCAAACACGCCCTATAGCAAAAACCTCTCTCCAAAGGAAAAATAAATAAATAAAGTTATCACTTAAATATCATCTAGATATAACTAATAGAAGTAGGATTTTGACTTAGTAAATATAAATAAGAGGGGTGGCCCTAGGCCGGAACAGCAGATAAGTATTTGAGCCATGAATTTAGTACACTAGCAATGATGCCGTATTAAAGAAAACTACTGAAGACAGGATTTCTATTTATTTATTTATTTAACTTTAGGGCATGTGCACTTACCAGAAAGACAGAGAGAGACAGAAAGTGAGAAATCACCCCCAAGTGGGTATAGCCATGCGGCAATCCCTTCTCCTCCATTCTCCTCTTGGGATCTTGGGTGCACACACACATGCGTCAGTGTGACTTGAAGCCACCAAGTCTGGGACTGAAATAGCTGTTGACTACGTTGGAGTCCAGCGACATAGCCATTACATCATCTGCCAGTCCCCTGGAGACAAGATTTATAGGACAGATTTACTGATTTAATGTGGAATCTGAGGACAAACATAGAGTGGAAAACTGCCAAGTTTCTCAATGGAGAAACTGGTGAATAAGGAAAAGTACATGATCAAGAAGATATGAGAGGCAGTTCTAACCCCAAGAGAACTTTCAGTAAAATAAGGTGCATGGCACTTACGTTACGATCAGAGACAGTTCTTTCTGAGTATTCTAGAGATATGAAAAGGCAAAATTACATGGATGAATTTCCAATGGGGGAACAATATTCTCTGGGACAACTTGTCATGAAGACAGTGGAAGGAGTCCAGGCTGAAGTGAAAACAGTGATGGATTTCCCATGTATCTCTGTGCTTCCTAGGGCTGATCTGGTGATCTGGATGTTCAATCAGATAGCAAGATATCTCATTTGTACACCTGCTTACTCTTGCATTTCCTGTCGGCACTTACCAAAGGGTGGTGCCCTATGATGAAGATGGAAATTAGACTAAAGCATATTCTCAAATTAAAAACCTTTTTGTGGTATTATTAGGCTAACATCAAAGCTCATTACATTAAGCTATTGGTTATTTGATTGAATTTTCCAGATCCAAAAAATTTAAAAAAACCTTTAACATAGTGCAGAATATAATTCAAGACTTCTGAATCTCCAAGGTAACCACTAGACTATATTCTGATGACCTCTTTATGGCATCCAGAAATAATTTATAAAGCTTTCAAAACTATGGCCTAGTAGTTTGGGTTTTAAGCCAGGACTTTAGCATATTAGAGCAGTAACTGCTTCATCGAACAAATACAAATTGATTTTCGTTGTAAGCGTGGTCTAATTCACTTAGCTTAAATTATTTAAGCCCCACTTATAAATGTATTTGGTACTAAATTACAGCTGGAATCTTTGTCTTCAAAAATAGAACATTTCACTTTATGAGACATAAACATCCTAGATTCACTGTGAGGGGATGACATCACACTGACTTTACTGGTTTACACGGAAAATGTTATTCCTCATGAAATAGGGTATTTTAGAGGGTAGGTATTTAAATTCCTAGAATTCTTAATATTGTATCACTCTAATGTTTTCTTCATTTATTAATAATTCATTTATGCCATCATTGAGATGGTGTACTGTCTTAATCTCATTGGGGCTCATGGCCCTGGGTAGAAATACTAAGTAAGGAAGATTATCCCAGATACCTTATCGTTATCCTTGGAAAATTTCTCAAATTTGACCAGATGGCACCTTCTTAACGTTTCTCACACACATATCTCTGGGAGGGCACACGAGACTACACTCTGTGGAAAGCACAAACATAAGGCTGTCTTTTCATAAAGCTGTACATACAACTGACTATTTTAATCATCTTAAAGAATGGTGGTGGAGCTAATGGTTTCAAGCCCTATTCTGTTGCCACTACTGGTTCTTCAGAAGACTAGCCCCACTCAGGAAATAGGTAGTAAAATCCTCAGAATTCTCGGATGCCAGTTAGTAAGAAGTTTGCCTTTGGGATCTGAAACTGCTTGGCAAATTCTGTAAAAGTTTTAGTCAAACTTCCTTGGTCTCACAAAGACTGCTTTTTATTAGATCGAACACCACTTGTATTTGGATTAGATCTCAGTGGTAGCTGAATTGAACTTAACCTACTCATTAGTCTCCAAATATTAAGCAATCAGCACAGGCAAACAGCTGCTATGCTAATTCCGAGGTATTAAACTGCTTGTAATTAGTGAAAGACAGAATAGTGGGGGAAAGTAGACTTCCTGTGCAGGACACTTTTTAGACTCTCTTAGAGAATGTTTCGCAGATTGAATAAATGTCTATTCAAAATCCAAATGCAAAATCTCACTATCATAAAACATATGAAAGTGTTTAAAAGTTCAAAGTGGTTAACTTAAAGGTTAAAGGGGGGAAAAAAGTCTAGTGCTTAATTATATATTTCATTTTTAAATAAAGTGTATCCTTTTCCCCATTGGGAGACCTCATGACCACTACATTTTCAAAAGAGGGCAAATAACTTGCTAAATTAAAATAATAATTAAAAACCATATAAATGTGTACATGACACAGAATTGGTAGTAAATATTGGGTAAATAGAGAATTTTATGAACTTTTTTTCCTAAACCATCATCTTCATAAGGGGACAATAATTGCTTCTTTGTAGTTTTTTTGTGTTTTAAAAATAAAAAAAATTCTCCCTTAAAGACAAAGACATTTATCTGAAACAAAAAGACATTTCCTGAAGACCAACTGGGTAAAAGTGAACTTTTATAATGTTTTAACATGATCATATGATATAACACCAGATGATCTGATTTTAGCTAAACTGACCAGATTTTTTATCAAATTAGTTCATATCCCCAATGATCATCTTCATCATTATATTCATAAATACAGACCTTTACATATTTGGCAATAATTTTACTTAATTACATTAAAATCTAGGTACAAGACCAGCTGCTGGCATGGAAGTTAAGATGTTGGAACCCCCATGGTCAGCTCGCAGTTTGAGTCCCATTCCTAGCGGCTTGATAATCATGCCAGGCACACGTGTGTGCATGCCCAAAATCCCGAGAAGAGAAGAGAAAGGACTGTGGCATGACATGCCCTCTGGGAAGGTGATTTCTCACCCCTCTGCACCTGTGTCTGGTTAGCAAAAAGTAAAATAAATAAAAAATAAAATAAAAAAATAACTCTAGGTGCAGACCAGTCACAGAAATGTGCTGTGCTCTCCAGGCCAGCCCGTCACTGAAGGCCCACATTTGATACCCAGGGCAACCTGATGGCCGCAGCAGGGGCATGGTTTCCTTTCCCACAGACGTTGAGTCTGAGGCAGGAGGATCACAAGCTTGAGGCTGAAGCTGACCTGAACGATACTACTAGACCCTGTAGTGTCACCTGGAGGTTGAGGCAAGAGGATCTTGATGTGATGAGACCCTGTTAAAAAAATAATACATTAATAAAGTAAAATAGATATGATAAAATTCATGTTACAATATGAGAAGATACCAAGTCTGTTTCTTAAGCACTGGTATCTTTTTTTTTTGCTTACAAAAACAGGTGAATTGTTATATTACACTGTAGAATAACTGAAAAAATATAAAAGCAATCTCTAACTGGGCAACAGGTGACATTATCCACAGGTGAACACAAAATTATTAAACTGAGGCATTACTACTCTTTCTGGTATTATTTCTATTGCTACAGCCCATACAGTAAATAGTAGCACTAATATTAAATCGATAAGAAACTGTGTACTTGTAATGTGCCAAACACAATTTCTGTCGTATTACATTCACTAATGCATTATGTTCTTACAACAACCCTATGAATTACATGCGTATTTTGAGGTGAATGAAAGTTTCAAGAGATTTAATAACTGTTCGAGGATAAACCAGCCTGTAAGTCTTAAAAGCACAATTTAAACCCAAAGTCTCCCGTTATCTCCTATCATTTTCAATTCATATCACATATGACTAAGCTTAAAATAATTCCCTCTGGAATAAATTTATGTTAGAACAATGGCATTATGCTATTTGATAAGTACATGAAAGACCTCCTTTTTAAAAAATAATGTGCCACGATAGATACTTAAATTTCAAAAATGAAATTTAACATAACTATATGTAATTATAAAAAATTTTACTGGGTACCTGTTGAGTTATGCGTACATGCATGTTCGTGTGTGTGTGTGTGTGTGTGTGTGTGTGTGTGTATTAGAATATCTATACCAGAAATGGCTAGTGTTGGGGATTAGGAGCAGTCTGATTGACTGTCACCAACCCGGCCCTGCTGGAATAGAATGGAATGTGCACCTCTAGGAGTGGTTCTGCAGGAAGCAATTAGGGATCCCCAAGGAGAAGTACAGGTACAGCTGGTTGACGGGCCGCTCTTCTCTACCGTTTATCATGATTATCATTTGTCAGAGACGATGCCGCTTCCTAAAACAAGGCATCAGGAAGGAAACTTCCTCCGGAAGGCTTCCTGATCTTCCAAACTGGTTAAACGGTTACGGAAGAGATACTTGCTGGGGTCAAGGCTGTGGGAGTGCTGACGTGGAAGTGGAGCCTGTCTGACAGGTGCTGGCCCACGTCTGCAGTGGGTTTTCTGTGGGGCTGGTGGTGAGGAAGCCTCAGTGCCTTTTGTGCTCTGCGTGGCTCATTGAGCTTTTCTACCCGTGCCTGCACACCTACGTCTGCTGGCTGCTTTGTTCTACACCTGGCCTGGCTGAAGAAAGCACCGCACGCCAACACCACTGGGAAGAAATCGCTACTCCTCCAAACCAAGCTCTCGCCAGTGTTACTCCCTTCCTGATGCTGGAAGCACAGAATAAATTCTTACACCTTTTTAAACAAAATTGTGTGTGTGTGTGTGTGTGTGTGTGTGAAAAGCCTTTTCTTTTTACTGCATATAATGTATTACCATGTTCACCACTTGTATCAGTAAATCATAATTATTTTTCTTTTTTGCTATACTCTAAATATACAATAAGAAAAGATCATAGAATCCATTTTTTCAACCAATGCATTATAATTAATTAAACTATACCACTAATTATTGTATTAAAGTGGCTTTTTTTTGTTTGCTGTTTGTCTGTAGTGTAAACACAGCTATGAGACATTATTAGAATTATATCTACTCATCAAAGGGCATTGTCATTTTGAAAACTCTCTTTGTAAAAGGACCACCAGCATTGTCCCCCGAAATGTTTATCTGACCAAACACCATCACTGACTTCTAAGAATGAGCCATTTAGACCTATCAATTGTGTGGCCTACACATGCTTTCAGGAGAATGTTATTTGGCCAATAGGGGGAACTGAAGACATAAGTCTGTCTGCCTTTTCCTATTTCCAAAACCCTTTCCATAGGGTTTGAGATGAGACACTCCCACAGACATTAACAGAGCATTTTGGTCCATTTGATAACAGGACCCATCCTACATCCCATCCCTGGCATGGTATCCTTGTGATGGGTGAGTCATGCCCACAACCATTAAGAGATCATTTTGACTTGCTGATAACAGGACGCTTTCTACATCCTGTGCTTGGGACCGCATATTGTAATACACACAAGCCCTCTTATCTCTGTTATAGTATACTCTTTGCTGGTGCCTTCCTGAAACCCAGACTTCCCTTTGCAATCACCAACCTAAAGATTGTAAAACCCACTTATAAGCTATAATCCCCCACTTCCAGATGTCCTGCCTTTTTGGACCATATCTATGAAATAACTCTTTTCACTAAATTCCAAGTCTTGTCTTTCATTCTCAAAATCAAATAAAAGGAACCTTTATACCTGATCACCCTAAGAAAGGCATGTTTGCTTCTTCTCCGGGTCTGGGTCACATACATTACTGTTTAGACCACATTAATCATTATTTCTGTAGAGTTGGTTATTTCTCTCAAAAAGTAATACACTTATTTATTTTATTTTTTAGTTTCAAATTTCCCAATTATGCTATTATTGAATAATTCTTCCATTCTCATTTTTTAATTATATTTCAGAAACAAAATTCTATAGAATAGATGAACACTGAAATAAATGCACACGGTCTGTTTCCTCATATTCAATTTGTTGTATCAATTTCCATATCAATTTTCCTATTCTTGAAGTACTAACTAAATAATGACTGTATAACTACACATTTTTCTAGAAATCTTCTTATTTTCTGCTTTTGTTTGTTAAAGTTATCTTGTAGTGTTCTTAATAAACTAGTAAAATAAACAAGAAAAAGGAGAGAATGGGAGAATATCTTTATACTTTTACATCTTCCTATCCAGAAACAGAAAGCTTTGCAAATCTTATATGTTGCCTTTTAAAAGGGAAAAAGGGGGACCAGAAGTTGGCATAATGGCTGTGTCACTGGACTCCCATGTAGTTGACCGTGGTTTGAGTCCTAGACTCAGTGACTTAAATTCACACAGGACCTGTGTGCATGCATGCCCAAAATCCCAAGAGAATGGAGGAGAAGGGATTGTGGCATGGCCATCACCCCTGGGGAGTGATTTCTCACTTTCTGTCTCTCTGTCTCTCTGTGTCTTTCTGGCGAGCACACATGCCCTATAGCAAAAACCTCTCTAAAAAAAAGTGAAAAGGTTATTATTTTGCCTTTTTTTTTTTTTCACATTCTCTCTAACGTGATTGCTCAACTTGAATTGCAAGGTCATGTCCCATGTCTGTCAGTTGCATGGCTTTGACTAGTGAAGCAGATTTAAGCGTGCTGTCTCTGGAACCCAGCACGCCTGAATTTGCAAACCCAACCTATCACTATGTGCCCTTGGTAAGTGCTTAAGCTCTCCTCGCCTCTGTTTCTTCATCTAGCAAATACAAATATTAATTTTTAAATCTCTAAGTGTTTTAATGAAAGCTAAAAAAGTTAGTAACAATATAATGCTTCATACAGTTCTAAATAAGAGTTCATATGTAAGATATAAGCTCCTATTAGTATCATATATCACTTTTTTGTTTGTTTTAGGGAATATGCTCTCACTAGACAGAGAAAGAGAGAAAGTGAGAAATCACTCCCCAGGGAGGAAAGTCACATAGCAATCCCTTGTCCTCTATTCTCTCCATATTTGGGGAATGCACACACATGTACCTGGTGTGTTTTTGCAAACCGCCATGTCCCAAACTTGAACGGCACTACCTATGGACCATGTGGGATTAAGCTCCATGCCACTTATTGACTCAGTAGCCTGTATCTTAATACTAAAATACAGAGAGAACACTGACTTCACTGAAAAGTCGGTATGGTGAAGAAATGGAGTAGTGACACAGCCAATGTGCGGGAGAGCAGTCAGATTCATTAATAAGTCATTCATGTGTCAGATACTGCAAGGCATCCAGAACTTTATCACTCCTATCAAAACAAGCAGAAGCATCATTTGATTCTGGAAAAACACCAAGTATGTAACAAATAAGGAAGCATAATCTCTGGTAATAATTACTATTTTAATAAAGTTAAAAAGTTTATTCATTTGGATTTTAATGATTTTTTCACTATTCATGTATATTTCTATTCCATAATTCCATAAATTAACTGATTCCTAGTGATACATCGATTTTGTAAGGCCAAAATTTTAATGTGTTTTCATAGATTTCTTTTTAATTCTTTTTAAGTAGGAAAGGGAAGTTTTAATAGGAAAGTGAGGCTTTTTTTGTTTGTTTGTTTGTTTTAGAGAACAATTTTTGCTATAGGGCAAGTGCACTTGCAAAAAATACAGAGAGATAGAAAACAAGAAATCACCTACCAGGTGAATGGCCACTCTGAAATTCCTTCTCCTCTATTCTCCTCTTAGGATCTAGGGCATGCACCCATGCACTTCTGGCATCAGTTTTAAGCCTTCAGGTCTGGGACTCAAACCACAGTCGCCTATGTGGGAGTCCAGCAATGTAACCATTCTCCATCTGCTGGTTCTGAAAGGGAAGATTTTTAAGAGAGGTGGGCAGCTACCAGGAGGACAACTGCACTGGACATGAGGTTAAGTGTTACATTTATTCCAAGAGTTGATAATGAATATCTAGCAGAGGAAGGTCTGTTATAGCATTTGACTCCTTTGCTTAGATTTTATTTTATTGAAAAAACTGTATTTTTGAGGTATGGTATAAACAGTGTAACATTAAGGTGAAATGAACTGGCATTTATATTAGTCATATGAGATTTTAATCATTAAAAGCATAATTCCTTGGTTCTAGAAAACTGATGCATTATGAAAATTACATGTCCTCCAACTAAGCAGAAATTAAGAAAAATGAAAATTAGAATGTTAAACAGAGAAGCTGAAACTGCAACATCAAACTGCCTTGGGAGAGGCAGTGGAATGAATGGGGATCGGTCTACGGTACGTGCAGGCTTGGATGTTCACACACCAAGCTCAGTTTAACAGCTTCGAATCTAAACCACACTGGAAGCAGAAACTGAAACTGGATGAGCTATAAACCTTGAAAACCTGAACCACCATTAACAAAAAAGAACCAGAAAATATCTGTCTCTTGTAAACAAAAGACAAGCAAAACTTGTTTTACCCGAGTTTGTGGGAAACTTCATGGGGCATAGAGATGGGGGTACCTCCCCTGAAAACGGAAACTATGAGTTTCTGAAGGCTTGTAGTTGAGAAGCTTCAAGTGAAGAAAGCAACGTCGAAAAATGGTCCTCGACTGATACTCTCAAGGCAGATCCTGGCTGAAGCCAGCACAGAAATAACTAAAGGATAAATAAATAACTTTATACTTTTAATTAAACTACAGACCAATATTGATAAAAATATTATATATATAATATATATACAATATTATATATATACATGTATATGTAATTATGTGGGAGGAGGGCTATGCTGTCATCGCTTCTCTTCAATTCTGGGTACACATGCACATGTGCCCAGCATGATCAGAATTATTTTCAAGTCCCTGAGTCTTGTACTTGAAGCATGGGCAGCCGTGTGAGAGTCTAGCACCTTAGTTGTCATGCCACAAGCTGGCCCCGTTAGCAGCAAAACGAAGGGCAAACCATGAAATTAAAATAAATGTTGGATTGATATTGAGGTATCTTTACATAAATATAGGCTCAAAAACACAGA
Source organism: Tupaia belangeri chinensis (assembly GCF_000334495.1). Taxonomy (NCBI): domain Eukaryota; kingdom Metazoa; phylum Chordata; class Mammalia; order Scandentia; family Tupaiidae; genus Tupaia; species Tupaia belangeri. The sequence goes on along the minus strand of NW_006159714.1, from coordinate 482,629 downwards.
ATAGTATCAAAGTGATCATTAGAAATGTGTCACCATTTCTATATCCCATGTGAGAATAAAGGTTAAAACTTTTAGTTTTCAGGAAAAAAATAGTTTATCACTTACTCAAGGAAAAGCAAAATGGAATACAGATAAAAGAGAGGGTGCAATGGATAAGCCTCGTCCTGGGAAAATTTAAATTAAAAAATAAAGATAAATATGAAATAAAAAAAGAGAGGGTGACTGGAAGCAAATACTGAACAATTTGATCGGTAAGTATATGAGTAAATCTGAACAATCATGAACTGAAAAATAATAATAATTATTACCAATTTGGGGATGTATAGATGTAATAATAAGACAGAATTGGGTTGATTAAAATTAAAATGAAATTACCTTGTTTTATATTATTTAGAAGGAAGCTAGTAGAGACACAGTGATTAAACTCATAAACTCATACATTTCTAAACTCAAAAATAGAGGTAAAAATGTAAATATAATTGTTATAAATTTAGCAAGCTTAATAGCAAAAGCAATAAAAGAAACCATGAGAAAGGAAGTATAACATGATAAATACAACAGCAAGTAGAGAAGGGAAATAAAGAAAAGGCATATCAAATTCAAACTACTACAAATTATTGGTACTTCTATATATATGTATGTATAATAGTATATTACTTATATAATCACAATACAGATCAGTGCATATCACAATATATACTTAGAAATAAAGAATAGAGAAGAAAATTAAAATTTCAGATATGTAAAATAATATATGCAGGGCCAGCAGCTGGCATGACGATTAAAGCACTGATTTTATATGCCACCTATTCTGTGGTTTCAGTCCCTGACAAGGTGGTTTCAAATTCATGCTATGCACACATGAACACATGCCCAAAATTCTGAGATGAGAATGCAGATGGGATTACAGCATGGCCATCCCACTGGGGAATGATTTCTCACTTTTCTTCTCTCTTGCTCTATCTGTCTATATTTGGTGAGCTCATGTGTCCTATACAAAAAAAAAAAAAAAAAGAAAAAGAAAACAATATGTATACACAAACATTTATTTATGTGTGTGTGTGTGTATATGTGTGTATGTATGTGTATATATGTATGTGTGTGTGTGTATCCTAAGCACTGTATATGTTTATGTGAATTGGTAAAACCATTCTGAACCTGTATATTCCTACCAACAAAGTATTGAAATTATAAAGAAATATTTTAGCATTGACAAGGGAAAATTGAAAAGTTTACAGTCAGATTCAGGAATTTAAATGAATACTTTCCACAACGGATGAATAGAATTGATGAAAATGAGAAATGAGTTAAAAATACTTAACAAATTGAAGATAATGGATGTAGAATCTTGATCTAAAATTTACGGAAATACTTTTTTTTGTTTGCTATAGGGCACGTGGGCTTACTGGAGGAAAAAAAAGACAGAAAGGGGAGAGAGAGAGAGGGAAAGCGAAAAATACCCCCCTGGGAGAATGGCCATCCACAGTCCCTTCTCCATTTTCCTCTTGGGATTTTGGCATGTATGCATACCCACCTGGTATGTTTTCTAAGCCATTGGTTCAGCCAGGCTATGAAAGAAAGATATTGTATGTATTCACTCAATATATACCGCCTATCCTCACTCTATGGTAGAGAGCAAAAATTGGAGGACATAAAAACAGTAAAGGTACTCAATGAGAATAGGACAGTGTGGAATGGGGGAGGTGAAGAGGATAGAGAAAGATAGCAAGTGAACAATAGAGAAGGCAGGACGTTAGTGAGAAACAGATATGGCTTATTAACTGTTGATGATGACATGTATAGTATTCTCAGCTGGGTTGGTCTGAGAAGTATTTCATGATGGGCAAAGTATTTTTACAAGCAAAATGAGAAATAGCGATTGACTGTTTTAAAAAATAATTATAATAATAATGATGATTGGGGAAAACATAGAAAAGATATTGAATGTTGCAGTGGGGAGATTAATGTCTCTGTACTGACTGACTTGCATGGCATTCCCTTTTGAAAAAGCAATGTAATACACTGTAAAGTTATATGTAATCCAATGTAATATAAAGAAGATTATGATGATAATAACAATAATAAAAAAAAGTAAAGTGGGCCCAGCTGCTACGGTGCAGTGATAACCCAGTTCAGTGCAGGCCTACAAACCACATGGCTAGCCCTGGTTCAGTTCCCTGTCTCTCTGAAAAACAGAGATGGTATGTGGGAGCCCAAGATCCTGAGGAACTAGAAGGCTGCAGAAAGGGGATAACAGTGCAGCAAAACTCTGTCCAGGGTGTTTTCTTTCTCTCTCTCTCTGTTCTCACACGCATGTGTATATAGCATCATTACAAACAACTGAAAAATGCCAAAGGACCAAACACATTTAAATGGTAGGATCAGTACTGTCATTGTGTGGATCCTGGTAGTTTAAAAGAATAAAAAGAATTTGGCTATTGTTTAATTTTTAAATAAGAAATGATTTAGTTAAATATTTTGCTTTACATATTTCTATTATTTTTAGTGACATTAGTCATGTTTGTAAATGTAGTGCTCTTTTCCTTTAAAATATTCAATGTTTCATGTAATAAAAAAGAAGCCCAAATTAAATAGCATGTACCATTCCTGTATATTATGAAAATTGTCATTTCAAAATTTCATTTGATGTTGAGTCTGTATAAAATATAAGCTTGAATGTTTTCCACAATTATGTCAAAATTCTATTCATTAAGGAACCATATATATTTCTGATTTAGAATTGGTTTATTTTACTTGGCTAATCTTAAGATTCTTAAATTTCTTCCATCTTTGCAACCAATTTGAAAACATTAAGCTCTCACAAGTTTTTATTATTATGGTTAAAAATACATAACATCGGGACCAGCAGTTGTTATAATGACTATGTTGCTGGACTCTCATGTAGTCGACCATGATTCAAGTCCTGGACCCGGTGGCTTAAACTCACAATGGGCGCGTGTGTGTGCGTGCCCAAGATCCCGAGAGAAGAATGGAGGAGAGGGGATTGAAGCGTGGCCATCCCCACAGGAGGAGATTTCTTGCTTTCTGTCTCTTGTCTCTCTCTGTCTTTCTGGTGCGCGCACGCAACCTACAGCAAAAATCTCTCCAATAAAACACCATAACATAAATTTGACCATTCTAACCAATTTTAACTATGGACATTACAGTAGCTTTGACTACATGCATATACATGTGCAGCAAAGTGTCATCAGTTTTAAACACTATCTTTTTTTAGAAGCAACTGCTAATGCTAGGCCAGAGGTGAGTGTAACTATGTTTAGAGTATAACTTGTCAACTGAATTCCTAATGCTTTTGAAGATGAATAGTCTTAGAATCTAGTTTTCCCTTTTCAAGGTTAAAGATTTATAGCCAATGTGGGAGGAGGGTCGGAAATAGGGAGGGCGAGAGGGTGGGAATCAAGGGGAAGAAGAAAGAAGCAAAACAATTAAGGGACCCAAAATAGAAAGAAATTCAATTCTAATAAGTATGGTAATATCTTTGACTGGACCAGTATACAGTGTATTTATGATGGGAAAATTAATTTGGTATGCTGTAATGATGCATAGTAATTGAATATAAAATAAATAAATAGCTGTAAATATTTAGAGGCATAATAGAATTGCTTTAAAGTTCCTCATTGAATTATGTCTCTTGGTTATGTCATTAAAGTTTCTCCTATTTTATTTGTGGAAATCTTCGACTTCATTTTCTTAGTTAAACTAGTAAACTGTGATATATTTGTGTATATATACACACACACATACATATATATGTAATATATCACACGTGATATATTACACATATATGTATATACACACATACATATATGTGTAATATATCACACGTGTGATATATTACACATATATATGTATATATGGGTGTATATGTGAATTTATACATATATATGTATATTTATCTCACATTTGATTTAAGATATTTTATCTAAATATGCCAATGAATTAAATAATCTCATATAAAATTGTATTATTTCAGTATATTGGCCAGTAAAAATTAAAAACATACATTATCTCAGAAATAAGATTCTTTTTGAAAGAGATATTTTGCTATAAGGTGCACGTGCTCTGTGCTCTCCAGAGAGACAGAGAGAAACAGAAAGCAAGAAATCACTCCCCAGGAGGAATGACCACTGCATAATCCCTTCTCCTCCATTATCCTCTCAGGATCTTGGGCACGCATGCACACAAACTAGGCATCACTTTTTAAGTCGCCAGGACCAGGACTCAAACCGCAGTTGACAATGTGGGAGTCCAGTGACATAACTATTATGCCATCTGCTGGTCCTAAGATTTGGATGAATGTGAGGCATACAAAATATAATGTTCTTAGGTTAGGGGGTATATTATTGGTCTTTCATATATTGATTTTTGTAAATATTTAAACTCTTATACCAGCTATAAAAACTAAAAGTCAGTATTATATTGAATTGTTTTTCTAACCAGGTCATTTAATGTTCATTGGCTACTCTAAGACCAACATTATACTCTACAACATAAGCCTTACTTTCAATATTTAACACATAAATAATGAAAAATATCTTCAAAACACCTCTAGTCTAGGTAATTCTAAAAAGTGCTTGGACTTTTGTCTAGAGATATTTGTGAAAGATCTATGATATTATTTGGCAGAAATGGTTTGAGGTCAAAGACAGTGAGCTTTGGATCCAGTGGCTTAAACTCACACCGGGCACATGTTCGTGCGTGCCCAAGATCCCGAGAGTAGAATAGAGGAGAAGGGATTGTGGCATGGCCATCCCTTTTGGGGAGGTGATTTCTCACTTTCTGTCTCTCTGTCTCTCTCTGTCTTTCTGGAGAGCGCTCACGCCCTAGAGCAAAAACCTCTCCAAAAAAAAAAGTAGTAAGCTTTGGCCAGAAAAGATGGTTGGGAAAAATCTTGCGGTATAAAATTTCTTCTGATCATTGCATTATGGTTATATGATTGATTAAATGGAAGATTGTAATGTAAAATAACTAGGGGATACTTAGAATATCGAGATAATTTTCATAGCTCTACTCTAAAATTTTGGAAAATATTACTATTTTTTGGTTTGAAAAGGCTTATTTCCCCTTTTTAATTTTTTTTTTTTTATAGGGCATGTATGGTGCTTGAGATTGAGATAGAAATGAGAGAGAGACAGAGAGAGAGAAAGAAAGCACCCTCCAGGTGGGAATGGCTGTGCCACTATTTCTTTTCCTCCATTCTCAAGATTTTGGGCATTCACACACACACACACACACACACACACACACACATTTGGCATGTTTTACAATCTGCTGGGACTGCACATTTGGCCATGTGAGATCCAGCTACCTTAACCACCGTGTCACCAGCTAGCCCAGGACTTAGTTACATTTAAGAAATGGTTTTGTTCAAAAACGATACCCAGGAAACCAGCAGTTAGCGTAATGGCTATGTCACTGGACTCCCAAGTAGTCGACCGCGGTTCACGTCCCAGACCCGGTGGCTTCAAACACGCCGGGCACCTGTGTGTGCGTGCCCAAGATCCTGAGAGGAGAATGGAGGAGAAGGGATTGCAGTGTGGCCATCCCCTCTGGGAGGTGATTTCTCGCTTTCTGTCTCTATGTCTCTCTCTGTCTGTCTGACGAGCGTTCGTGCCCTATAGCGAAAAACCTCTCCAAAAAAAAAAAAAAGATACCCATAACATTGAGTCATCTCCTGCCTTTGTAATTTCTAATTGAAATAAAATTGGCATAAGTGAGCAAGTTAATATTTGTATGCAATTTTCAACCTATAAAGTGAATAAAAAACAGAGTTGAATCAGGTAAATTTCTGAAAGAAATGAGGAGATCACAATTTCTCTATGTAAAATGTGGCAGTGAATTATCTAATACGCCTGTTAACAATCAACTGAAAAATACAGGCAAGGCATTCATGAGACAAAGAAATGCATTATCATCTACTGAAGATAACTTTCTAGTATGGTGAACAGGACGGGTGAGAAATGCACATGTCGGAGTATTCACCTTGTAAGCTAAGTAGCATGATTGATTGTGTAAAAGAAATAGAAATAAAAAGAAATTAGAAAGAAATCAACTGACTTGTGCATTGTCCGTACGGTGACAGCCCTCTTGTCAACAGTACATTCAGTATCAGCGTGATCAAGTCAAGGAGTCAAGAGGAAGCACCTCTTTGTTTCCTTCAGGATCATCTGGCATTTGATAGGCTTTTGGCCATTTTAGTGATAGCAGCTGTCTATTATTTGTATTGTCCCATAAAAAAGAACAGGCGCCGGCAAGTGACTTGAAGGGTAAGGTGGCTGGATCCCACATGGCAAATGACTGCTGTTCGAGTCCCGGAAAATTTAAGGAAAAAAAACCCCCAAAAACAGAAGCCTCAATTAAGGTATATCTTGAAGTCTTTCTGTTGCTTGAGAGATCTTTTATTATATGTTGCATACACCAAGAAAGTTGATATTTAACTGAAAAAAATACAAATTATAGAACAAAATAGAGAACAACTTGAAAAAATATAAAAGGAAAAGAAATGTATTTAATTGACTGAATGAAAACAATAGAGGAAATTCTAGGGTCTCCTTTCTCTTATTGTCTTGCTAAACATTTTACTTTTGACCTTTTTTAGCTAGAATTAGCATTTTGTCTCTGGGATTATAATTTACTTTTTAATCTCTTAAAAGTATATCTCTAATTCAAAAATAAATTAATTGTGACTGTATTCTAGGTGAACAAATACATTTTTAGAGGAAAAAGCCAAGGGAAGTATTTATTGTACCTGCTTAAAATAGGACATAAGAGCTGCAGGAAAATAGCTCGTTTTTTAAAACCAGAAAAACCAGTGAAGCAATTGCAGGCTCTATTGATTATCCTTGTTTGGAACAGTGATCATTAGTAAATGTTTTGGCCGAGAGACTTAAATTATAAAGCTTAGAGTTGAGCAATAAAGCTTGATTTACTGTGGAAGGCAATAGGGGATGAGGTTTTCAACAATGTGGCAGATGGAAATTGAAAAATCATTATAGTCAAGAAATGCAAAAATGTGGTTTTATGGCATTGTATCTAGCTATGGTCCCAGTTTGTGATAATGATAGAAATTCTGTATTTATTGTCCTTACAGGTTTTTAAGCATATATTTTTTTCCTATTTAACTTTTTACTCATATTCTTGCATGTCAATACAAAAATATATCCAATATATTTCTATACATACTATACATACTCATGTACATAATGCAAATTTAAGGCATTCACATTTTACTAAAAATCATTCATGTTTAACAACAAAATCAGTGGCTCTTGCCATTCTAAATATGAAATTGAAAGTGTCCTGTAGAAGAGGAGTTTTAAAATTTTCATGAAAAATACTATTAATATTAGTATCATGAAAAAAGTAAAGATTTTTAAAAGTTTGCAACACAGTAAGTTTATACTTTAAATCCCTTTTTCCATATATTTGATGTCTCTTCATGCATTATATTTTTTTCTCGAATATTCATATTTCACTATTAGAAAAAGAAGCATATTATTATCACTATGAATACTACCACCACTACTAAAAATATAATAGCAATAAAACTAAAAAACGCACACATTGATCTCCAAGAAATGTTTTTCCATTCCTTTTACTATCCTAAACCCAAAATTTAAAAGGAAAAGCGATTATGCACCAAAGCATAATCATGCCAGTCATAACCACCAATGTTCTATTGTTATAATTAGGTTTTATTGTTTTATATATGGCAAAATAAAAGGATTTTATGGTAAACTAAAGTAATTGTAACAACATAATTCTTTTTTTTTTTTTTTTGAGAGGTTTTTGCTATAGGGCGCGTGCGCTCGCCAGACAGACAGAGAGAGACAGAGAGATAGAAAGCAGGAAATCACCCCCCAGGGGGATGGCCACGCCGCAATCCCTTCTCCTCCATTCTCCTCTCAGGATCTTGGGCACGTATGCACACGCGCCCGGCGTGAGTTCAAGCCACCGGGTCCGGGACTTGAACCGCGGTCGACTACTTGGGAGTCCAGCGACATAGCCATTACGCTAACTGCTTGTCCCAAAACAACATAATTCTTATGTGAGGGAAAAAACTATTGCAAAAATGATGTACTTGATTGAGCTAAGAATAAATTATATATTTGTTATATTTGGGAATAGGAAATACACTAGTTGATCATTTATGAGTCATTGTTTAGAAAGCTCATAGTTTTCTATTTTTCCACTGAAATTTATTTTGTCCCAGCTTATTTGCATCTTAATTTTAAGTAAAAGCTACCATAAGAAATCATCAGATCTATATCAATAATTGCTTCTTTTTTCTTAATGTGTAAATATTCATAAATGTTCTAAAGTATGACAGTTTATACATGAAATATATATATATTTATATATACACACACACACACACACATATATAACTATAAAATTATCAAGTTGTAAGGAGCAAATTAGAATATATTTTTGTAATTCTGTATTGCCTTGATTATTTTTTTCCTAAGGGAAACAAGTTGCTTTTTTTCCCCTTTTAATTTAGGAAAGCATAAAAATATAATATTTAGGGAGTTATGGTTACTAATCACATCTGTGGCAGCCATCAGCTGCTTGGCTCACTGAATCAGCATATACCCATCACTACTCATTATTTGGCTGTGGATGCTCTCATTGCCCCCATAAGTAAGCACATCTCTGCTATAATAAATTTCAGTCATTGACAAGCCAGTAAAATTTATTTTATCCCATTGTTTCCATAGTATTTTATGTCAAGTTAGTGTGATAGCATAATCTGATAACCATCCTACTAATATCAGAAAGAGTAAAATATCTATGGGTATTCTGAGATGAGATTCCTTTTTTAGTAAATAGAATTTTAGATATATTTTATTCTTTGGATGTAAATTGTGAGTCCTCAGAATGAAAGTATTTTGAGATATTGCAAATAAAATGAAACACATTTAAAATACCTCTAAAGGTTTAGGTCACAGTGACACAGTAGTAACAGGACACTGTGACACTGAGGCCATACAGGAAGAAGGCCCCAGGTTCATATCCTGAGGTCTCCCTGTAGACACCACTTCCATAGGCATGCCTGTGTATCTGGCTAGCTGACACGGGGTGGGGGCTGCTGCAGAAAGATCTTGTTGAGAATGCCTTTCCTCTGTTTTTTCCTCTTTCACTCAGAAGAAATAAACAAACAAAAACAAACAAACAAAATAAAACCTGTATCTGTACTTCTTTATCTATTAGTTTTTTGTTATTTTTTTTTAAATTTGCCAGAGGACTGATGTGCTTGCTGGAGAAAGGCAGAGAGAGAGCAAGAGAGAAAGGAAAAGTGAGAAATCATTCCCCCAGGGGATAGTCACCACAATCCTTTCTTCTCCATTTCTCCTTTTGAGATTTTGAGCACTCACACATATGCCCTGAGTGTTTTTCAAGCTGCCTAGCTGGGACTCCGTACAAAGCAGAGGGAGTGGAACCCAGCCATCTTAATCACCACGCCACCAGCTAGTCCAATACATATTCTAAATGCTGCTACATATATGCCTGAAGCAATGATTAAATACGTGCAAAGTGAGGCTTTCTCAGACACCAGATTCCCAGAAAGATCCCAAGAAGAATGTGAGCGATCCATGAACACAAATAAGAATTCCATGACAGGAAAGGTGGGACCCAGGAGATACTTGAGTGCCCGTGGTGCTGTGTAGCAGAAAAAGTAAGTCCAGTAGTTAGAAGGATTTACCTCAGGAAAAACCTGCTATTTACTACCTGGCATTTTATTTACTACCATGTGTCTTCTTTTAGAAAAGAGAACTATGGCAACAACGAGACACATTTTTTTCCCCTACCCTGCTTTCTAGCATTTATGATTATCACCTCAGAATCTCACATCTCTGGAGTTCTTTGCAAGAAACCTTGAGGTGTTTATCAAACTCCTATTATAATGCAAGTTATATCAGTGTAGGACAGCTTGTTTGTTCCTGATCGTATCTCACATAAGCCCCTGCTTGTGAAGCTGGTACTTACACAGTGATGTGCTCTAGGCTGCTGGGGAAAGGAGGCAAGCGTGTGTTTGGGAACTGGGAAAATAATCTTCCCTTTCAACGTAACTAAGCAATAACCCCCACCCTTAGGTTTGAAGGACCTGTGCCATCACAGATAGGAAGGAGGAAGCAGTATTATTGTTCTTCTTTCTTTGTTATTAAAAGAGGTTCCTGGAAACAAATGCTAGAAATGTATCCATTCTCAGTTGTGGTAGAAGGAACATTACTAAATGTTAAGACTATCAATTGTGACTGTTAAACAACAAAGGAAATGCTGAGATAGGCACACCGGGAAACTCAGCTTCCTTCAGTCTCAGATTAAATTCAGAACAAACAGAACGTCTTCTCTCTGAATTGCTCATATGAAAAGATAGTTTTTCATGTTTTCTAAAAAGATTCAAGGAAACTCAGAAATGTCACTTTTTAAAAGATTGAATAGAGAGATGGGGCACCTGATCTCCAAATGAGAGACTGACAGAGGGGTGAGGTGGGAAAAAAAAAAAAAAATTCTGGAAACCAGCTTTTTAACTCTGAGTGGTATTTGCTTCTTTGAATCATTAGATTAAAATGAATATATTATATACTTCATTTAACACATAGCATGACACACAAATTTATGGAATATATATTGTTTTCTTCTAATTTTCACTAGTCTTTTCTCTTTGCCTTTCAAGCCAACTGCTTGAGCAACCACGTTAAGGAAGATGATTTTTTACATAAATTTAGAATATCTTATATAACATAATAGTATTAAGGGAACTCTGCCCCTTTAAAGATGTTATCCCGGGGACCAGCAGTTAACATAATGGCTAGGTCGCTGGACTCCCATGTAATCAACGGCAGTTCAAGTCCCGGGCCTGGTGTCTTCAACTCACACCCAGTGCATATGCGTGCGTGCCCAAGATCCCGAGAAGAGAATGGAGGAGAAGGGATTGCAGCATGGCCATCCCCCCCTGGTGGGTGATTTCTAGCTTTCTGTGTCTCTGTCTTTCTGGTGAGCACAAAAAACCTCTCAAAAAAGGGAAAAAAAAATGATGTTATCCCACTCCTGCCAGTCTTCTCTCTGGTGATTCCCGAACACACGACTCAGTTGATAGCTTTATAGCACCATTTACTTATTTTTAACTTTGCTATTGAATATGTGTGCTCGCCGGAGAGAGAAAGATGAAGACAGTAAGAAAGCACCCCCCACGGGTGGAATGGTCTTGCCACAGTCCTCTCTCCTCCATTTTTCCCCTAGGATCCTGAGAGCACACCTGGGATCATGGCTACCATGCAGTGTGTTCAATCTTAACCAGAAGGTTTTATTCAATAAAACAAACTTTAATAGTGACCTTTCCACATGGATTGTGAAACAGTTGCTTATTTTTAGCCCCTAGGCTATAGGTTACAATGTTAACAGTTGGAAAGGATATTTGTTTTCATTTTGAAGTAGAGTAATAATATAAGTAGGAAAAACAGTTTGCTAGCCTTGTGCAGTTCCACAACTTGCAATGAGTGAATCAATATGTTATAGGCCATATTGGTCTCTGGGGACAACAGGGTGCATTATGAAGGCACCATGTGGTGTTTTAGTGGAGCAGTTTCCATTAACATCAATGAAAGTTATATTACTGAAATTTCAGAATATGATGTAAAAGTATGCTTTATAGTCAATATGTTTTAAGGAGTTACAGCATGCCACAAAGAACACTTTGTCAGCTTTACTGTTACAATTTAAACCATAATGTGACATCGGTTTTAGTAAATTTTAATTTTAGTTTCTATATTTTTAGCCCAAAAGTTCAGTTGATGGTATTGATAGACAGTAAAATAAATTAAAACAAACAAACAAAAAACCAAAACCAGTAACAGGGGGTAGACAGGTTTATACTAAAAACAAATTCTGGGGGGCTGACTGGTGATGTAGGGGTTAAGAGTGCTGGACTCCCACATGGCCATCCAGGGTTTGAGTCTCAGACTTGGTGGCTTGGTTTCTCACTTTCTCTCTCTCACTGACTCTGACCGTCTCTGGTCAAATAAGATAAATAAATAAATAAATAAAGTTAAATAAAATAATTATAAAAAATAACAAAAACCAAACAAACAAAAACATAAATTCTGGTCAAAATAATTAGGTAGAGGTATGCCTTGTAAAACATCTAATGTTGCATATCATAGTAGAAATTACAAATATAGCTTAAACCAAAAAAAGCTAGGCACCTTATCTCCACTGGTGTAATTCTTTCATTTTTACATGTTATGAAAGAAACAACAGATTTAATTAAACAAAAAGTGAACTATATACTGTTCATAAGGTTTGGAAATAGGTACCACATTTGTAACAGTATGAAGAATTTTGGTTTTGTTTTGTTTTTTGTTTTTTTTTTTTTTTTTTTTTTTTAGAGAGAGACTTTTGCTATAGAGCACTGGAGCTCACCAGAGAGACAGAGAGACAGAAAGAGAGAAACTACTCCCCAGGGAGAAAGAGACAGAAAGAGAGAAACCACTCCCCACAATCCCTTCACCTCCATTCTTCTCTGGGACCTTGGGAATGAATGCACACGCGTCCACTGTGAGTTTTAAGCTGCCGGGTCCAGGATTTGAACAATGGTCAACTACATGGGAGTCCAGTGACGTAACCATTACACCATTGGCTGGTCCCACAATATGAAGAATTTTATAATTAGCAATGCAATGGGATTCACTGTGAACTTCTACTATGTCTTCTCTTTGGTTTATTCTTTCATTTTGTCAGTGAGGCAACATTTTAAGATCTGTTTCTACCCACCTTGAAGTCATTATTAAATGCTCATCAAGACATATTAGAGTCAGATTATTGATTTTTGTACAGACAGTGGGATCAGAATGCTAGAACTCTTATCCCGACCCTGACATCCTGTAACTGTCATGCTGAAGAAGTTACTTACTCTTTCTGTTCAAGTTTTCTAATTTGGAAAATGTAAGTAATAGCAGTGCCTACGTTCCAGGTAGAGAATTAAATAAGTTAATACATGTGACATGTAAAACAGTGCCTGGATAATTATAGGTGCTGATCAAATATTTATTATTATCAGTGTTATCTTATTACTTCTCTCCTGCTTTCCTTCCTCTTCCTTCTCCCTTCACAACCAAAAAATTAATAATAATGAGTTTAATCTCTTTGTGAGACTGCAACTTCAGCCATTAAAGTAACCCAGTTTTATATTTAGTGTAATTATTTCTCTGTAGGTAGCTACAAAAATGCTAGAGGTAATGCTGCTTCCAATACAGACAAGCTTATGCATGTCTGTCCCATGTGATATCTCAAAATGTTTCTCAAATATATTGTGCAAACTTCCATACATGTATGTATTTCTTGTGAATGTGGCTATGTTGGAAATGATATATAAATCTCCTTACCTCTTTTTTTAAAATTTTATTTCCAGTGGGCTTTGTGCTCATGTATTCCCATGACAGAGACAGAGACAGAGAACCCCCAAATAGAGTGGTCACACTGCAATACAGTTTCTCCCATTTTTCCATACTGTAGCACCCTGGGGGCACACAACCTTCTGAAGCCAAGACTCAGATTGTGGTTGGCTATGTAGGATCGAATTCCCCATGCCCAGCCCTAAGTGGCCAGTCTGTCTCCTTATTCCTTATGCACAATAAGATGATCCTTAGTTGGAGTGTTACCAATTGAACTGTTTCACCTCCTTAGTTTGAAGCCATTTAGCTTAGCACAATGTCCAGTGTTTTAGCATCTAACATAAGTAAATGGTACCTACTTTCTGTTTCACAGGAATTTCATTGTTTATTTTCTAATAATACAAGTAAGTTTATATGAATATCTGGTTTGTGAAACTCAGAAGAAAGAATAATACTGGGCTTGAGATTGCCTCTAAAACATCTTAATCAAGTAATAGATCATGAAACAGGTGACTAGCTCAGCTTCCTTGAGTTGTGCTGTCCTGACACAGAAGATGTAAGTAGCTGTAGGCTTTCTTAAAGGTCAAGTTGTGCCAAGCTTTTACGAAACAAGTGGAGGACAAATCTGCTATTAGCCTTTCACTGGACTGTTCTATTTACCAAAAAGTGGAAGTACCACATGCATGGGATCAGGTTATTCTTTTGTTGTTATTTTTTTTTTTCCTTGATGGTTGTCAAATTCATCATTTAAACTTGACTTTAAGTGTTATCATTGATAAAATAGCACTATGCCACTAACCTTAAATAGCAGACATATTTGTACAAGACATTTTACTGCTCTGAAAATTACCTCTATCATCATTTCTACCTTTTCTACTTCCCTTTACTATTCTAGGCTCTTGGAAGTCACAGAGGTTCACTTAGTTTATCCAGAAGATTCTACTCCTGTGTTTCCCCTCCAACTCTTAAAGCTCCCTAATGACCTCAATGAACAGAACAATTGCCTGTTAACACTCACTTTGACCTCTATCAGGCCTTGGAGTGGAAAAGAGATATAAAAGTACCTCTTTGCTGATTTTAATGGATTTTCCATTTCTCTCCCATATTTGCATGTTACAATAATTGTAATGCAATTACATTAGGAAGGATGAATCTGTTTTTCTCTTTTTTTCTTTTTCTTTTTTAATATTTTACATCTCTATTTTTTTGAAATACAAATTCATTTTTAATTTTATTATTCTATTTTTATATTACATTTAATCATATGTATCTTTACAGTGTATTACATTTCTTTTTCCAGCATGATTACCATGCATATCAGTCAAGACAAAGACATTGCTATCCACATTGTCATCGTCAAGTAGCTTTTCATTGTTTTAGATTATTATTATTATTATTTATTCTCAATTTTGTAAACATTCAATCACTATACACCGTATGGCTTGTAAAGAGAATTATACATGTACTCACCATAGAGAGAAAGAGAGGCATAGAAAAAAAGGTAGGGAGAAAACACCCCCAAGAGGTTGTCACTCTATAATCCCTTCTCACATCTCTATCCTACTGAGACTTGGGGCACACATGCACTTGTGCCTGGTATTCTCAAGTCACCAGGGCCATGACCCAAACCAAAGTCCTCCATATAAGATCCAGTTCCCTTAACCCCTAGGCTATGGGGCCAGCTCACGAGGGATGAATCTTTTATAAAGTACATGTGGTTATGAAATTTTAAAAATGCAATCATTGGGACCAATTTCAGATAAATTCGTTTTCATATTATTCATTTTTCATTTTTGTTTTTTCATTGGTTACCTGACTGCTTAATTTTGAACACTTGCAGCACAGTCATTCCATATAAGAAGATGGATTTTACTTGCATGATTTAAATCTCACTCAATGCTAATTACCAGGGAGACTCAATCCCTTTGTTTAAAATATGGTACTTCTTAAATGGAGAGGCAGTCTTTTTGGAAAGACTACCAATACATTAGCAACTGAACAGAGAATATTCACTGTGTGTTCTTCTTTTCAATTATACCACAGGGATAAAAAAAAATACAACAGCCTTATTTCCACAATCTCTATTTTTTTGAAATACAAATTCATTTTTAATTTTATTATTCTATTTTTATATTACATTTAATCATATGTATCTTTACAGTGTATTACATTTCTTTTTCCAGCATGATTACCATGCATATCAGTCAAGACAAAGACATTGCTATCCACATTGTCATCGTCAAGTAGCTTTTCATTGTTTTAGATTATTATTATTATTATTTATTCTCAATTTTGTAAACATTCAATCACTATATATCGTATGGCTTGTAAAGAGAATTATACATGTACTCACCATAGAGAGAAAGAGAGGCATAGAAAAAAAGGTAGGGAGAAAACACCCCCAAGAGGTTGTCACTCTATAATCCCTTCTCACATCTCTATCCTACTGAGACTTGGGGCACACATGCACTTGTGCCTGGTATTCTCAAGTCACCAGGGCCATGACCCAAACCAAAGTCCTCCATATAAGATCCAGTTCCCTTAACCCCTAGGCTATGGGGCCAGCTCACGAGGGATGAATCTTTTATAAAGTACATGTGGTTATGAAATTTTAAAAATGCAATCATTGGGACCAATTTCAGATAAATTCGTTTTCATATTATTCATTTTTCATTTTTGTTTTTTCATTGGTTACCTGACTGCTTAATTTTGAACACTTGCAGCACAGTCATTCCATATAAGAAGATGGATTTTACTTGCATGATTTAAATCTCACTCAATGCTAATTACCAGGGAGACTCAATCCCTTTGTTTAAAATATGGTACTTCTTAAATGGAGAGGCAGTCTTTTTGGAAAGACTACCAATACATTAGCAACTGAACAGAGAATATTCACTGTGTGTTCTTCTTTTCAATTATACCACAGGGATAAAAAAAAAATACAACAGCCTTATTTCCACAACCCAACCTAGAAAATAATGGTGCAAAACATTTCGCTCTTTGAAGACACATCTTTCGCCCAACAGTAGAGTTAGAAGCTTTTGTATCATTCAGCCAAAGATCCATTGAGCTGTTTTATGCTTCAAAGAATTGGTACAAATGCATTTTCCCCAAGGTGGGTCGCTTAGTCTTGTACCATATGATGTTACTTTGGTTTTCCAATGGAGTCCATAAAAGAGATTGATTCCTACCCCTGGTCATTTTTGCCTTTCTTACCATATGTAGGGTTGTGTAACATGAGCACTTTCCTTGGTGGCTAGTCTGATCTACTGCTTGTTGCTGGGCTCCAGAGACCTAGAAAATGAAATTGCTCCCCTAGCAAGCACCCTGCAGTTACTCAGGCTGTAACTACATAGACCTAACAAACTGCATTGCTCCCTAGGTGGCTTTCTGATGCCTCACTCCTTCTGCTGTTAGGCCTTTTGCTGCTCCGGGGATCTGAGAGATTGAACACGAACCATTCCAGTGTCATCTGATCATTGCAAAGCTGAATTATATTCTGTGTGTATCCAGAGCAATGGTTATCAAAACTCACCACAAGTTCTTCAAGGAGTGGAGTTGATCTTATCATTATCAATTAATGTGTATTGTACTTCTAGTGAGAACTAGCCAATATCTATCAGAAACAAAAATTTAATAAAGCAATGTCTATTTTTCAGTTGTAACCATTCTAAGAAAATGAGGGAAATGTATGTTTAATATTGATACATTTAAAAAATGCTTGTTGTTTTATATATTTTTAATTCAAGGCCATTTTTGTTGGTGGTTTTCTGATAATTCTTCTGATGTTTCTTGAACTACTTTGTAATTTGCTAAACAACTCCTTATGTAATCATATGAATTTGTGTTTTTTTAATAAAATAATTCTATGCAAATAATGGCACATATAATATATTTCTCAATGAAGGTGTCTATTATCTAAATATACTATTTGACAATTTGAGCTGGTTAAGATTAGGAATTGTAAGTCCAGCTGCAGTAAATTTTGATTTACTCTAATTAGTAAAGTGCTATACAATTATGCATAAAAAAAGATAGTTGGAGAACAAAATCCTTGTGTGAACCAATTTCTGTAAGGGAATAAAGATATTTAATATTCAAGAGGATAATTAGAGTGTTCATTAGTTAATTGCATAAAATTCATAACATTTCCTTATCTTTTGCCATATTAACATGGTGTTCTCTGTTTAGACTCCTGTTTCAGCCATGTTTAACTTTTTTTGAAAGAATATAAATGTGCATTTTCAAAGTTATGTTACATTGGTCAAATTCTCATTGCTTGGAGGGACTACAAGTCAAACCAGTAAGATGTATTTGCCAGGAGGGTAAGTGACTATGAATTGGAAGGAAACAAACAAAAAAAAACTATCATTAAAAATGGTAATTATTACAGAAATTAGAAAGCAATTTCTAAAGTGTATTAATGAGGACTAAACTGAGCTTCTCAGTGAGAAGCTAAGAGAGTGGAGTTGTTGGATAATGTTAGAGAAAATCCAGCATCTGACAGAAAACAGTGTCTGGCAATGGGAGTAAATATTTTGAAACATTAACTATTGATTATTTTTATCAACCTCAAAATCTTCAAAGAAGCAGACATAAGATACAGTGAATTTTTTATATTTCTCTATGATATTTTCATAAAAGTTATATTCTATTTGCTTACTATTGAAGTAAACATAGCTTCAGTTAATATCCACCTAGTTACTAGGTAGGTTGTTATGAATACTCCGTTGAGAACAGTTTCCATTAATTGGTTACCAGAAAAACAAATGTAACTATATTGATATTTGCTGATCAGTCTGAATCTTTAAAACTGATATTTTTTGTTAAATATTGTGTGAACCACTCAGAGTTAGACATTTAAGATAATCAAAAACACAACTTTTTACTTGATTTAAAAGTACATGTTATTTAGGTACAATTTTACATAATTTTTTAAAAGGCTCATTTAGGTTTAGACTTATTTTGAGACAAAATTAATAGTATGATATAGCCTAAAATTATATACAACTCAAGCATTTCTTCTGTAAGTCTTCAGCATAAACAGGATTCTGAAATCTAATGAGTAAGTCTAATAGAAAAGGACATTCCCTTGAAAAGCCCTTCCTCGCTTTTTTACTTCAGCTTGGATGCTTCCCTGGAAATGAGTACTTAATTGGTTAATTACGCTCACCACACTTCATCTGGTGGATGGGCCGCAGACTAATGTTTCCAGACTAAAAGTCTGAGCCATTCTTACTGTAATTGAAGCATTCTCCTTCAGATAAATTAAATTATAGAAGTTGTGACCTTTTAGATTTGCTTGCGAATTTGTACTTACCCCAAAATGAGGCTTTTTCTTCTGTTATAAGCCCAGTGAGAAAACAATTTTCAGACAAATAATAGTGAATGTTTAGCTCATTAAAAACTCTGCTCTTGGACTATGTGGAGAACAAGTTGTGTCAGGTACACTTGCCTTGTCTCCAAAGTGACCTTGAGTTTCCGATATTTTAATTAAAACTCATATTGCAGACTAATGCTCAAACTACTTTTATTATTTTGTATGAACATATTTTGAAAAACATGGCATTTGAAACATTATTTTAAAACATGTTTCTGCCTGTATGTGTGTGTATATGTATATATATATGTGTATATATATGTGTGTGTGTATATATATACATATATATATATATATATATATATATATATGAACATGGGTAGATAAATAACAGAGTATTTTAAGTTGTTTATTTCCACTTGTTAAAACTTATTTCCAATAAGTATCTCACAACACAAGTGTTATGCCCTAGGGATACTTACCTTCTGCCAAGAAAACCCAGCTACCAACAAATAAGCATCTCTTTCCTCTTCCCACAAGTCTTATGGACCTAATCCATCATTGCTGAAAAGTAAAGTGCAAGGTTGGAACGTGAATAATTTGGTCGACAGCAGTAGCATAACGATAATGCAATGCTCTGTGATCCTGAGGCCACATGGGAAGGTCTTAGGTTCACATCCTGCACATCCAGCACATGCATGCTAAGAATGAGCACATATCCCGTGCTCCTGCTGGCTGGACGTGGGGGTGGATCTGAGCATGAGGACCCTGTGGGACATGCTTTTCTCTCTATTTCTCTATCTTTGAGCCTGTCTCTTCCTCTCACATGTGGCAGAAATTAGTTAAACAGCATTTTAAACAAAGAAAGTGAATAATTCACATAGAATTCCTCACAGAGGGCAGTTAGCAGTGAAGAGGTACATTGAAGAAAGAGGGCCCGGAGGTCACGTGTCCTTTCCATTTCTCTTGAACAATGTCTTCTAGATAAAAAAAGGTGGCAGAAGAGTAAATGGAGTGAAGCAACATTTCACAGATGTAACTGCACGCTTCTGCTAAGAAATAAGGTGGAAAAACTATTTTTCTTAACATTCACTAGAATTATTGCTATTGTTTATTCAGTGCTTCCATGCCCTGTGGAAGTCATCCGTACAAGAGGACTCAAGGCAAGAATACAGACACACAGAAAGGAACTTAGACAGCAAAGCACTGTTATCACACCTGTCATACTGTATAACTCAAACAGCAGGGTTTTTGTGTGTGTGTGTGTGGTTGTTTGGTTTTGTTTTATTTTTTGAAAAACATGGTTTATAGTTCTAGAAAGAGTTGTGGGTTCCTATGCAGCTGACTACATTTGGAAACATCTGTGCAGGCGGACTGCTGGGAGTACTCTCCCAATGACCTGAGGATGGAAGGCGTCAGGGCTGGGCAGAGAAGGAGGTTGGGCTGCAGTGTGTCTAAGGAGGACCTCAGCTGACCAGGAAGATCTTAAATGAGACGATCCTTAATCCAGTTGGGTTAAAAAAGACTGGATGTAGAACACCATGGGACAGGGGCCTGATATTTGGCAGAGTGGATCCATATGGGATTCCCAAAGTAGGCTGACAACTGAACTGTCTTCTGGCAGTACTTCCAGCAGCTGGGAGATAATCACTTTATTTCCGAGTGGGGGGGGCAAGAACGGACTCTAGTTCTATATTGGCATGTCTTACATGAATCTGTTTCTTCTGTTAAGGGAAAAAAAATATATCTGAGATCAGTGAAACGTTAACAGGGCTTCACTGAGCATTGATCAGGAGTTCTGCTCTAGGACCAGGCAGCATTTCTGAAAGAAGCTGATTCATAACCGGAGAAAAGGAAGTGATGTGTAAATGAAGGAAGTCACATGTAAGCCAACCTGACGGGCTGCCATTGCCATTTGTCTTACATGGTCACCGTCTGAGGAACTGGCAATCTATGATGCCTATAGCATGGCTGCTGTGATTGGCTGAGGCTCTTTTGCTATAGACTACCTGTGTACACCCTTAAAATAGATGATGATTTACTTGTACATCAAGCTAAATTGCAGTTCAGTACAGGAAGACAGCTCTGGGTCAAACTTACAGTCAAGAGCAGCAGCCTGTTTCTAATTTAGTTCAGTTTAACACTCCTCTTTGCTTCTTCCAATCCACCTTGCCTTTAATTTCCAGACAGTAGTCCAATAGTTTTTAAAATTACAGTCTTTTGATTGCATTTTGAACCAAATTTTACTATTCAAACTCCATCATTTCTTTTTGTCTGCCCTTTTCCTTATTCTGATAAAAACCCTGCCCCTTGTTATTTCTTCCATAGTAAAGAATCTGTTATAAAAATAAATGTACCTGCTCACTATTTCTAGAACACAAATGCTCATTATAGGCTATTTCTGTTTAGACCTTTACTTCATAGCCATTGTCTTCTCAAACTCAGTTTGAATTTCATATATTTAATGAAGTGTTTCCATCCAGATTCCTCTGATCTTGTTTTCCCTAGCCTTAATGAGCTTACATTCTGTACCAAATGATGAAGTATTTAAATTTTGCAGTTGCATTCAGTCTTTTACTAGATGACTAGAGAGGAAAACTGTGGAGGGCAGGAATTGTCTTTTTATTTTGACATGTTTTTCCTCATAGTTGCCTGCAACCTGCTGATGAGGATGCTTAAATGAATGGTACTTATCTGGCTGAATTATGGACCTTAATTTCTAATGTCTTTGACATGGTTTAATATTATTGTCCCCTCCACTGATGTTTCAGATTACTTTATCTAATTCTCTTATACATTATAGATTTTTTGCTAGTTATGTATATACGAGTCTTATTTCTCTTAATAATTTATAAACAGTTTAAAGGAGAGGTCATCAGTATTCCCCCCCCTCCTTTTTTTTTTTTTTTTAATCTGGAGGACAAAGAAAAAAGATGGCTGGTCATCATCAACTTGTTCCTTTAATTATTGTTCTTTTGGCAGAAAATATACTCAGTCGTGGTCATCATCAAGATTGTATTGTATTTCAGAAACGTATTTTGTAAAACATAGAATACCAAGAATTATAGCCATGATTCTTCTTGAAATTGCCTTAAATATTTGCAAAGACAAAGAACACATAGATGTCCACCTGACCCTAATTAGACCAATTGTATGTTTGTCAATTAATATCCTATGCAACCACATCATTTTCTCTGTTTATATTCTTCTTTTAACGCATATCCATTAGTTTCACTTCCATGAGAGGAAGAGAAGGAGGGAGACAGTCATTCCCATCAAGATCAGGCTCCAGGAAGCTAGAATTACAGACATGCACACATGTACCTGGCTTGTACGGAGAGACTGCTGGATATAACCGCGGGGTCATATCATGTGCTTTTCGGCATCACTGGGCTTTGTATTACCACTGTGCCACCACGGCCGGTCATGCCCACTATCATTTCTTAATTGAAATCATATTGTGTAAAACTTCTCTTTTTCATATCTTAAATGTAATCATATATATATATATTTTTTTTTTACCAAATAGTGAAATTATCATGGCATCTACAAATATGTTTAAAACTCTTCTTTAGGATTTTCCTCACAAGCACTTTTAATTTTCTATTAAAGTTACGATGTTGACACAATATGTGTAATCTCATATACTACTTACATGCTGTATGAATTAGTACATCTAAGGAAAGAGAAGATAAAATGAAAAAAAAACATTCATTTTATAAAATTCATTCAATAAGATAAAGACAGATATAGAATTAACTCAATTTAATCACCAATTTATCATGATTTTTTCTATGATAGCTATAATACAAACATTAATATAAAAAGTAGGGGAAAGTACTATTACGTAATAGGAAGGTAAAAAAAAACACAACAATATCAAAAGTGGAAAGAATAATCAAATTCGGACGAACAGATGGTGCAATGGTTACACTGATGGATTCCCACAGTCAACTGTAGTTTGAGTCCCAGACCCAGAGGCTTAAAACTCACACCAGGCGCAAGTGCGTAAATGCCCCAAATTCTAGGAGGAAAGTAGGGGAGACAGGACTGAGGTGTGGTCATCCCCCCTGGGGGGTGATTCCTCGCTTTCTGTCTCACTGTCTCTGGTGAATGCACATGCCCTATAGAAAAAAATCTCCCTCAAAAAAATTATTATATTAATTCTAGTCTTTTGCCACTTGACTAAAGGCCTTACCCACATTATAAGCCTTTCGTTTTAATTTTCCTAAGTACATACTTTAATTATAAATACATACGTTAATTATCTCATATATTGAATTGTATAGCTTGAAAATTTCTGATTCTTTTTTTTCTTTCTTTTTTCTTTTCTTTTTTTTTTTTTTTTTCTTTTTTGAGAGGTTTTTGCTATAGGGTGCGTGCGCTCACCAGAAAGACAGGGACAGAGAGAAAGAAAGCAAGAAATTATTCCCCAGGGGGATGGCCACATCACGATCCTTTCTCCTCCATTCTCCTCTCGGGATCTTGGACATGCACGCACACACGCCCTGTGAGAGTTTAAGCCACCGAGTCCGGGATTTGAACTGTGGTCAACTACATGGGAGTTCAGTGACACAGCCATTATGCTAACTGCTGGTCCTGAAAATTGCTGATTCTGTACAATGAGACATGTTTTTAAACTTTCCCTTCAGATAAACATTACAAAACCATCACCTAACTCATCGTCATGAGATACGAGACATGTACCCAGAGTTAATACCTAGGCAAATTATCTGAGACTTCGACTTCCTGCACAGAGAATAAGGGAACACAACGTAACCTGTAGCACATCTAAGGGAGATGGTAGACTTGACCCTGTTTACAATTTTCACTCCTGCTTGTAATCATGTCCTTTACCATGTAATTTTGTGTCGCCCTTTCCAAATGGTCTTGGTCGATGGACTGGCTTTGACCAATGAAGTAAGACCAGCATGATGTTTTCCTGGATCTCAGCCAGCACCTCTGGAATGCTTCTCTTTATTCTCCAGTACATCTTTCATTGCCATGGGGAATGCTCTGGCTGCCACTGGAAGCTGACAGACAAGAAGAGCTAAGTTGTTCCAACTTTCCCAGGAGATGCTCAGGTGCGTAAGTCACCTGTTTCAACCTGTACGACCTCCCATTCCTAGCTCCCTTTGTCGTTAACCCACAGAATCATAACATTAGATGCTTAGGGGTGTACACCAGAGCAATTTTGTGACTGTTATGTAACATTGTGGCAGTGAATCCTCGTCCAATGCTATAGAGAAAGGTTTGGATCATTTATTTATCATTTTAGGGGCCATGACATAGGTTCCAGCATAACCAAAGTACTATGGAATATATACATTGAAGTATCCACCTATACTTCTTTAGCATTTCTAATATTTCATGTCTTCTATGTATGCATTCTTTGATTGAAAAAACAGAGATTTATTTGTGATATTTTACTCAAGTCTCAGAGGACTCCTCTAAGAGCTTAAATTTTAGGGTTGTATCCAATTTTCTTTACCACATAGTCCCACCATAATGGAAAACTATGTACTTTTCATATTTTAGGTTGAGAGCTAAAGATTTATCCAAAGTTTAAGTAAGTTTTGTAGTCTCCTTTGAAGGAAGAGAAGGGTGCTGGGCTCGTGCAAAATGGAAACAGACTAACCCCCTGGAACTAAGCAGTATGTCAGTATTTGAAGAAGGTTCAGAGATTAATGATTTTGAAGGAACTGATATGAAAGACAGGCTGAAGCTGAAGCAGTCGTAAATGTGCTCTCTGCTGTTCACACATTGGTCTAGAAAACCCTGTGCCATGCAGGGGAAGTGGCCGATCTCTATGAGGAAACAAAAGAAAGGAAAATACTGCTGCGATTCTCTCAAGCAGGGTTTAAGGTGCTAAGTTACACTTTTCACCCAGTGAATGATTATTTGTGGACTCTGTAACATGAAACAGTCTGCACTCCCTGTTGGATATGCTCAGCCCTGCCTACCGGGGAGCATTTGGAAAGGCCTCCTGCAAAGACGGGATGCTTTGAAAAGGGGCATACAGTCATGACCAAGCTTCTTCCTTTCAGAGGGGGCATGCTCTGGTACTGAATGTTTACATAAAGCTTGAAATTATTGTATATGGTCATAGTCAAAAATGCATCTTTGGGGAACCAGCGGTTAGCGTAATGGCTATGTCGCTGGACTCCCACGTAGTTGACCGCGGTTCGCGTCTCGGACCCGGTGGCTTAAATCTCACGCCGGGCGTGCGTGCGTGCGTGCCCAAGATCCCGAGAGGAGAATGGAGGAGAAGGGATTGCGGCGTGACCATCCCCCCTGGGGGGTGATTTCTCGCTTTCTGTCTCTATGTCTCTGTCTGGCTGGCGAGTGCACGCGCCCTATAGCAAAAACCTCTGCAAAAAAAAAAAAAAAATGCATCTTTGGTTCTGTGTCTCTATTACTTGCTTTCAGTTTAGGCTTTTGACTCAGACATTGCTGATGAATGAACTGCCCTAGTTTCTGATTCCTTAAGGGCATTCCAAGACCACTGTTACCACTCTGTCATTAAAGCATTCACATTGCTTCATATACTGTCTTTGCATTTCTCTTATTACTTCAATGCTTCTAGAACTCTCTATTATATAAGAAACTTTGGGTTTGCACAGTACTATAGAAATTTGAATTACCTAAGTTTATACTGATCCACTCTGCTTCTTCAGTCTGCTAACTCAGAGGCTTACTGCTAGCTTGGACTGACTTTGTAGTACTTACTAGCTACTAACTACTAGCCTTATTGGAAACAAATTATCAACTAGTTTTCCCTGAACAAAGTTTGAAATTCACCGTTTCACTTAATCTATTTATATTGCTAATATAGGTGGATAAAGATGAATTGATTATGTATTTCTTAACTAGTATTAAGTGAAGAACAGGGGTAAAATAGTTCTATATTCCTGGCAACAGCCAGCCAAGCCAAGCAGAAGGCAAAAATCACTAGCAAATGAAAATATTTACTAATGTCCAAGATATCTAAGCACATAAGCAAATACAGGAATAGACTCCATTCTCTTTCTTAATATCTTCAGTGTGTGTGATTTTAAAGAATGAAGATTCTGGTTCCCTAGAACACAATATTTTTGGCCTATGTTGGATTCTTATTGTGAATGTTTGTTTACACAATGCACACTATAGATTCAGAGTGTATTTTTGCTTCAGTATTTACTTGCAATAATGTAGTGCTTGGGTATTCCCACAGTATACTTCCCCAACAGATGCATGATGTTCTGTCTCAGGGCTCAGTCTACAATGTGATCTGAATGCTTTGTATGGGTTTGAAGTCAAAGATGAATGAAGCACTCATAAACTTGATATTTGATTGTATGTTTTATTCTAGGTACTGATGTTTATACTGGTAAATTGTCCTATATTGCTACATGTTTTCAAAGACATGTTGAACAGGCAGGATTGGGGAGTTGGCTTCCTGAAGAGCCATCTAATGAAGCTGCTAAAGAAAAGTTGAACTACAATTCTGCATCTCAACATACTTTCATAAGTTGGTCATTTGCAAATTTTTTTCATTGTTGTTTAAAAATAGGTAATTTTAAGCTCTGAAGATCATGTGAACATGAGCAAATTAAAGTTGAGTTTGCATCACAGTTCATTTTCCAACTTCGCTGGAATGCCTTAATAATGTTTGATAATTTCCGTTCATTCTCAGCATTATTTTCAGATGCTTAATGATTTGGGTAGTGATGTCTAACTTCAGGTTGAACTTTCTCATGCTTAATCTCAGGCTAAATGTAAATGATATTTGTAAAATTTGAATAAAATTCTGTTCACTCACTTTGAAAAATACTTAAATTTTATGCTCACAGTAGACATTTCCTTTTAAACTGTGAAATTCCTTTATTTATTAAAATAGTAACAAGTATATCACATTTATAAAAGCAGTTTATTTTTAAATTTACTACAGGGTTATGTACACTCACCAGAGAAAGAGAGGAAGAAAGTGAGAAAGCACCCCCCTCTCCCAGGGAGAATGGTCACATCTCAATCTCTTTTCCCATCTCCTTTCAATATTTTGGGCATGCACAAATGCACACATACTGGATATGTTTTTCAAGTTTGCAGGTCCAGGATTTGAACCATGAAGTCAGCAGTGTCGGGTCAAGCTGCCTCAATCACCATACCACCCTCTGAACCATTAAGTCAGCTTTAATGACATAATTGAATAAAACAAATCTAAAAAATATATTATATATTGCCTAAGAAAACTTGCAGAGTTTAGTAGTCTTAAAACAATATATTAAATATTAACAGTTTGAATAGAATATAAGTAATTAATATTTGCTAATTCTTAATTTCATTTTTGACATAGGTCAAAATACTAATTTCTAATATAAAATCTTAATCTTTATTTTTGTCTTATGATCCTGTGTCTGTCTGTGGGTGTGTGTGTGTGGGGGGGTGGATGTGTGAGGAAAAAGATGTTAAGAGAAAAAAGATGTTAAGGTTCAAGACAGCTTTGATTAAAGATTAAAGGAGAATTTCCTGTAATCAATATTTGTGTATCCCTTCATTTGACATCCTGGAGTTTTTTAAAACCTTGGGTTAATGAACATTATGAAGATTAAGGATCAGAGAAAGGGGTGCCTGTAATTGTGTAAAGTAGGAGAAGGCTTTGTGAATTTAGATTTGTGCTCAGATCAATTTTAAGAAAGGCATATATGAATATGAGGATCTAGAATCTGGCTTCATTGAAACTATTTGTGCATGTCAACCCCATATATAGTCAGACCTACTGTAAGACCCTGAGACTTCTGATTGAGAAAAGATAAAAACAGGATGACCTATACCTCTTTAACAATATATATATTCAATAAAGTTGCCTGATTGAGTGACTCTATATGCAATTAATAGGGCAAAGGAAGTAAGTGATTAGGTGCTAAAATAAGCAATCCAGGCAATTTTTTGCTAAGAAATTCAGAGAAGAGAGATAATAAACATGTAGAAGTGTAGTATAGCACAGTGTATAAAACACTCTCATGCATACTAAGTTTGTGAATGTGTTTTTAAGCATTCAGTATGTATGAACCTCTATGAGATTGAAAGCTGCTTCAGGGCAGAAGCTATGTTATTCATCTTTGCCTTCTTCACAGTATAACACTAGTGATTGACCCCAAAATCTGTTCTAATTCAAATCAGTCAAATTCAATTCAAAGGCACCATATTAGTTGTTGAAATCAGAGTTCTGAACTAGTTTACCTGGGTCTGAATCTCAGCTCTCCCTTTCAGTCGTATGTGCAACTTTGGGCAAATGGTTTGGTTTCTATCTAAACGTCCTCTGTGAAATAGAACATATATTGGCATTGTCCTTACTCTGCTGTTATTGATGGGTGGTAATCACATAAAATTGTACCTGGTACATAGCAAACATTTAGCAAATGTCAGCTCTTTTTATTTAACAATGATGTGTCTTCTGAAGTCATAAGTATAATTTTATCTACAAAAGTGGAAATTTTGTATTTCTCCTCTCTGTATTTTGAATATTGCAAAATTAATGCTTATACCCCTATCTACATTCACAGAATAAAGACAAAATGAAAATTGAGCATATATTGTTGAAATATTTATGCATATTTTAGAAAACCTGCTAAGGAGGTTTAGAATCTTCTTCAAAATGTCAAATAAAGTGGCAATAATTTTCCTTTAATGTCTTTTCAATGAAGATTGTAGTTCTGATATTTATCACATATTATTTTAAGGTAGTGTTTGGAATAAAATAGATTGGAGGGGAGAATATAAAGAGAAAAATGTTTGAACCTTTCCTGGACTTACAAAAGATTCTTATACCATTAACACCAAGAAAATACACACTGAATATTATGCTATTTTGATGTGACCATAATATTTATGAAGATGTTTCAAATACATCTATTAAATAGAATTCATTCTTTTGAAAAAGAAATCTAAGCCACCTTACCACAACATCATTTTACAGTAAACTAGACCCTTCTCTTGAACTGTGAAATTTTAATGCAAAAAACAAAAGAAGTTTTGTTTAAATAAAGTTCTTTTGGGTCAAATCTTTAACATATGAATCAAAACAATTGTCTAATTCACTGAGTACATGCATGTGCATCTATTATTTTAGAAGACATGGGTGTAAAACACCTTTATGTGCCATTGTGTAAGATCTGGAGACTATTTTTGCCATTATATTTATTGAACACATTGTAGTAAATTTTTTTATTGAGTAGTTTTATAATGTAATATTTTCTGGCCAATAATATACCATTTTCTTCAGCAAATATAATCAAATTTACAAAGTTTTGTTTTACATTTTGTGAAATGTTTCATAAATGAAAACACCAAAATTAGAAGAGCATTTAATATAATTCATGGAGTTAACTGGCACTTACCTGGCCTCATCTAAACTATAGTGTAAGAAAAGACTGTAAAAAACATAATAATAGTTTACATTTTCCATTCCCTTTATGCTTTGAACATTCTGCAATGACTTCATTTCAAAATGAACTCTAATCTTAAATGCCTTATTTCCCCCAGCAGTGTTATTGGCAGTGTGTTTTGATTCTAGGCTAAGAATGTAAGTCGTCTAGATCATAACATATCTAACAGAGAATGCTGAAAAAAAAATATAAAAGCTTTTCTACTTAATCTGGCTGCCATTGTATTTATGTATAAAACCTGTTCAACAAGGTAAAAAGAGGATCACTTTATGTACTAGTAGTTATTCAGGAAACAGTGAGTGCTTACCACATGGCAATGAGTTAAGTTCTCCAAGAGTCCTTGTTTCCTGGAGCTCAAGTCCTAGCTGTGGATATTAGTAAAAAATAATGTATATCATACCGTTTTATACATGTCATGATTTATAAGTGCCTTTTTTGCTAAAAATGTTCAGTCTACAGTCTCTCAGGGTTATTGGTATTGCCTTTAGTCTAATCACTATTACTATTTCTGTTCCTATAACTTCCGTTTTTTCAGTAATTAATTTATTTTACATATTTTTACTAAACACCACCATAGCTTACAAAACGAGATTTTCCAGCCAGAATACACTGTAAAGTAGCTTAATCGTACATGTTATCATCAACAAATAATTTTCAGGACCAGCAGTTAGCGTAATGGCTATGTCGCTGGACTTCCATTGTAGTCGACATCAGTTTGAGTTCCGGACCTGGGGGCTTAAACTCATGGCAGGTGCATGTGCTTGTGTGCCCAAGATCCCAAGAGGAGAAAGAAGGAGAAGGGACTGTGGCATGGCCATCACCCCTGGAGGGGTAATTTCTTTCTTTCTGTCTCTCTGTCTCTCTCTGTCTTTCTGGTGAGCACATGTGCCCTATAGCAAAAACCTCTCCAAAAACAAAACAAAACAAAACAAAATAATAATTTTTAATTTCTTGCTTCTTATGTGTGTGTGTGTGTGTGTGTGTATGTATGTATATATATTTACCCTTACTTCTCACCCTCTACCATTTTTCATCCTCTTCCCGCACTGTCTCTGGTATCTGCAGTTGCTTTCCGTTCCTTTATTCTTTCCCACGTGGTATTGATTCACAAAATACCTTAATTAATCTAAATACTTTCAATAGTAAATTCAGTTTATATATACATATCTGTGAACAAAAGTTGACTTTAGGCATGAAACTCTGTGGGTAGAATGAATATACCATAAAATAGCACATAGCTGAGGCTCTATAGCTTATGTGGTCCCTAAATCGGTATTTCCTATAACTTTCTGATCAATTGTGTTGTTACTGCAGGAATGAATGACACACAGAACCCATAGCTCTGAGCAAATTATAAACTGTAGATAATGTCTCAAGTTTTCTCTAAATCAGTCACCCTTACATCAAACACTGAGATGCAAATTGGCTACATATCTATCCTTTTTCTCTGTCAGAAAAACATTTTCCTGCGAATGATCACATCTCCATTTGAACATTTTGCAAGTCGCTGAAATCATGTAGCATCTCTAATTAGCTTCTAAAATTCCATGGCATGCAGAGAATAACTTGCCCATGGTGATAGTCAGAATAGTGTCAAGTTCCCGAGCAGGAGCATAACAATGTAACGTTCAAGTTAAATTTCACATCAGGAAGTCCTTGGAAAATGTTTCCTAGGCAATCTAAAGACATCAAATGATGTACAGAGCTAACTCTGTGTTTCTTGTGAAGAAATGATTTCCAATCTCACTGATAAACTAGAGCATATAGTCTCCACGCAGGACACAAACAGAAGACAGATTCTTGCATGGGGCGGAAATGATTGTCAAGGCAGCGCTGATATCTTGTCTGTAATGTTAGATCGCTAACATTTCCTGGGTGTGTGTATCTTGCTCTGTTACTGCTGGATTTGGCAGAATCAATTTTCATAGTTTTTACTTTGAGAAAAATATAAAATAGCATCCCTAACCTGTGGTAGATGATAGTCTATACTTAGGAGGTGATATTTAGGAAATTGCTTCTACTTTAGGCAGAATAGAAACTTTATTTCTTACTGCAAATGTTACAAGTATCTTCTTACACTAAGTGGCTTATATCTTGGTTTCAATTGTGACATTTATTAATTCACATGCATTCTTAGTTTGATAATGTTAAAATGTTTCATTTGTGTTGCTATCGTCAAACTTTATGTATCTTGTTAAAAAAAAAACTCTTCCTATTCTGCAAATAAATAAAAAAAAATATTTGAAATGTTTTTCTGATATATAAAATAAATTTATATATTGACATTGAAATTCATAAAAGGCATTTTAATGTTTTCATTCCTTTTTCTAAAAAATGTTTGTTTATTTACTTCTTCCATGAGGGAGAGAGAGAGAGAGAAAGAACGCCAAGGAGGCATCCCTAGTAGGGTCCTTATGCGTGACATAGCCTTGGCCAGCCTGGATCTCAGGCGCAAGTGTGCAGGTCATGGGTGCATAGGAGGCTCCAGGACATGGACCGAGGACCTGCCCATGTGGCCCCAGTTGCATTACTACTGTAGCCACCTGGCCTTCATAGCTTTACTTCATGCATCAATAATAATTTGTTCCATCACTTATTAAAGAGTCCGCTCTTTCTCTGAAAAGACTTGCATTGATTTTTCTGTTATGTTAAGCTTTTCTGTAAGTGTGGTTGCATTTCTTAGCTTCCTGCTCAAAGTCCTTTGTTTATTTCCCCACCACCATGTAATTATCAGACCAATATTGTTTTAATGTCTTCATTTTGTAATATCTTAATATCTGCTAGATCAAACACACTCATCATATTTCTTTCCATAAATGTCTTGAATATTCTTGTTCCTTTAAATTTGCCTTAAAACTTGTTTTAACTTATCAAGCCAATAATAACTTTGTTGAGATGTTCATTGTAATTACAATAATTTTCCATACAAACCTGGGTACAATTGACATCTTTATGAAATTCGTTAAGTATCCACAAAATTACAACTACTTTCTTACTTCCTTAATATTTTTGCACAGTTTTACACTTTTCCTCTTTCCTTTTCTCTTTTTAACATGGTCTGGCCATGTCATGTTCCTCCTGCCTCAGGCTCCCCCCTGCGACTACAGGCATTTTCCAGCACATCATCTCCTTCTTGCTATGCTGCCCAGGCCTAGGCCATGATTCTCCTGACTCAGACTCCCTGAGCCACTGAGATGAAAAGAGTATGTCACTGCTCGGGACCAGCAGTTGGTGTAGTGGCTATTGCACTGGACTCCCATATAGCCTACCATGGTTTGAGTCCCGGACCAGGTGGCTTAAACTCATGATGAGCATGTGGGTGTGCGTGCCCAAGATCCTGAGAGGAGAATGGAGGAGAAGGGATTATGGTATGGCTATTCCCCCCAGGAGGTGATTTCTCACTTTCACTCTCTCTGTCTCTCTCTGGCAAGTGAGTGTGTCCTATGGCAAAAAGAAAAAAAAAATATATATATATACACACACACACACAGACAGAGACAGAGACAGAAAGACAGGGCGAGTCATCATAGAACTATGTATTAAATGTAATTTGGAAATAATACATATTATCTAATTAAGTGCTTAGAAATGTTGACTTTAATACAAAGATATACATGTGAATATATAAAGAAGACAATAAATGAATTTCTAGAGAAAGTACATATGAAACATAAGACATTTTAGTGGCACTGCCTCTCAAACAGAAGGTTTTCAAGGAAAAATTTTCCTCTGAAGAGCATAAACTATGGTTGTTAAGAAAACTTAGCAAGGAATCAGCAGATGGCATAATGATTATGTTGCTGGACTCCTAAGTAGTCAACCGCTGTTTGAATCCCAGACCTGGTGGCTTAAAATTTATGCCGGAAGCATGTGCGTGCATGCCCAGAATCTCAAGAGGAGAATAGAGGAGAAGGGATTACGGATTACAGCATGACCACCCCCTTGGGGGAGTGATTTCTGGTTTTCTGTCTCTGGCAAGTGGACACACCCTTTAGCAAACATCTCTCTCTCTAAAAAATAAAAATAATAAAAAACCACCAACAGGGAGCCAGTGGATAGCTTAGCAAAGCAAGTACGTCACTGGAACCCCACCAGGCTGTCTGCGATAGGAGTTCTTGACCAGGTGGCTTGAAACTCATCACAGAAATATGTACGTACCTGCCCAAGATCCCGACAGGAGAATTAAAGAGAAGGGATTGCAGAGTTGCGATCCTCTTTGGAGAGTGATTTCTGACTTTCCCTCTCACCATCTCTGTCTCTCTTTCTCTCTGCCCAGTGCACATGCTCGAAGGCAAAAATCCTCTACAACAAAAGGAAAAAAAAAAAGACAGATGAATTAATTCTTATGTTTTTGATGAATAGGATCAAAAGTTGCAAACTGAGGGTGTTTTCCATCTCCATGAATCTTTCTTAAACTTCATTTTATCATGACCTGTGCCGATCTTTCAAAATATAGGCAAGGCAGACAACAGAAAAGATGCATGGGTTTGTGTATCTGCTTGTTTAAATATTACACTATGTTATACATGTACATAAATATATATAAAGGGTACTTCAAATAGCATGTGGAAAATGAAAAAAAGTATGAATTTATTTTGTTGTAGAAAATTTTGAAATCAATGCATAGTTTCTTTTTCATTAATCCATAGTTTTATGAGCTTTTTAAAGACTCTTAGTATAAATACACACACACAAGTATGTATACACACACCTAAGAGTAATAAGAGTATGCATACACACACAATCAGCAACTCATGGTGAAATAATGATAAACTCTCAATAGGTCAAAAATTACATTCTTATAAATAAGAAGGGGGACTCACAGATGGACTATTGGTCACATTGGTGGACTCCCATGTAGTTGACTGCAGTTTGGGTCCTGGAACTGGCAGCATGAAACTCATACCAGTCATGTGTGCATGCATGCACATAATCCTGAGAAGAGAATGGAAAAGGGATTGGTGCTTGGCCATTCCCCCGGTGAATGATTTCTCCCTTTCTGTTTCTCTGTCCCTTTCTCTCTTCCTGGTGAGTACACATGCCCTATAGCAAAAATCTCTTTAAAAAAAAAAAAGAAAGAAAGAAATAAGAAGGGTATTTTCAATGACTAGAAGGTGACAAATTATTGTATTCAATTTCACAGCATATTACTATGACGCACAAATATCATCTCCTTCATAAATGATACATATTAGATGGAGAAGTCTTCTAGTAGACAGGAGGAATTTGCAACCACTTGCATCTGTAATTCCCATCATAACTTTTCATCTACATTTCTATTGCAGTTTTCTCCTCTGAGACCTAAGATTTATAGTAAAGGAAAATACAAAATCCCCAAACATAAGTAAAATCAGGCAGGTAGGTTAGATTCTGTAACGGTCTACACTTTATAGACAAAAATATATATTTACTTCCTCACAAAAAAATATGTCACATCTTGCATTAAGATGAATCAAGACAAAGATTTAACTGGTAGATTTTATTCGATTGGCCACATAACCATAAGATGTGATCTCAAAGTTAGATAATATTATGATCCAAACATGATGCAGACAGGGAGGAGTTCACAAAGGTGCACTAGCATTGTGCAGGCATTATTAAAATCTCTCCAACACCACACCAGCTCTCCAAGAAGTGCTGAAGGGAGAGACATACCAGGAGAACTAAAGTCAGACACACAGAAATAAGAGTACAAAAAATAACCGAGAGAATGGCCAGCCTAATAGTAGGGACAAGTCCAGAGTTGAATGTTAACTTCCAGAGTTTGAATGGAAAGATCAGACCACAGTAACACTGCAAATTCAGTAGAAGAGAGATTCATTACATGAGTCTGAACGAGTAAAATTGAATTTTTTTTTTTTACTTTAGACTAAAACATTACTGATTTTCTTCGATGTCTTGATTTCCATACTTAAGGATTTTTGTCTTCTCTTGAACTGTTGATAAGTTCATCCACCTACTATTTGAACTGAATCCTAAACTTTTTCCTGGCTTTAAGTTTGAAGCAAATTTCTCTTAACATTTTAAAATTTTGATTTATTAAAATGAAAACTGTTTTTCTTGAAATTACAAAATGCATTAAAAATATATATTAATACCTATTTAATGACTGCAGTAAGCTATACGACTCAGTGAGGTGCTACTTTATAGTATGTTCACTGTACTCACTGAGGCTTACACCTAAGGTCAGCTATGCGCTCATAGATATGTATGTATCAGCCATCCTTTCTATAGAAGGTTTTTAAATTAATTAAGATCTTTAGCGAATTAATAAAATGTTAAGAAAAAAGCATGGAAAACAACTGTACATACCACAGGCAGTGTGGGAGAAGAGGGGGAAATGGGTACAGGGTGAGAGGTAGGGAATCAAGGAGGGAAGAAAAGCAAAATATATAAGAATCAAGAAATAGAAAAATTATTTGTTGATGATAACTTGCATGGTAATATCCTTGATCGAGCCAATATTCAATGTATTCTGGATGGAAAATCTCATTTTGCGTACTGTATTGATGTATAGTGGATGACCGTGAATTAATTAATTAATTAATTAATTAAGCATTAAATCAATAAAGTCTAAAAAAATCTCTCCCATCATCTTCTTCCTAATTGCACAGTAACAATGTGGGGCAAACAGAATTCTTTGTACATATAAAAATGGCAGAAATGGCACAAAAGATAGCAAACACTGATTAATTTGTGTAATGGCATTTCTCTCCTTTACTGTATACCATATTGGCTCAATTACCCCATTCGCGTAACATATCTTCACTGTGTGTGCAGACTCAGGTCTAGAAGCACGCTTTATATATGGCTATGAAGGTGGGGATAAAGTGTATATCTTTATTAAAAAAAATAAACATAGGCTTGTTAGAGGACTCAGCATCTAAAAAAACCTAGATTCTTTGAAACTTGTAGTGGGTTACCAAATATCTCAAAAATGCCTGAGATAATAAGAAAAGTGTGGATAGGGAACTCTCAAGATGAGAGGCAATATTCAAAGGCTGGTAGCATTCTATATTTCATGATTTGAAAGTTGTTTTTTCACTTTAATTCTTGAATATAAAATTAAAGAAAGTAGTAGAGGAAACTTTTATTAGAAAAGGGCAAATTGATTTGCCTGAGGTAGCTTAGATTCAGAAAAAGAAATAAAGTCTCCAAACAACCAATCTCATGCTCAATTCAATCTATCATGCTTGGAATAGGTGAGCTGCTGTGTAACTCAGGTCATTGAAACTCTCGGAGTAGATGTCTTATGAAACAATTTTCATGAAATGAGCTTTCCCAGCACACTCACAGGTGTGTAATAGCATTTCCTTTTGATCTTTAATTCATTCATTTCACTTTCTCCCGAGTTGATTTAAAGTAGAACTTTAATAGTTAGTTGCAAGCTCTTTTGAGTTGACTGTTCATTACCTAATTTTATATTCTCTGGAGCATTCAGCCTTGCCTAAAGAAGTAGCATAAGGAAGTAGGGATGTAGATGAAATCTGATCCTCCATGAGATAGCTACAGAATTGACTGCGACTCTAAATGTTTTATGATTCACTTCTAATACTAGAGAAAGAGATCCTAAAAATAAGCATATTAATCAAAGTACAGATATGTCCCAAACGAGCATAGTTATTTCATAGATAAAAGGCAAACCTATCATCTGCTCTCTGGTTAAATATTGCTGTTGTCATGAGGTGAAAAAATTTCTATCATTTCAATTTTGTTTTCAAATGGTAATATTCTATGTTTTAAAAGAGTTAAAGGGATATACATATGTAACATATATGTAACATTAATATGTATTATATTATGTGTTATTCTATATAACTATGTTATACATTATAATATATATAGTACTAGAATATATATTAATAATATTATCAAAACTGCGATGTAGTAAAATTGTAGCATAACACAATGATCTGATTAATAACTGAGGTTAATTTAAAAATCCAAGTGACTAATCATTTTGAACAATAGATTTCTCAATTTATAAGGGATCTGCTCATGAAGAGATCATTTTCATTCAACCCTCTAATCACTAAGTCGCAAGATTTATAGGACAGAAAAAGAAAATAAGGGTTAGCAGGTAGCATGGAGGTTAAGGCAACTGGATCCCATTGCCGATTTCGTGGTTCTAGACCCAAATACCCAGAGGCTTGGAAATCATGCTTTGTGCGTGGATATGTGTGTGTGTGTGTGTGTGTGTGTGTGTGTGTGTGTATGTGTGTTTGTGTGTGCGTGTGTGTGTCCCAAATTCCAAGAAGAAAATGGAGGAGAAGGGATTGCAGAATGGCAATTCTCCCCATGGGTGGGGAGAGTGATTTCTCAATTTCATAATGGGCAATTAATGAGCAATTTAAGAAATCGAATTAGAGGGACCAGCAGGTGGCGTGGTGGTTAAGGTGCTAGACACTCCCACATGGCTGACCATGGTTTGAGTCCTGGACCTGGTGGCTTACTTTCTCACTTTCCTCTCTCTCTCTGTGTGTCTTCCTCTGGTCAAATTAAAATGAAGGAATGAATGAATAAAGAAAGAAATCTGAAAAAAAATCGAATTAGAGTTTTCTTTGGCAAAAAATGGTGTATTGTCTCAATATGTATATTTTTTAATGAAAAAGTTTTTTTTCCCCTGCTGAAAAGTTAATATGAAAGCAATCTTACAGTTTGAAAAAAGTTTGCATACATTTCTCTCTCTGAATTCTATCAAAATCTATATGATGCTTCACTGTCCTTTCCTTTGTCAAAACATTTCTAGGAACTAAAATTAAGATGGTGTCATATACTTGAAAGAGCACTTTTTTTTTTTTTTTTTGAGAGGTTTTTGCTATAGGACGTGTGCACTCGCCAGACAGAGAGAGAGAGACATAGAGAGAGAAAGCAAGAAATCACCCCCCCAGGGGGGATGGTCACGCCGCAATCCCTTCTCCTCCATTCTCCTCCTGCGATCTTGGGCACGCACGCACACGCGTCGGGCATGAGTTTTAAGCCACCAGGTCCTGGATGCGAACCACGGTCGACTACGTGGGAGTCCAGCGACACAGCCATTATGCTAACTGCTGGTTCCCAGAAAGAGCACTTTTTTTGAAAGTTAGAGAACAACAGTTTTTGTTAAATTTATTTTGCTAGCTAGAAATTGTAGTTATATCCTGCTCCAAAGTCTTCTATGTTTTCTTGGGGTTTTTACGTGTTCTTGATTCACATTAATCCATGGTGTAGAGGCCCATATTTAAAGACCTGGAAGAAAAACTAATGGTGCCCTTGTGATCTAGATCTCTGTCCTTCGAAGTGAGGCACTTTTGTCACATTAGGTCAATATCCTCGGCCTGGATATTTTCTCCTTCTGACTATAATTGTGGCTGCAACAACTCTTTGATCCAACATCACTTGTGTCAACATTGTTTAAACGCTCTTACCCTTCCTTATTAGTCAGGGTTCTCTAGCAAAAGAGAGTAATAGGATATATATAAATACAAAAGAGCGGATTTGCTGAAAGAAACAACTCACCCAGTTATGACCTGAGAAGTCCACAGCAGGCTTTCAGACCATCTGCAAGCTGAAGAGCCTTAGCTGGTGATAGTATGGCTCAGTTCAAGTCCAAAGGTCTCAAGGCACTGTTGTGACTCTTGCAGTCCAAAGTTAAAACAGCCTTGATTTCTGATGTCCAAAGCAGGAGAAATCTATCCTGTTCTCCCTAAAAGGAGATCCACTTATTTGTCTTCTGTATTTTTTCTCTCTGGGATTCTTGTGTATTGGATGGTGCCGGTCCATTTTGAGGGTTCTTCCCCATCCTGTCTACTCAGACTCTCTTGTTAATCTCCTCTGGAAAGAATGCCATGTACACACCCAGAATGGTGCTTTAGCAGATTTCAAGGTATTCCTTGGTTCAGTCAAGTTGACACCTCAAACTAACCATAACACCTTCCTTGGTTTCTATAATTGGTGGTCCTGGTACATTATTTTTACAGTGATTATAGACACACATAGGAATTAATTCATGATTTGTAAAGGTGGCAAAGAGTTTCTCAACGATATTTTTAGAGCACTTATTACATCGCTCCAAAAAGTCTCAAAATATCTATGTGCACTTGACTGGAATTCTAACCAAAATGGATCCTGCCTACAAGCTGCCTCTGGGCACTGCTTCCCTCTCAGCCTCAGAATCTGCTACTGCTGCTGAGTCAATGCCATAACTTGACCTTATGGGATCTCAACCTGTCGAAGCCTCCACTGCTAAAGGGAGAACTTTTATTATTTCTCCAGAAGGGCTTATTGACATCGATCTGCCATGACTCACTCGAGTCCTCAGTCAAGCCTCACTGTCACTCACACTATAATTCTTTGATAAATGATGGTTAATAAAGTCCAGAACTTTGCCTACCTTTGGTTAAATAGATGGCATGTTTTCCAGTCTTCCTGTTCTGTAGCCAGTCTTGAACATCTGACACTCTAAGCTTTGATACATTTGTGACTTTTTCAGATTAAAGTACAGTTTGATAGAAATGCCAACCAGAAGTCTAACAAGACTACCCAAAATCACTTTCGGCATTAATGATAAGTATCCCCTTCTTCAGGACTCTAGAGTCCACAAATTCTATTACTAGATATCGTCCTCGAATAACAAAATCTACTTATACTCCTTTTAGGGTAGATTCACATGACCTAACCCCATATACATCTACATGAATGCTTGTGAATTTGAGAAAGTTTATGTGACAGTGAAAGCTCTCTAAACTAACAGAACCTATAGGATACACACAGGTGTACATCGCATAAAATGCAAACACATATATACAAAGATATGTATGTACAGTATATCAACTAGATAGATAGCTATGTTTAGCATTACAAAGGATAATTTACACCCTAGGATTTCCTTGCAGGATTAATTTGAAGCTTGAACTTAGTGTCAATATCCACCTTTGTTTAGCTTCATCCCCATTCCTGTATGGTGTGCCTCATTTCCTTACTGATTTTCTTGGGAACACTTTTTTTATTTTTAAAGAGATTTTTGCCTTAGAGTGTGTGAGCTTACTGGAGAGAGATAGAGAGACAGGGCTAGTGAAAGTGAGAAATCACTGCCCAGAGGTGAGGTCATGCCGCAATCCGTTCTCTTATTCTCCTGGGATCTTGGGCACACACGCAGATGTGCCCAGCATGAGTTTCAAGGCACCAGGACTCAAACTGTGGTCAGCCATGTGGGAGTCCAGCAATGTAACTGATACACCATCTGCTGGCCCGGGAATACTTTCTTAACAAATCACTTACCCCTGAACCATTATTTTGTGATCTGTTTCTGAGGAATCTAACCTATGAAATTATAGAGTCTTCTATAAGTCTCTCAAATTCAATGTCTCTTAGCATAGGTTTTCTCATTTTTTTTTGAGAGTTTTTTTTTTTTTTCTATAGGGCACGTGTACTCGCCAGACAGACAGAGACATAGAGACAGAAAGCGAGAAATCACCCCCCAGGGGGCATGGTCACGCCACAATCCCTTCTCCTCCATTCTCCTCCCGGGATCTTGGGCACACACGTACACACGCCTGGTGTGAGTTTTAAGTCACTGGGTCCGGGACGCGAACCACGGTTGACTACGGGGGAGTCCAGCGACATAGCCATTACGCTAACTGCTGGTTCCCTGGTTTTCTCATTTTTAATGGGATACAACTGGATGATCAGTAAACTGGAGCTGAAATGTCTGGTAATAGTTATATAAGAGACAGTAAGATTTGCCAAATAACAAGAAATTCCACCTAACTAAATTGACTCATGTTTTCATAAGTCACATAACTAGTATAATCTCCTGTATTAGTTAAGGTTCTCTAGAATTATATATACATATATATCACACACACACACACACACACGCACACACATACACACACACACATATATAGAAAGAGAGAGAGATTTCACAGGGCAGCAAATAGACTGGAAATTCAGGTCAGAGTTGATTTTTCAGTCCTGAGCTCAAAATTTGCAGGATAAATCAGCATGCAGAACATTAAAACCGGATTTCTTTGTTATGGTGCAGGGGCAGAATTTCTTCTGGGAACCTTGGTCTTTGCTCTTCAGAATTTCAACTGATCAAATGAAGCCCACCTACACTGCGGACATAATCTACTCAAACTTTATTGATTGTAAATGTCAATTTTATTAAACAAGCAAACAAACAAACAAACAAAAAACCACTTCACTGCAACTTTTAGAGCAGTGTTTGACCAATCAGCTGGGCACCATACTGTAGACAAGTTGACAGAGAATTATCCGTTATATCCATTATATCCATTATCTCTGTTTGTCATTTCTAGAGGTTAAATTTAAAAAAAATACCCTTTAAAAAGAAATAGATTCTAGAAGGAGTCCAGATTAATTGGAATGGTAAAGACAATCATTTAGCCATTCTAAATTCACCTCATATTTTTACATCAACTATCAAACCATGCATGTTCTCAAGCAATCAATAACCGATTAAATATAAAACAAAGCATTCAAAATTAGCTCCAAACAAAACAATTTTATTTTAAAATTTGAGGATAAAATTTTGTGGATAAAAAACCTGTTAATCCAAGAGCCTCTGGTAATATAAAAGAAATATTACAAATGCATTGCCCCTGGGTTCCTAGATGAGATCATTTTAGCAGCAAGGTTTTATGTTTGCACTTTTCTACTTTTCATTATTATGTCAATTACTTTAGATTTAGTCTAATTTGTGCTAGATTTCTCATGAATTGTGTTTTTACAGCTTTTTGGTTATTTTCTAAAATCCTGCATAACATTGTTTTGATTTTATAAGCAATTTAGAAGAAAGCCAGAAAACTTTGCTTTGAGCTACCAACTAAGATAGGTTCTGAAAACTAGCTGGATATTTTATAAATTGCTCTTCCCAAAATGCATTTTCTTAGACTCTTGTTTGCAATTTGATATTATTATTGTTTTATTTTGGGGGAAATAGAATATTTTTAATGGATTTCCCACCAATTTAATAGATGCAAATGCTTTCTAAGAGTGATGTATTTGGAAGAGCAAGGGAAACAAAATAGAATGGGAAGAATTCCCAATGTTGCCAAACTTTAATAGATTGTATAACTCCAATCTTACAGGACAATTAATTAATCCATTGATGGCATAATATAATCAACTGATGCCATAAATGTTTTTGAAGATAATTTATGGCTCATTCTTCCCTTATCTGCAAAATGAGTTGATTGAAATCCTTGCACTTTTCATATTTGTGAGTCCCTCTAAATTGTTCATTGGTAGAAGTTTACCTAAATTACTTTCCTAATTTTTTTCTTTATGTAAGTGTAAAATACCTTGTTCAAGTGCTTAAGTTGCAAAAATAGCACTTCTTTTTTATATTTCAAGACAAATTAGTCCTATTCTGTATTTGGTTGCATGTCATCCAAGAATTTAGCTAGAAATATGCTAGCTGCAATAATTAATAAGCCCCAAAATGTCAATGGCTTAGCACAATGCAAGAGTATTTGTTACTCACATAAAAGTTCTCTATCCTTTTTTTTTGTTGTTGTTCTAGTTTGGCAGGAGTTTTTCTTCACATGGGGATTCTATGGATACAGCTTTGCTATCCACAAGGTTTTGTTGACCTGTTTCCAGCCAGTGGAATGAAAAGGAGATCATATAAATTGTCTTCAAGGACTATCACACATAAATCCCCATTTGGCTGGCAAGAACAAGTCACACAGCCAGACCTAGACATCAAAAGGGATGAGAAATACAGTATTTTACTTCCTAGCTATCTTAAATGCTAAAGGTTTTTCTGAATAATTATCATGACAATAAGATCCACTGAGGAAGTCCATAGAGGTTTGCTTTTTTAATCTGTTATAGAATAAGTAAATAATGAAGTATACTTTGCTCTGAATATGTATGACTATATATGTGTGT
Source organism: Tupaia belangeri chinensis (assembly GCF_000334495.1). NCBI lineage: Eukaryota > Metazoa > Chordata > Mammalia > Scandentia > Tupaiidae > Tupaia > Tupaia belangeri. The sequence goes on along the minus strand of NW_006159714.1, from coordinate 439,565 downwards.
GTGTACTTTTATTATATTTACATATGTACATATCACATATTTCATAAGCATTTCTCTTAGGAAAACTCATTATGTTCAGCATTTGGGGAACTGAAGATGTTCTCTGTAAAGATCACAATAGTTCCTTATGTCAGTAAGGGAATCTGACTCAAATATCGTCTCAGAAGTCTCTCAGAGGATTTTCTAAGCACTTCAGAGGCTTTTGTTTTTGTTTTTAATTATTTATAAAGAACAAACAACTTTAATTATTAAGGAATTTTAAAATGTGATTGGTTTTATAATATAGAAGAGGAATTTGACTAACTCCCAACTGAATTTGTAAACTGAACTATCAAGTAACATATTATGTGTATATTTAATAATAGATACCTGGTAGATACCTATTTACTAGTATGAGATATGCATCTGGTAAACACATGGGATGGATATATGAATAAGTATATATTCTATGAATAAGTATATATTCCACAAGAAAGAGAGTAAGTAATTCTAATTTATAGGCAAGGAATATTTTACAATATAAATCACAGAGCTAAACTTTATAAAAATACATCTATCATGAATTGAAAATTTCAATGAAAATACTTTAAAAAATGAACATTTAAATTATTTCTTTGACATTTTGATAACATCTTCTTTTTTTCAAGAGATGGAGGGGAATTATTGTATTCTTTTGATGGAGACATATTTCATGGTTAATTCAGACCTGAGGCTCTTCTGCTATTTCTAGCCATGGGGAGAGGTACTCAGTTTTGGAGAACTGCCATATGATCCAGCAATACCACTTCTTGGTATCTATCAAAAGGACAAAAGAATTCTTAATCAGAAAAGTGCTTGCACATCCATGTTTCTTGTGGCATTATTCACAATTGCTAAGACATGGAACCAACCCAAATGCCCATGAACAGATGAGTGCATTGAAAAATTGTGACACATATACTCTATGGAATACTACTCAGCCATAAAAAACAAGACCCTAGCTTTTGGCAGAAAGTGGATAAATATGAAAGATTTACTGCTGAGTGAAGCAAGCCAGGTGATGAAGGAGAGACATTGTATGTCTCCACTTAATATATATGAGTGTCTGCACTCTATGGCCAAAACTAAATGACTAAAAGCTATAGAAACTAAGTAAATAGTTGTGAATACCAGATACAGTGTGAGAAGAGGGTAGGTGAAGGAGTAGAGTCTGAGGAAGGGCATTAAGGAGAAAAAATAGAGAGGCAAGGCATTTATGGGACAAAGAAACTGGTTATTATCTATTGAAGATAACTTTACAGTATAGTGAACTGGACTGGTGAGAAATGTACACATGTTGGAATATTTACTTAGTAAGCTAAGTAGCATGATTGAATGTATAAAAGAAATAGAAAGAAAAAGAAAAAAGAAAAAATAGAAATGTAAATAAAAAACACTGTGAGGTATCACCTCACATCTGTTAGAGTGGCTCATATAAAAAAACGAAAGATAGTACATATTGGCAAAGATGTGGAGAAAAAGAAACCCTGTTTTCTGTTGGTGAGAATACAAATTGGAACAGCCATTATGGTAAGCAATATGAAAATTATTTTAAAAATTGAAAATAGATTCAGTAATTCTAAAAAAATGAATGTTTAAGCAAACTCTGAAAAGTATTCAAGGGCATGTCGTGTTTAAGGGGACTATGAATATTATTTATTGGTTAACCCAGAGTGTATATGAATAAGGGCTTTGAAAATAGATTTAGGCTAAGAGAATTCCACATGCCACGGACATTAATTTGCACTATTAGGGGTTAGCAAATAAAGACCCTAAAGTATTATGATCCGACCTCAGAAAATCAAACTCAGAATTGTGGTATTTTACTGCATTAATTATAAGATTCTTACTTTAGCTTCAAAACCAATTATATCTAAATGAACCACTCATCATTTTGTTACTCGACATTTTTCTTTTTCTCTCCTTTTACATTATGCAATTTCCCCCAATACTATTCTTATATTTCTCAAAACTTTCTATCCCCATGTAAAACTTTCTCTGGCTGTTTCAGTTATCTTTCAAATAGTCTCCCTTAGTCTTCATGGAAGTGAATTTACCCATCTGTAGTTCATATTCACATGAAGTATTATTTGTTAACGTATATTTTATATACACTCACCTAAGATTGTTTACTACGTTTGTTTTAATAATTGTTGTGAAAGGCAAAGCTACTCCTACCAAGCACAAAGTTCAGAATACAACTACTTCATTGATTGATGGGTAAAGAACTTACTATTGCACAGATAAAATTGTTTAACTCAAGTAATGGGAGCTCTTGTCAGCACAATTGCAGGAAGGAACTGAAGGTGTTCTCAGAAAAGATCACAACGTTTTTCCCTATGTCAATAAGAGAACCTGATGGAAATGTGGTCTCATAAGTCTATCAAAGGATTTTCTAAGTACTTCAGAGGTTATTTATTTTTAATAAAGAACGAAAACTTTTATTCTTAGTTATTAATGGCTAAGCTCCTACTGTGTCCTTAGCTTGCATAGTTTCAAACCAATTCTGTAGCAGTTGGAAACATTCTAATTAACCATTGTTGATTGAAAAGAAGTGTTTGTGAGGTATTACATTGATATGGGGAAGCTTCAGGATATGTTAGTTCTATTAGAAAGGTATCTGTTCTTCTGAAGCCTAATCTGTAAAGTGGGAAAAAAAAAAAACAGATTTTTACAAGCAGTCTATAGTGTTTTAGTGAATTTCTTTCCTAAAACAAAGCTCTGAATGTCTTTGACCTAAATTTGATAGTAATTTAGTGCCAATTTCGTTCATGCCAACTCTAAGATAAGTCTGTATCTGAGCAAAACAAATTACCTGTCTTGTCATAGTGTTTCAATACAGGACTTACAATTTTTTACTTTATAATAATTATTAGTGTGGCATTGTCTTTATCAAACTAGTCAACAGTTAGTCACCTCTTTCTTTATAAACTTCTCTTGTACAAGAGTCTCATTATAGGGAACAGTAAATGGTGTAACGGTGAAGTCACGGGTCTCCTGTGTGGTTGACGGCGGTTTGAGTCTTGGACCCAGTGACTTAAAACTCATGCTGGGTGCATGAGCAAGCATGTCCAAAATCATAAGAGGAGAATGGAGAAGAAGAAATGGCAGAGTGGCTATTCCTCCTGGGGAGGGGGTGGGAAGAGTCTCATAATATTATCAATGCTACAGTGGCGTGTAAGTTTACGTTTGTTGGAGGATTTTTCAGTCTTTTCATTCAATTGCTTTTCCTAGATGACTGCAATAACTTGAACAGTATTAAATTATTAACCACAAACTACAAATTACTGGTTTTATCTCTCCCCTCAGTGCCCAATTTATATATTCAAATCTCCAATGAATGACGCAAGGCATCTCACACTCCAATCTGAGCTTGTCTTTTCTTTACCCCTTGAACCAATCATTTGGACTGTGTTTAAAATTCTGTTAAGTTGCACCACTAGCCCTCCAATGATCTAAGCCAGATATTTTCTTTTGTGGTACCACCATCCTTCTAATTACCCAAGGCAGATCTAGTCATCCTTAAATCTCCACGTTCGTTTTTCCAAAAAGAAGTCTGGGTTCTCAAAATCCCTCACAGAGACTAGGCTTTGCCCTTTTCCCCACCTCCAACTCATGCTCCCCTCTGCCAACACAGAGACCTATATATAATTATCCTCTTTGGGACACTAAATGGACAGTGTTTGTCCCTTTTACATCATGATGTCTCATCTCTTCAAGTCTCTGTAGACTCATGCCTCACTATTCTCACCCTCCTTCTTTATTCCAGTAGTGAAGTTTTCATTGTCCCCTCAGCTACATGATTCTGACACGTTTGGTAAGCATGTTTCCTTCTTCCTGCTGTGTGTGAAGTCCCTATTGATAGCTAAACTCACATCCATTTTAAAAAATCTTTCTCCACTGACACACTGCTGACGTTCCACTGGGTTATTTCACAGTACAGAGCCTGACATATCTTTCCCAACCAGTCATTTCATTTTTGCACTGTCATATGATATAGCATACATACTACTGATTTACATTATTTTTATAATTTTTAATCTAATGAGTATAGTCCTTATATTCAGAGAGCTTATATTCTTCTTGCTGGTAATTTCCTAGCATAAAATGCAATGCCTAATGTATTTTAAAGACTCACACACTTTTTAAAAAAAATAATTATTTTATTTAACTTTACTTATTATTTTAATTTGACCAGAGGGACAGAGCCAGAGAGAGAGAAAGGAAAAGAAGGAAAGAAAGCCACCAGGTCCGGGACTCGAACTGCAGTCATCCATGTCAGAGTCCAGAACCCTTCACCACCATGCCACCTGCTGGCCCAAGACTTGTGTATTTTTCAAAGCAGTTTTTTTCTTTATTTCTGATAAAGCTTGTGCATGTTTATGAGAAAAAGAGAGAGACACACCCTCCTTGAGGTTTAGATATGCTAATTCTCTTCCTCCAGTCCTTCAGATTCAGAATCTTAGGCCACTAGGACTGAGGATTAGAACCACAATAGCCAAATGGCTTCAGAACTGCCGTCCAGCAGACAACCAATTGCACCAGAGAAGCTGGGCCAACTCGCATACTATTGATAAGCATAGATAACTGCATTAAGACTTTTGTGGTAGTTGAGCAGAAAGTATATCCATTTTATAGATGAAGATCTGTCACTGAAGCTTTGTTATTTATCATGTTGATAAATAAGCAAGGCATTAAGAGGTAAGCATAATACTACAAATACGAAACAAATAAATAAATAAATCTTTAAAATAATATATATTTTAGACCTTTTACATACTGACTCAGTAAAACCTCAAATTGAAAATTAAATAGTTTATATTTATTTGATATTTTGATTACAGTGACAGATCATTGTGAGAGGCAGCAGTCTTAGAGATTAAGAACATGGAATCAGCAATACGACTTCCATATTTAAGTCTTGTTCCAACATTTTCTATTTGGGTGACCTTGGAGACTCTATAACTCATTAGTTTATTTGTAAAATTCTAGTACCTGGGACTTATGAGACAATCTGAAAACCCTTGTAATTAATATAGGCTAAAGTTAGGAAACATTGAGAAATTTTAGTATATACACACATACATTGAGATGTGTGCCTATCATATGATTTTATATATATAAAATTATATATATTGCATATGTAACATATGTGTATATATGAATGTATATGTGTATTTGTATATGTATATATGTATTGTAAATACACATAAAATGTGGACCACAAAACTTCTCTGTCCAAGGTTCTGAATTCTATAGTCTGAATTTAGCTGTATTTTCTTAGATTATATTTCTAGTAATGAACCAACATTCATGTTTGGCTTGACTCTGAATAACTGCTTTGGTGGAAAGGAGCTTTTTGCTCAGTTATCACAGACTACAAGATCCTCAAAAACTGTGGCCTTCCAGAGTTGCTTTGAGTAAACTTACTAAAGGAAACACTGCCTTTGCAAAGATAATAAATGGCGAGAAAGGCATTTTTAATATAATTCATTAGATAACAAGTGATTTTTTCACCCCGCAATTGAACATTTCCAGTGTTTGGAAACACATTGCCTTTGTAGCTGAATGATTTCACACAGTGGCCCATCTGAGACCTAGAATATTTGTCCATAGAGAAAGGTTCATTGGAATTATTAAAGACTTCAGATGTGGCCAAATCTGGATTTCAAAACAAATCTAGCATTCACTCCACAACATTTAAACAAAGTAGCATTGCTTTGAGATTCAATCATGGAAAAATCTGAAAGTAACATTATTTTGAGATTTAAGTTTGTGGCAACCAGCACATAGTAGGGATTTTATTAATATTTACTCAGTACCTTATTTATTTATTTAAGTTTGAAGTTTATTTATTTATTTCCTCCATGAGCAAGAGAGACAAAGAGAGAGACCCTGAATCTCTAACAGGATCTCGATGTCATGATCCAATCTCAACCATCAGCCAGCACTGGATCATGAGCACATACATGCCTGTATGTGTCCAATGCAATAATGAGGTCTCTGGATTTGAACCAGGAATCTTCCCATTTAGGACTGCCTTACAGAGCATTAAGGTTTTCCTCTGTGCCACCTTAACTCATTACCTTTTTAATTTATAGTAAGTTGAAAGTCAGATCCATTGTAAGTTTTATTCATGAATCCACTGTACAGTTGTTAAATATTAGTACCTTATCTATAATAATACCTTTATTTAAGGGAAAGGTACCAAGTTTCTCAACTATTTTTGTAACATTTTTCAAGCCATGTAATCTTATTAATCAATCACACCTGTCTGAATGGGTTTCTTCTGTCTTAAATATTCTTAAAAAATGGCGGGTTCAGGACCAGTAGTTGGTATAATGGCTATGTCGCTGAGCTCCCATGTAGTCGACCACGACTCTAGTCCTGGACCTGGTGGCTTAAACTCACACCGGGCATGGACTGAGTGCCCAAGACCCAAGAGGAAAATGGAGGAGAAGGGATTGTGGCATGACCATACTCCCGGGGGAGGGGGGGTGATTTCTTGCTTTCTTTTTCTCTGTCTCTCTCTTTCTGGTGAGCACATACACCCTATAGCAAAAACCTCCCCAAAACAAAACAACAACAAAAAATAATGGATTCTATAACTAAAGATCATGTCTTAGGGAGGGTTTGACCATAATGGATTATAAGAAAATTAACACGTTATGGGTATTTACTTTTAATCGGTGAATAAAAAGAAAAATTACGAAATTTGCCTTTATGTTCACCTTACAATATTTCTTACTAACATGAATTAATTTCAATTTAAACTTTTGAGCTGCTTTATAATTTTCTACTATACTTTTTTCTGCTAAACTACATTTCTTTCTAATCATTTTTATGCAATTAAATTTTTGGACATAAGATATCCCTTGAGTAACCTTATAATTATTTTGATTAAACCCGTCTTGTTAAATTTGGCCCATCATTTGAGCCTGTCAAGATCTTGGAACATGATTCTGTCATCATGCCTCCCAAATTCATATAACTCACACATTCCGAGCTTGCTTTGAATATTTGAATTCAAGTTGTTAATGAAATAGAAGATGAAGCTCTGTAACTTTCTACCACTATCAAACTGGGCAGTAATTCCATATCAATATTTGGGGATGGGCAGTTGCCAATTTATCTAATTACACAAATATCAATTAAAATCAGAAACAGATATTATAAATTTATCTTTGTACTTATTTAATATTGATATTTAGAAAAATGGTGAAGCATTTTGTATTGGATATTTTTCCCACTTACATAAACTGAGAACAAGGCATACTAACATTGAGTTTTTACGGAGTGTATTTTTAAGCTTCTTTTCACTAATATTCCATGCTGGTCTGCATGAAATAGGCACTAACACATCCTAATATAGGATGCTATAGGAGACTGTGGAAGACAAATCATTAAGATTTCCATTTTCTAATATCGTGCTTAGAAGGAAATAAGCTAATTCAGAGCATTTTTCCTAAACCATGTCCATACCTTCAGAACCCATACCCCAGTCTCTCTCTAACAAACACACACACACTTACATACTGCTAAAGCCTTGGTGAAGAGAGTCAGTAAGAAATCAGGTCTGAGGACTGAAAAAAGTTTGGAGAGTCACTATAGATATTTGAGTCCTACCAGTCTTTCAACTGCTGCTATTTGCCTGCAGCCAGCCTGTGTGGACACACATCTGAGATCTGGTTCTGATATTCCAGTTCTCTGCGGTAGGAAAGAGGCAATAAAAAGTGGTATCATAATGAGGGAGTGGTAAGCCATATCCACTCGACAGCAAAGCAAGTCCAGACCAATACATTTTCTACCCTAATGCCAAGAATGAGAGAATGAGAGACTGTACATTCACTATCTAAATTATAATCAGAGTGATGTTGAGTTGGGAAGGTTAACAAAGGAATGTGAATTGTCAAAATAGAATTGATCAAGCATCTTGTTTATATCTATGTATGCCAAATGTACTATACTTTCCCAATATTCAGGTCTAATAAGCACACTAGAAAAAAGGTTTGGGCCAGCCAGTGGCCTAGTGGTTAAAGTGGCTGAATGCAACATGGCCAAACTTGGGATTCTAATCCCAGGCCTGGTGGCTTTATCCAGGCCTGACAAACAACACTAGATAAGTGTGTGTGCATGTCCCAAATCCTGACAGAATATATGCTTAAAAAATGGCGGGTTCAGGACCAGTAGTTGGTATAATGGCTATGTCGCTGAGCTCCCATGTAGTCGACCACGACTCTAGTCCTGGACCTGGTGGCTTAAACTCACGCCGGGCATGGACTGAGTGCCCAAGACCCAAGAGGAAAATGGAGGAGAAGGGATTGTGGCATGACCATACTCCCGGGGGAGGGGGGGTGATTTCTTGCTTTCTTTTTCTCTGTCTCTCTCTTTCTGGTGAGCACATACACCCTATAGCAAAAACCTCCCCAAAACAAAACAACAACAAAAAATAATGGATTCTATAACTAAAGATCATGTCTTAGGGAGGGTTTGACCATAATGGATTATAAGAAAATTAACACGTTATGGGTATTTACTTTTAATCGGTGAATAAAAAGAAAAATTACGAAATTTGCCTTTATGTTCACCTTACAATATTTCTTACTAACATGAATTAATTTCAATTTAAACTTTTGAGCTGCTTTATAATTTTCTACTATACTTTTTTCTGCTAAACTACATTTCTTTCTAATCATTTTTATGCAATTAAATTTTTGGACATAAGATATCCCTTGAGTAACCTTATAATTATTTTGATTAAACCCGTCTTGTTAAATTTGGCCCATCATTTGAGCCTGTCAAGATCTTGGAACATGATTCTGTCATCATGCCTCCCAAATTCATATAACTCACACATTCCGAGCTTGCTTTGAATATTTGAATTCAAGTTGTTAATGAAATAGAAGATGAAGCTCTGTAACTTTCTACCACTATCAAACTGGGCAGTAATTCCATATCAATATTTGGGGATGGGCAGTTGCCAATTTATCTAATTACACAAATATCAATTAAAATCAGAAACAGATATTATAAATTTATCTTTGTACTTATTTAATATTGATATTTAGAAAAATGGTGAAGCATTTTGTATTGGATATTTTTCCCACTTACATAAACTGAGAACAAGGCATACTAACATTGAGTTTTTACGGAGTGTATTTTTAAGCTTCTTTTCACTAATATTCCATGCTGGTCTGCATGAAATAGGCACTAACACATCCTAATATAGGATGCTATAGGAGACTGTGGAAGACAAATCATTAAGATTTCCATTTTCTAATATCGTGCTTAGAAGGAAATAAGCTAATTCAGAGCATTTTTCCTAAACCATGTCCATACCTTCAGAACCCATACCCCAGTCTCTCTCTAACAAACACACACACACTTACATACTGCTAAAGCCTTGGTGAAGAGAGTCAGTAAGAAATCAGGTCTGAGGACTGAAAAAAGTTTGGAGAGTCACTATAGATATTTGAGTCCTAACAGTCTTTCAACTGCTGCTATTTGCCTGCAGCCAGCCTGTGTGGACACACATCTGAGATCTGGTTCTGATATTCCAGTTCTCTGCGGTAGGAAAGAGGCAATAAAAAGTGGTATCATAATGAGGGAGTGGTAAGCCATATCCACTCGACAGCAAAGCAAGTCCAGACCAATACATTTTCTACCCTAATGCCAAGAATGAGAGAATGAGAGACTGTACATTCACTATCTAAATTATAATCAGAGTGATGTTGAGTTGGGAAGGTTAACAAAGGAATGTGAATTGTCAAAATAGAATTGATCAAGCATCTTGTTTATATCTATGTATGCCAAATGTACTATACTTTCCCAATATTCAGGTCTAATAAGCACACTAGAAAAAAGGTTTGGGCCAGCCAGTGGCCTAGTGGTTAAAGTGGCTGAATGCAACATGGCCAAACTTGGGATTCTAATCCCAGGCCTGGTGGCTTTATCCAGGCCTGACAAACAACACTAGATAAGTGTGTGTGCATGTCCCAAATCCTGACAGAATGGAAGAATGACAGAGGAGGCATTGCAGAGTGACCATACCTCATTAAGGAGCTGCTTTTTCTGTCTCTCTTCCTTACTCTGGCAAGTACATGCTCACTCTGGCCAAAACAACAACAACAAATAAACAAACAAAAAAGGAGTTTTTTCATGTTTTCATTAAAAATGTCATTCTAGTTTGGGATAGTCATTCATTTTCTTTTAATGTTCACAAGGATACTTTCAATAAATTTATTCCCTCAATTTATTTTCATGCTTGCAAAGCATATTCGTTGGTACCCACAGCTCCCACCATTTTAACTTAAGTTTTATTTACCCTTCTCTCTTTCCAATATTTCTCATAATTTTTCAAAGATTACTAGTAGCATTCTAAAGATATTGAGAGTTTTCCCAGTGTTCTGGTATAAAATTCATTAAACTCCCAAAGGTCGAAATCATTTATAATACTTTAGTCACCTTTCTTCATTTACTCTTATCAGGATCATTTCTACTCGTTTTAATTTGAAGAATACCTTCTGTAAAGAAGGCAACAGACAAGTAAGTGTCACCTTTCTTTTTGTGTCTCTTTCATTTTCACTCTCTCCCTCTGTGCCACCCCCAACCCTAAGTGTCAAGTCTTTGAAAATCTATATTCACTTTGAACATTACTGTATTTGTATTTCCAAATGTTTCTTGAGAGAGTAGTGCTATTTATTTATATTGGTCCTTAGACATATGCCCATTAAACTTTTAAGGGAGGTGTGTGTTAAAACACCAGGGTGGGATTAACCAAGCTTTTGTGAGTGATCTTGTGATAAACATGGAAGTGCAGCTATCTCTTTGGTATGTCTTCCTTCTTTCCTTCATTCCAACCTGCCTTCTTTCCTTCCATTTTTCATGCCTTTCTTCCTCCTTCCCATATTTGAATATGGATTAATCTGATTTTGTCCTAAAAAGTATTTATACAGAAAGAAAAAGAAAAGAAAAAATGAAAGAATTAGTGAAAGAGGGATCACCATTAAACTCCTTTCTAAATCTCAGACAGAGGAATAGTAAAAGTATTATTTATTTTTTAGAGAGATCTTTTTATATAGGGTACTTACACTCACTGGAGAGACAGAGACAGAGAAAGACAGAAAGCAAAAAATCTCCCTCCGGGGGAATGGCCAAGTTGCAGTCCCTTCTCTTCCATTCTTCTCTTAGGATTTTGGGCATTGAAGCATATGTGCCTAGTCCAGAACTTGAACTGTGATCTACTACTTGGAAGTTCAGTGACATAACCATTATGCTATCTGCTGGACCAATGGTAAAAGTTTTAATGTACATGACCATGTGTGTATAATTTCAAATATTAATAGTTTGAAAAGAATTCTTGAAAAAAATTAAGAGTGTGAAAAGTAGAATGCAGGAGGAAGAGATAGAGTGAAAGGTATTTCTTTTTTTAGATTTTTTTTTTTTTTTTTGCCATAAGGTACCTGCGCTCGCAAGAGAGAGACATAGAGAGAGACAGAAAGTGACAAATCACCCACCAGGGAGGATGGCGACACTGCAATCCCTTCTCCTTCATTCTCCTATTAGGATTTTGGGCACGCATGCATACATGCTGGCATGTTTTTCAAGCTACCATATCCTGGACTTAAACCCTCAGATTTGGCCAACCCTCAGAGCTGGTATTAATCACCATGCTATCGGCTGGGCCTAGTGATAGGTAGTTTTCACAGAGTCTTGCCATATCACAATCCTCCTGCCTCAGTCTCACAATTTAGTAGGGTCCAAGCTGTATACCAGCCCACCTGACTTACTTAGGTTGGGATGGGACCTGAAGCCAGGCCATCACATGGCCTCAGCCACTGTGCAACAGCAGCACCTTCCTATTCGTGTCACGGCAGATGAACCTTGAAGGGAATTCTTATACTGCACAACAATGGAGTCGGTAAGAATATAATAGGCATGTTAATGAAAATTGTAATACTAGTTAATACTGAGTATTTACCACGCATCACTTCATACAGCAAGCACTTTTCATACGTTTTCTCAATATTACTAAAAAACTTATGAAATACAGTTTACTGTTGTACTTACCTTATATATAAAAACACTGAGCCATGGCACATGGTGAATATGTAACACAATTTTAAAAAGTCATCCAGGAATGCTAACATCCTCATTTTGTTATGATTTTAGAACCAGAGCTTATAAACACTATTAAGTGCTATTCTGAGTAGTCTAGCATTTCTCTGAGTGTGTATGTGTATGTGTGTGTGTGTGTATGAAATATAGAGAATTTTGAGATATATTGGGTCATTAGAAAAGTCATGACATGTTTTAAATGTCATAATCCCATAAGAAAATTATATCCATCTTCAGTCTTTCTTTACTCACCACATTAACGTTTGTATACTATTGAGCTAGCCCATGGCATGGTTGGGTGGCTGGGTCGCGCTGAGCAGTTTGAGTCCTGGACCTGGTGGCTTGAAAAACACACTGGTCACTTGTGTGTGCACACCTAAAATCCTGAAAGGAGGGAGAAATGGGAATGAATTGTGCGACCATTCTCCATGGTGCGGGGTGGAGGTGATTTCTCACTTTGTCTTTCTCTCTCTCTCTCTCTCTCTCCCCTCCCCTGTTTGGCAAGCACACACAACCTTTGGTAAAATGAATAGGGAACTGCTAATCTATGTCTTTTCTCTGTAAATTTGCCAGTTTTCTGTACTCAAAAAGAGGTGTTATGCAATATGTGATCGTGAACCACTGTTACCTCCACATCATGCTGTCAAGGCTCATCCCTGTTGTAGCACCTATCTGAGGGGGTCTTAAAAATTTCACTGAGAGAGATCAGAACAAGAGGCCGACTGGAGAAACCTATAGCAAGTCCTCTCCAAGAACACTCTAAAGAATGGGATAACAGGTTGAACTTCAAGTGGAAGAGTGAGGAGACGTCAGCAGAACACAATCAGGGATAGAGAAACTCTGAGAAACTATGGCTTGAGGAGACATAGAGAATGAAACAACAGAATAAAGGGTAACTCTCTATGGCAGGGAAAGGACGAGAAAGAATCCCCCAGGGTCTACACTTTCACCCTGGGATGCCTGAACTCCCAACTACAAGACAGCCACAAAGTCAGCACAGATCTGGAGTTCAACATAGGGAGCTGAATCTGAATCTCCCCTCTACCATATGCTCTATGGGGAATGATCACATCTTGGGAGCAATGTCACAACTAAACCGCCTCCTGGTCTTGCCGCTCCTCATGCTGCTTCTGTGCTCATTGGATGAGGACCTGGTACCTCTTTTGTGAAGAGGCAGCTGAGGAGACTCTGGTACTCGCCATGGCTGAGGAAAAGCTGAAGGAAGGTGTCCAGACTGAGACCATAATGACCATATTAATCTGAAGATGCGGGACAGGATGGTTCTGTCATACAGTTTAAGATTAAGAGTCATACACCCCTTGGTGAACTAATGAAAGCCTACTGTGAATCACAGGGTTTGTCAAAGGGGCAAATCAGATTCCAATTTGATGGGCAGCCGATCAATGAAACACACACCTGCACAGTTGGAAATAGAGGATGAAGATAAAATTGATGTGCGCCAACAGCGGACAGGAGGTGTCTACGAAGAAGGGAACCTGCTACTTTACTCCATAACTCTGCTCTTACAGACCAAGAATAAATTCTTAATTAGAAAACCACAGTTTGATTTTATCACATCCCGACTACTGTGGTATAGTTTTCTCTGTTCTTTTAGTTGTCCCTTCCCTATTCTTTATTGTCTGTAAGGTATGTGCACAAGATATTGCAGGCTTTCTTTCTTTTTTTTTTTTTTTTTTACAAAATGGCCAAAATTTTGATTGACATCAAATGGAGGCGGAATGGGGAAAATACTGGTTCTGTGAAAATACCCCCTTTCTTTATTACTGGTGTGCTCATTCAGTTCTTACCTTCATACTGCACTAAGTTATTTTGCTCTCATTGTTTTAACAAAAATAAAAGGTGGTGGGGGGACAACAACTAGTCTAGTCTTATTGGATAATTTTATTTTTCATTTATCATTGTAAAACCAAGGTTAATTATATAACCTTTTTGTATAGAACTGTTACATGAAGGGCAATCTATCTTTTTGTAGAGCTAAACTACTCATAAATACAAAATGGCACCTGGCACACAGTAAGCTCTATGTAAATGTTTGCTTGTTGCTATTCTCTGAATACGTAACAGCCCTCAGTGTGCATAAGCCTCTGCTGGGGCATTGACAAGATAGGAAAGGGAGTCGGTCTGGTTGTTGGGGCAGGCTGGCATTCTCATGGGTTCCTGTGTTTATGGGGCACAGTATGAAGAGTACTCAGAGGTAGAACTACGCTGACCTTTGAAAAAATTTATTGATCGATTGAGACATTTTTCCCTGTGGGGCATGTATGCTCACCAGAGAGAAAGAGAGAGACAGAAAGTGAGAAATCACCCCTCGGGGGGGAGCACCATACTACGATCCCTTCTCCTCCATTCTCCTCTTGAGATTTTGGGCACACACACACACACACACACACACACACACACACACACTTCCAGCATAAGTCTCAAGCTTCCCGGTCCAGGACTCAAACCATGGTCAGCCATGTGGGAGTTCAGCGACATAATCATTATGCCATCTGCTGATCCCTACACTTTTAAAGTAACTGCTGGGATTTGTCTGAGGGAATCTAAAACTACAAAGTTTTGCTGGAAAAGGAAAAAAATTAGAGTGAAAATATCTTCTTGGGGTAAAACAAATGCCACCAATGTGTAAATGAGAGCAATCCCTGAAATAGATTCTGGTAAAATCTGTTCTCTGGCAAACTTTTTCTTTTTAAAAACTTTTAAACTATTGTAATTTTGAGTCTTATTTCTTATAGGACTTAGTGACATGAGTCTCCTCTTCCTCTTCCTCTCAAGTGCAGGATTTATTTTCTTTCAAGGAAGAACTCTTCCTGGGTTGAGGGGCTCAAGCCTGATGCTAAAGTGATGCAGTTCTTCATGTTAACAGGAAGTAGCAGATAAAACGTTCACAGGGACCATTATCAAAGACTCCGTCTCAGGAAGATGTCACTCAGTAGGCTGCCCACATGTGCTCGATTTTCCCTACTTTTAAATTCAACACCTTTAGGGACATTTAGTTCAAGAAACGGAACAGCATTTAATTTTGGAAAATTTACAGTTTGAGGTCACAAAACTGTGTGGTCATATCCCTTTTAGTTTCCTTTCATTCTTTCCTTGATCCTGGAAGAAGGTGGAGATTGACAATGGCATTTTATTGGTGCTTTCCTCCAACACACCGATGATAAATTATGGAGAAGCCTTTTGGTCTATAAAAATGAAATACACAGCCAGTCCTGATCCTGCAGGCTGCTTGGACTGGCTCCAACTGCTGTGAATTGCTAGGGCCCTGCAGTCAGAAAACAGCAAATCCCTAACACATTAGGGCTTAGTCCTTTGTGGGGAGAAAGAACAAGTACCTGAGGGGTCGTCAGGCCCTGGATGCTACCGAGGGTCACAGACAGTTCTTTTTTGTCCCAGAAACGTCCTTAATTCATCTGAGTGTTGGAGTTCATATTTTGTACCTATACATTTTAGCTAGTTCTTATTTGGACTCCAATCAGATAGTCACAACTTCTAACAATATGGTTTTACAATTTTCCCATATTTCTTTTTAAGATATTTTATTTATTATTTTTAAATTTTCTCTAGGGCACATATGTGAGAGAGAAAGAGAGAAGAGAGAGATGGAAAGTGAAAAAGCAAACCACCAGATTGAGGTTTCAAACTGTGGTCGGCCATGGGGGAGTTCAGTACCTTCACCACCACACTACTGGTTGGCCCCCAATTTTCTCATATTTCTCTAGAGTCAGTCATAACTTACATTTGGGTCACATACCCCTTTGAGAATCTGAAAAACTCTGAAGTCCCTCCTGTCTCCATGAACAAATTCCTTACAGGTAAAAGACTTAAGAGTGTTCATGAACCCTGACGATCCAACTGCTCAATCAGCTCAATTCCTTTCTTTTTTTTACATTTACCCAATTTTTAATGTTCTTATCTATAGTTTTTCATTTTATACATTCAATCACTGTATGTCATTACAGATTATAAAATTAATTTTCCCAGCATGAATACATTGCATGTTAGTCCAGTTAGAGATATTATCATACATGTTACCATCAACAGATAATTTTCCATTTTTATGTCCCTTTAATATTTTGCTTTTCTTTTGCCCCTTGTTTCCCTTCTTCTCACTCTCCCACATTTCCCACCCTCCTCCTACACTGTGTCTAGTACCCACAATTGTTCTCTATGCTTTTACATCTTCCAGTCTTTCAGTTTCTATCATAGATTGCAGACAGTTGATATACAGTAAGTGGGGACGTAACGTGTCTCTCTTTCATACTTGGTTTGCTTTGCTTAGCAGTAAATCATTCATATTCATCCACTTTCTTTTTCTTAATTTTTATTTTATCTTTTTTGCTACAGGGCACGTGCACTCACCAGAGAGATAGAAATCGAGAAATCACCGCCAGAGGGATGGCCATACAGCAATCCCTTCTCCCCCATTCTCCTCTTGGATTTTGGGCACTCTTATATGCTCCCAAGTGTGATTTCAAGCTGCCAGTTCTGGGATCAAGAACCATGGTCAGCCATGTGGGAATCCAGCACTTTAACCACCACGCTACCTGTTGGCCCCAGCATGTGCTTTTTGCTACTGCGTATTGATTTGTTACTGATGGTAACTCCCTTCACACCTCCCACCCCACTCCTTGCTGTTAACACCAGGGCTTATTGACCAATCCTGTGAGGCCTCATTCCTTTGTAAAATCATTTTAAATCTAATGGTTACCACTCCTTTGGCAAAATTAGGATCTCTAAACCAGTTACCTTAAGCACTGTGGTTTTTAGACAAGTGGATAAAATTCTGTTAGTTAAGGGTATCTGGTTTGTTGTTGTTGTTATTGTTGAGCTAACCTAGTGAACAAATTCATGGCCTAAGATCCTAGACTTTCACCTTAGGGAAATGCAAGTTTACGTCTGAATGTCAACACTTAATAACTCTGTATGGTACTCAAACTACCTCTTTTGCTAGTTTGTTTTCTTTTCTGAAAATTAAAGATAGAAATTCATAAAGCACTGGAAGGTACTCTGTAAGTGAGTGGCCTTACTATGACCTTCTAGTCATATTTGCTACCTCTATAAAGTCCTAAAGGAAACTAAAACGTGTGTGTTTGGTATATACAATGTAAACTACAGGATATCTGAAGTTGGGCTGGGAGAACCATCATGGGAGGTTGGACAGAGGGGCGATAAGGGCTTTTGTGCTAATTGTTAGTGTAGTTCTCATATTAAAATAGGCCTCTTTGGAAATGCAGTACAGATATGATGGACTAGCTTATACAACCTGCAAGTTTTTGTTACTTAAACAAAAAATGCTACAAATAGTTATTATTAGTTAATAAAACAAAAAAAGTTCTAGTCCTAATGTACCCACGAATGCAAATAGATCGCCAATGGTAGTTATAATTAGGGAGAAATTTTTTTTTTATATTTTGTGGCTTCATGGAAGACATGAGAAATGTACTATTTGCAGTTTTTCTGGTGATTAAAATGATAGCACTCTTACAAGGATGCTAATCTAATTAGTTTTAGAGGTGTTTTGTCTTTGAGACCCTATTCTGCTTTGGGGAATTAGAAACAATCTCTCTGGGGGTCAGGTGGTTAAGGGTGCTGGACTCCCACATCACTGACTGTGGTTTGAGTCCCGGACCTGAAGGCTTGCTTTCTCACTCTCTCTCTCTCACTCTATCCCTCTCTGGTAAAATTTAAATTAAAAAAAAAATACAGTTAGATAAAATGATTCTTTTTCTTTTTTTAAAGAAACAATCTCTTGGGACCAGCAGTTGGCATAATGGCTATGTCAGTGGACTCCCATGTAGTCAACCGCGGTTCGAGTCCCGGACCCGGTGGCTTAAACTCACGCTGGGCACGTGTGTGTGTGCCTGCGTACCCAAGATCCCGAGGGGAGTATGGAGGAAAAGGTATTGTGGTGTGGCCATCCCACCTGGGGGGTGATTTCTCGCTTTCTGTCTCTCTGTTTCTCTCTGTTTTTCTGGCAAGCACACGTGCCCTATAGCAAAAACCTCACCAAAAATAAAAATTAATTAATTAATTTTTAAAAATACAAAGAAAGAATCTCTCTGTACTTCCCACGTAGAATTGGTAAGGAGCAAAGGGCTGAATCTTCATTGTATAATGAAGATACTTCACTTGGGCACTGTTTATTTCATTAAAAGTGGGCTCAATATCAGGCCCTGGAAAGATTTTGGGCAATTTTTACCTGAACAGGCATTGAGCAGGGTGTTCAGATAAGAAACTATTTTTAATGTGTTCCATATCTGGAAGAGAAAGGGGCACCATGGAATCCCAAAGATTTAATTGGGACCCAAAACTCTGATTCTTCCCCCATTTAAATTAAGCCTACTTGTCTTTTTTTTTTTTTTTTTTTTTACAAAATGGCCAATATTTTGATTGACATCAAATGGAGGCAGAATGGGGAAAATACTGGTTCTGTGAAAATACCCCCTTTCTTTATTACTGGTGTGCTCATTCAGTTCTTACCTAAATACTGCACTAAGTTATTTTGCTCTCATTGTTTTAACAAAAATAAAAGGTGGTGGGGGGACAACAACTAGTCTAGTCTTATTGGATAATTTTATTTTTCATTTATCATTGTATAACCAAGGTTAATTATATAACCTTTTTGTAGGGCAATCTATCTTTTTGTAGGTCTAAAATACTCATAAATACAAAAAAAAAAAAAAGGAATCCTATGTAGTTTTTTCAAGTCAAGTGTCTCTTTAAATAAACTTCTGTTAAAAATTTAAATAAATAAATAAATAAATAAATAAATAAATAAATAAATAAAAATAAAGCGCATCCTGCCATAGGGATCATTAGACTGCCCTTTTACTTTCCTAATGCAGTGCGGTCACCCCAATGTCCCATGTAATGAATGGCAGACCCAGGCCATTGGCTTAGCCCAATGAGGGAGCAATGACTCAGCATCTGAGTACACATAGCATCCTACCATCCAGGGGACAAATAGTGCAACAGAGGGGTGGATGTCCCTGAGACCCAGGGAATCCCCATAGTGGACAGTGACTGAAATGTCCTGATATTCTTCCCATCAGAGCCTGAGGACTATGAAACCCACCTTCCCCAAAGACTGAAACTTCCGAATGTACTCCTGTCCCTCAGAGACTGAAAGGTCTAGACATTCCCTTTCAGAGAAGCTAAAAACTATGTATTTCCCCTTTCCTAGACTTAAGATTCCAAACAAACTTGTCCCCATTCAATGTCACCAGGAGTGGTGCATCCCAAGAGGACTTACCTGAACTGTTTGTGCTTGCGGGTTCAGAGAGGGGTGGGCTGCTGGGCCACTAGTTCACTTGACTGGCAGAGAAGGGGCTGTGCACAGGAACAGGCTGCTTGCTCCCTAGGCAGAGATCTTCGGATGCCAGGCTGCCAGCTCACTTGGTAGAAAAGCAGTTGGCTGCCATGTTTGCTCACATGTACTCTGGCAGAGAAGGGTGGTGCTCCTGCAGTGGGCTACTCACTCTTAACGCTAAGGAGGGCGCTATCTGTGGTGCTGCCTCACTTGGCAGAGAAGTGGTGGGCCTCCACAAAGCAAGTTCACCCTTAGGCAGAAAGGGGGTGCACTCAAAGGTGGTCTGGTCACTGACTGGCAGCAAAGGGGTGGGCTGCTTCCTTAGATCCTGGAGAGTACTCACTGACTGGTACGAAAGTGATGGCCTGCTTTCTTAGATCCCGGGGAGTGCACAGAATGAGTGAACGAAGGAACTAGAGGTCTTCAACATGCTCGTCTGCGCCATCATCCCAGGCTCCCTATTCTCTGTGTGACCCATTCAAGTCAGAATACACGGTCTGGTCTCTGCTGAGTCCTGTAAGCAGATTCCTTAACAAGGAGGGCTTCCAGGGCTTCACACAGAATCTGGGAACCCTAGCAGCAGCCCCACAGGGTGTCTGCTATCGTTGCTGTGGACAAACCCACAGGCTCTACAGACAGGATCATGGCGCACCACAGTAGCCCCATCCAGGGCCTGAAGACAGGTTGTTGCTACCACTGGTGACTCTACCCCGAGTGGGGAGACCTCCTAGTGCTATACGCACACCTGACAGGACTTGAAGGCAACAGTCTGGGGGGCTACAGCCTCCGTTAGAAGTGACCGTACCCTGTCATCTGACGTGATCGCCATTCCTTGCACTTACCAGGCACTTTCCCTGAGGTCACCAGCACTCCCAAACCTGGAACCTGCTACAACCAGTGCCTTCATCTTTTCAAGCATGTGCACCTTTCATTGGTGTTTGTTGTCAGATTGTGCCCCTTGGACCTCCAGCACAGTGTTGAATAGATACCATGGGAACTAATATCCATGACTTACTTCCGTTAAGACAAAAACATTAAGTTTTTCATTATTATGAGGGGACTTCAAAGGTTCATCTCTTCATATTTAATATAGGCATTTACAGCCATACTTTTTCCTTTAAGTTCCCTCTTAGCTGTAGTTCATAAATTTGTATATACTATGTCTTTATCAATGTATTTTCCAATTCCCCTGGTGATTACTTTTTTGTCCCTTGGTTTACTTACAGGGGTGTAATCTGGTTTACACCTATCTGTGAATTTCACATATTTTAATTTTAAATTTAACTACTGTAGATATAGAACATACATACATGGATTGTGTCATTTTAAATTTTTTTTTTTTTTTTTTTTTTTAGGTTTTTACCATAGGGAATACATGCTCACAGGAAAGAGACAGTGGAAGAAAGTGAGAACTCACCCCTTGGGGGGATGACCATGCTGCAATCCCTATTCATCCATTCTCCTCCTGGGAATTTGGGCATGCACGCACATGTACATGGCATGATTTTCAAGCCACCAGGTCTGGGACTTAAACTGTGGTCAACCACGTGGGAGTCTAGTGTCCTAACTAGCCATACCACATATTGGCCCTTAATTTTAATTATTTTAAAATTATTAACTCATATTTAGTGGTCTAGCACAGTGTATCTAATATATGCTTAAGAAGAATATGTATTGTGCTACTGCTAAATGGAGTGTTGCTTAGATATACTTAACTGGGTTACAGTGTTTTCAAATTTTCTATATTCTCAGTTATAGTCTACTGAGTCGTTCTACCCATTGTTATGAAGGATGTATTTAAGTTTCTAACCATTGTTGAATTATCCATTTCCCTTTAATTTTGCTATATTTTTCTGTGTTTGGGGATTCTTTGATTATTTGCATATATATATTTTTATGGTAAATTGATTCTTCATCATCATTAATAGCTCCTCTTGTCTATAAAAATATGTTCTATTATATACTTTACATGGTATTAATTACACTTTTATATTTATTTTCAGTTTACTTACTCATTTTTTCCATGAATGAGCACCAGAGAGAGAAACAGAGAGACAGAGACAGCACTCCCACGAGATCTCCTGGGTGAGATCAGCCCTCAGCCACTCCTGGCTCAGGGGCAAGGCTGAATGAACCCAGTGTAATCAGGGAGTTCCCCAGATTTGAACAGATGTGGGACTGCCTCATAGAACATTGTATTTTGCTTCTGCATCAGTGCCTGCCCCCCCATTATCTGTAGCCTAAGAAATTGTGTTTGAATAAACCGTTGTGCATTGCATTTGGGAGTGTTTTTTTTCTTAAACAAAGAAGAGAAAATGATTTAATTTTTTTATCATATACAATCTGTCATTTAATAATAATGATCTTTTTCCTTCAGTAACTAATCTGGAAAATATATCAGGGCATATATTCCTTTTACATATTAATTTTCTTCTTGATTCATTTAGGGCAAATAGACACATTTATTATTCTTCCTTTTGTAATTTTTTTCCCAATGTTTTGCATGTGTTTTCCTATTACTCTTAATGTACTACCTGGGCTGAATTTTGTGTATTAGTCATTGTAAGGATCAAAATCTTGGCATTATTTGTCAATTTAAAATTTTAAGTTACTTTTTTTCTTTCTAGTTTCCAAGTGTTTGGTTTTGTTTTTGTTTTACCTATTAACAGCTGAAATCCAACCCATCTTGTATACAAATAATTTAGGGCTATGACCTATTCTCTGAGTATTTTTCAACTACTTCTAATACATTTCTACTGAAGTGTTTATAAGGACAATGCACATTAACATGCAAAACGTATTTTTCAGATTCAGACAGATCTTGGTTTAAAGCGGTATAAGCTTGGGCTCATTATTCACTTTCATAACTCTTATAACCTTCAATTCTAAAATGAGGATCATAATTTCTAAGACAGAGGAAGTTGTCAAGAGGAATAAAATATTAAATATAATGCACACAGAACTGTGTCTGAAAAAAAGTGGTAATTAGTTACCCAAAGTGGCGATTGCTAATTTGCTACTATGTGAAGTTAAGGGCCATAATCACTTATGTACTTAACCTTTCTTTCTTTCTTTATTTTTTTTTTTCTTTTCTTTGCCACTGTTCCCAATCCTACTGGTACTAAGCTTTTCACCCAAAGATTAGAGTCTTTTTTTTTTTCTTTCTAAGGTAAATTTCATTCTCTTAGCTTTTTATTATTAAATTTATTTTATTTTTTAAATTATTTATTTTGATTTCATTTATTATTATTATTATTTAATTTGCTGCAAGGCACATATGGTCACCAGAGTGAAATAGAGTGGGGGGTGGGAGAGAAAGACAGAGGGGAAGTGAGAAAGCAAGTCACCAGGTCTGGGACACGAACCACAGCTGGTCACATAGTAGTCCCGTACCCTAATAATCATGCCACCTGCTGGTCCCAGTGAATTTACTTTAGTAATGTCCTAACATCCTACTGGAAACTCAATGAATAATGTTACATTTTCTGTCTCTATCATTCCTATCTCATTTTTTTTTTTAAATCAATGCTTCTTGCTTCTATTATGCTGTTTGAAATACTTCATAACTTGTCACAGCTGGTCATTTAACTTTTGGCTAATCCATCCTGTTATCCATTATCTCTACTTTTAGCAGTTTTAGTCTGTGTGTCTATGTGGGTGCATAATACAATGTACACATATAAAAGTAATATAGACCTATAGTTATCTTCATACATCTGTCTTTTCTCAAATTATTCATTTTGACATGATAGTCTGTCATAGCTATGTCGGAGAAAAAATTAGTATGTTTGGTATTCTCTTTTTCTGTATTATCTATTCTTATTATTTGCTTTTATTGATACACTTCTTGCAATAGACTGATTTTCCCTAGGTACATTTTCTCATTGTTTAGTTGTTTGTTTCCTCTTTTTATTGATAGATTGAAAGCTCAATCAGTGTATTCCATTTCAGGGTAACCTCAGCAATGTGTGTGCCCTTTCTTTTGTATTTCTTCATGCATGCTAGGGGGTGGGATAGACAGGAAT
>NW_006159714.1:412686-415864 GCF_000334495.1 Tupaia belangeri chinensis | reverse complement strand
CAAATCAACCGAACTTCTTGAAGACACAGTCTCATGGCTTCGTCAATCTAGCCCTTTGGGGAAAACATAAATCAAGCATGTGCACCTTTCATTGGTGTTTGTTGTCAGATTGTGCCCCTTGGACCTCCAGCACAGTGTTGAATAGATACCATGGGAACTAATATCCATGACTTACTTCCGTTAAGACAAAAACATTAAGTTTTTCATTATTATGAGGGGACTTCAAAGGTTCATCTCTTCATATTTAATATAGGCATTTACAGCCATACTTTTTCCTTTAAGTTCCCTCTTAGCTGTAGTTCATAAATTTGTATATACTATGTCTTTATCAATGTATTTTCCAATTCCCCTGGTGATTACTTTTTTGTCCCTTGGTTTACTTACAGGGGTGTAATCTGGTTTACACCTATCTGTGAATTTCACATATTTTAATTTTAAATTTAACTACTGTAGATATAGAACATACATACATGGATTGTGTCATTTTAAATTTTTTTTTTTTTTTTTTTTTTTTAGGTTTTTACCATAGGGAATACATGCTCACAGGAAAGAGACAGTGGAAGAAAGTGAGAACTCACCCCTTGGGGGGATGACCATGCTGCAATCCCTATTCATCCATTCTCCTCCTGGGAATTTGGGCATGCACGCACATGTACATGGCATGATTTTCAAGCCACCAGGTCTGGGACTTAAACTGTGGTCAACCACGTGGGAGTCTAGTGTCCTAACTAGCCATACCACATATTGGCCCTTAATTTTAATTATTTTAAAATTATTAACTCATATTTAGTGGTCTAGCACAGTGTATCTAATATATGCTTAAGAAGAATATGTATTGTGCTACTGCTAAATGGAGTGTTGCTTAGATATACTTAACTGGGTTACAGTGTTTTCAAATTTTCTATATTCTCAGTTATAGTCTACTGAGTCGTTCTACCCATTGTTATGAAGGATGTATTTAAGTTTCTAACCATTGTTGAATTATCCATTTCCCTTTAATTTTGCTATATTTTTCTGTGTTTGGGGATTCTTTGATTATTTGCATATATATATTTTTATGGTAAATTGATTCTTCATCATCATTAATAGCTCCTCTTGTCTATAAAAATATGTTCTATTATATACTTTACATGGTATTAATTACACTTTTATATTTATTTTCAGTTTACTTACTCATTTTTTCCATGAATGAGCACCAGAGAGAGAAACAGAGAGACAGAGACAGCACTCCCACGAGATCTCCTGGGTGAGATCAGCCCTCAGCCACTCCTGGCTCAGGGGCAAGGCTGAATGAACCCAGTGTAATCAGGGAGTTCCCCAGATTTGAACAGACGTGGGACTGCCTCATAGAACATTGTATTTTGCTTCTGCATCAGTGCCTGCCCCCCCATTATCTGTAGCCTAAGAAATTGTGTTTGAATAAACCGTTGTGCATTGCATTTGGGAGTGTTTTTTTTCTTAAACAAAGAAGAGAAAATGATTTAATTTTTTTATCATATACAATCTGTCATTTAATAATAATGATCTTTTTCCTTCAGTAACTAATCTGGAAAATATATCAGGGCATATATTCCTTTTACATATTAATTTTCTTCTTGATTCATTTAGGGCAAATAGACACATTTATTATTCTTCCTTTTGTAATTTTTTTCCCAATGTTTTGCATGTGTTTTCCTATTACTCTTAATGTACTACCTGGGCTGAATTTTGTGTATTAGTCATTGTAAGGATCAAAATCTTGGCATTATTTGTCAATTTAAAATTTTAAGTTACTTTTTTTCTTTCTAGTTTCCAAGTGTTTGGTTTTGTTTTTGTTTTACCTATTAACAGCTGAAATCCAACCCATCTTGTATACAAATAATTTAGGGCTATGACCTATTCTCTGAGTATTTTTCAACTACTTCTAATACATTTCTACTGAAGTGTTTATAAGGACAATGCACATTAACATGCAAAACGTATTTTTCAGATTCAGACAGATCTTGGTTTAAAGCGGTATAAGCTTGGGCTCATTATTCACTTTCATAACTCTTATAACCTTCAATTCTAAAATGAGGATCATAATTTCTAAGACAGAGGAAGTTGTCAAGAGGAATAAAATATTAAATATAATGCACACAGAACTGTGTCTGAAAAAAAGTGGTAATTAGTTACCCAAAGTGGCGACTGCTAATTTGCTACTATGTGAAGTTAAGGGCCATAATCACTTATGTACTTAACCTTTCTTTCTTTCTTTATTTTTTTTTTTCTTTTCTTTGCCACTGTTCCCAATCCTACTGGTACTAAGCTTTTCACCCAAAGATTAGAGTCTTTTTTTTTTTCTTTCTAAGGTAAATTTCATTCTCTTAGCTTTTTATTATTAAATTTATTTTATTTTTTAAATTATTTATTTTGATTTCATTTATTATTATTATTATTTAATTTGCTGCAAGGCACATATGGTCACCAGAGTGAAATAGAGTGGGGGGTGGGAGAGAAAGACAGAGGGGAAGTGAGAAAGCAAGTCACCAGGTCTGGGACACGAACCACAGCTGGTCACATAGTAGTCCCGTACCCTAATAATCATGCCACCTGCTGGTCCCAGTGAATTTACTTTAGTAATGTCCTAACATCCTACTGGAAACTCAATGAATAATGTTACATTTTCTGTCTCAATGGTTCCTATCTCATTTTTTTTTTTAAATCAATGCTTCTTGCTTCTATTATGCTGTTTGAAATACTTCATAACTTGTCACAGCTGGTCATTTAACTTTTGGCTAATCCATCCTGTTATCCATTATCTCTACTTTTAGCAGTTTTAGTCTGTGTGTCTATGTGGGTGCATAATACAATGTACACATATAAAAGTAATATAGACCTATAGTTATCTTCATACATCTGTCTTTTCTCAAATTATTCATTTTGACATGATAGTCTGTCATAGCTATGTCGGAGAAAAAATTAGTATGTTTGGTATTCTCTTTTTCTGTATTATCTATTCTTATTATTTGCTTTTATTGATACACTTCTTGCAATAGACTGATTTTCCCTAGGTACATTTTCTCATTGTTTAGTTGTTTGTTTCCTCTTTTTATTGATAGATTGAAAGCTCAATCAGTGTATTCCATTTCAGGGTAACCTCAGCAATGTGTGTGCCCTTTCTTTTGTATTTCTTCATGCATGCTAGGGGGTGGGATAG
>NW_006159714.1:403951-412655 GCF_000334495.1 Tupaia belangeri chinensis | reverse complement strand
AATGCCTCAGAAGAGTCATCTTTGAGCAGCGTTAGGTAGAATGAGAAAGAGTTGTCTTTCTCACACTCTCCTGCTTTTTCCAGAAAGAACAGTGGGGGGCTGTTAGATTTATTAGCCTTGTTGACATTCCCCTGCTGAGACTGAAATCAATTTATCATCAAATTTGATGGCTCTCCTATGGTGAGTCTCTAAAATCTTTTTTCCCTGGATAAAGGTGTAACATAAGACTGTGGAGTTTAGTGGACTAGGTGGCCTATTCTATTTAATTTTATTTTTTTTGCAGTGAGGGAGCATGCTCCACGACAAGCTTTCCCTTCAGTGGACAGCTACAGCATATGGAAGATAAATAGAGACAGGTCTGAACAGAGCAGGACTTTTGGTAGAGTTTGACCTTTCCCTTAATCTCTTGCTCTTTTTTTCTTTTTAAGAAATATTTTATTAACTTTATTTATTTATTTGTTTATGTTAATTTAAAAAGAAAGGGGGAGAGAGCAAGAGAAAGAGGAAGAAGAAGAGAGAAAGGCAAAATGAAGTAAGCCACCAGGTCCACGATTTGAACCACAGTCTGCCATGTGGGAGTCCAGCACCCTTAACCAACATGCTACCTGCTGGCCCCCCTTAATCTCTCTTATAGAGAGAGGTCTTCTCTCGAGATGGACACTGCACAGATTAGCCAGTAAGGGGACACTCTTACAAATAGAGGATTTTGTTAGATATTGGGGCTGCTCTCTTACAGCACAAGGCTATGGTGACGATGACAGTGCTACTCCTCACCTCCTGTTCTACTAGACTCCAGGAAATGTTCCCAAATGAGGGAAATATCTATCAAGTACAGCTGGCTGCTGAGTAGAGCACACATTTTCCTTTAATATTGATGCAGTTTTTAGCTGGAAATTGATGGAAAAGAGTATGATTTGGAAACAGCAGGTGGCGTAATGGTTACATCACTGGATTCCCACATGGTTGACTGTAGTCCGAGTCCCAGACCTGGTGACTTCAAAAGCATGCCAGGCACGTGTGTGTGCATGTCCAAGATCCTGGGAGGAGAATGGAGGAAAAGGGATTGTGGTGTGTCTATCCTCCCTGGAGGATGATTTCTTACTTTCTCACTGTGTCTCTCTCTCTTCTTTCTCGCTGGTGTGCAAATGTGCCCTAAGGCAAAACACTCTAAAAATAAAAGAAAGGAATATGATTTTGATTATGTCCCTGGATTAAGATTTAAACATTACACTAATTCTTGAAAAATTCTTTCATAAAATGTAACTGGAACATTTTTACATAGTATATTTTTGTGTTGCTTCTGAAGTTAGGACTTTATTTTTTCATGTAGAGAATGCAAAATAGCCTCACATTGAAGTTTGGTAAATATAAATAACAATAAATACTAGGAAGAGAAAGTATGAATATCAGCTAATATTTCTTAATATGACCCCACTCACAACTTAATTGTAGCTCACATGGAAAAGATTAATAACTCTTATTTAAATGCAGACAAAAGGTAAATTAAATATAGATTTAATCAAAAAGGTCACCCCTTGGAGTCAGTACTCTCAAAGGATAAACTCATAGTTGGAAGGAAATGAGACATTTTTTCATATCTCCTGACAGAACTTTATCAAATCAAGAAATGTTTTCTCAGATGCATAGCTTCTTTGTACTCATACCATCTGCCCATACTCAGCTTGGTTCCTGTGACACTTATAAAGTAACATGAAATAAAATAATTCATTTAAATGATTTGAGAAATATCATATGTATGGATACATAGAAGCAGTAGCTGCCAATTTTTTAAAGATGCAAATATAAATGATCCCTATACATTTCTTTCCTTTTTTTTTTTTTAGAGAGAGTTTTTTTGCTATAAGGCACATACGCTTGCCAGAGAGACAGGGAGACAGCAAGAATCACCTTTTAGGGGGATGGCCACACTGTAGTCCCCTCTCCTCCATTTTCCTCTAGGAATTTTGGGCAAACACCCACATGCTCCTGGTATGCGTTTTAAGCTTCCAGGTCTGGGACTCGAACTGGAGTCAATTTGTGAAAGTCCAATGACCTAACCATTACACCATCTGCTGGTCTCTGTACTTCAGAATTTTAATATGTGTACTTGTTAGTGATGGAAACTTAATTTAAAACACATACATTATGCTGAAGTTTGTAGTTATTGTATTCAAGGGGCACATCTTTGTGAAGCTTGTTTTAATTATTACTACTCAAACTAAGGATTTGTTGCTGTGCTTCATAATTTCTATAGCATTTGAAGCTTTAAAATATTATATATTAGCTCTCTTTCTGTTTTTGTAATTGTTGGAGTTGACAATTCTCAACTGGGAGAGAGAGAGAGAGTGGGCTAGTACTCCCTTCCCCATGGGAGCCCAGCCACATCACAATTCTCTTTTCCTCCATTTCTTCATCCTGTCAGGATTTTGAGCACGCACACACATCGTATGAATTGAAAGCCACTGGGACTAGAATCTGAACTGTTGTCAGTTACAACGGATCCAGCTCCCTGTGCTCACAACTGCTGTAGCAAAGGGCCACCCCCCTGGGCTAGTACTCCCTTCCCCATGGGAGCCCAGCCACATCACAATTCTCTTTTCCTCCATTTCTTCATCCTGTCAGGATTTTGAGCACGCACACACATCGTATGAATTGAAAGCCACTGGGACTAGAATCTGAACTGTTGTCAGTTACAACGGATCCAGCTCCCTGTGCTCACAACTGCTGTAGCAAAGGGCCGCCCCCCACTATTAGTTTTCATTAGCTTAGTATTGCCTGTTGCTCACTTTTTGAAGGCAATGATCATACTCTTCAAAAATATGGCAAGCATTATAATGAGGAGTACTACTTGTTGAGTGCTTCATTATTGCTTGTCTATTTTTAGAAGTTTATTCATGTATTTCTTCCATGAGTAAGAGAGACAGAGATAGAAACAGAGACAAAAATAGAGACACAACACCTTAAACAGGGTCTTTATGTTAAGTCCCACCCCTGCTTCAGCCAGCCCCAGATTATGGACACTGCATGGCCAGCATACTCAGGGTGGTTTCCAGATGTGAATCCAGGACCTGTCCAAGTGGGTCAGCCATTCAGAGCATTGTTTTGCTGCTTTGCCACTGTCTGATCACTGCCCACCCATACACACCTGCAAATGTTACCCTCTCATTTTACCTTCGAATTTCACAGTAGTGAGCAATATGTTGAAACTCAAGGAATTTTTTTCATCACTTAGTTTATGTTGGACTCTATGAAGAATTTTTAAATAATTAACATTTAGTTTTATTATCAGTGAGAGTATATATAACTTACAGTATTCCCACTTATCAGAGACCAAGAGAGAGTATTTGCTTGAAGTCCCATAGTTGCGAACTAGTACAATTCCTTCCCAGTATAGCACAGCTTGGGCAGCACTGTGTTCTAATGGAGAAGCACCACAGGAAGTAGTGAAGTGTGAAAGAAGAGCGGTCCTTTAGTGCTGTCTCAGTTTATCGTTTTCAGGACTCGTGTGGTCCCAAAGTACAGCAAGTTTGTATGTGCATTTTTAAACCCTTCTTATTAGATGGAATTGCTTTTAACAGAAACTGCTTAACTAAAGTTAGGCAACCCATCTCAATATATACTTGGAAACTGATTTCATATATCTCACGGATCCTGAATGTTTTAACTTTCAGAAGAGTTGGAGTTTCACAACATATGCATGTATGTGTTTGTATGAGCGGGTATATATTTAATTTTTCTATTTTAATGTGTTCTTAGTTTGCATTTTCCTTAGTAGTAGCTATTGTGGTTTAAATATAAATAACTATATGTGTTATCAATATGTGTTATATGTTTACTTTGTGTTCAATGGAAATTTTTTGGCATGTTATAGTCTTAATTTTCCTCCCAAATATGTTTAAGTTCAGAAATAAGACAATAATTTAATAGTTTTTGACATCATTGATTTTTTTAAAAAATATTATTTTTTTTTGAAAGAGAGGCAGAGAGAGAAAGAAGAGACGGTTATTAGCATCAGGGTCCCCATGCCTTGATCCACTGCCAGTGCCAGCCAGCCCAGATCACAGGTGTGCATATGATGGACATGCAGGAAGGCCCTGGAGCAGAAACCTGGGATTTTTCCTTGGAGGTTCAGTGGTGTTACAACTGTGCCACTGTCTGGCTCCATGATTTTTGGATATCATGCATAGAGTTATCAGTTTTACTTCTTTATATAGGTTTCTGAGATCATTAAATGGTAAAAAGAAAAATGTTTCTTATACTACCTTTTGACTGCTAAGCAATGGCACTAGATGTTGATAAAAATGAATGACTTCTTTAAGATATTCTACTATTGGTGTCTACAGATGCACAGTCTATGCTATTTTGCAAGTGATGGATCTTTGTCATATTTTCAAGGCATCTCCATTACCATAACTTCTCTGTCTTGTCTCTACTTTTCTTGGGCATGCATGAAAATGTCCTGACATTAGGTAAATCTGGTTAGACATGACTTTCCACTCCTCCTGGTGTCATTGCCCAGGGACCTCTGCGCGTCTTAAATGGCTTTCAGAGCATCCAGGCATTTTTCAGTTCATTGTTACTTTATGATTTGCCTATCCCTACCTTTGAGAACTTGCTGCTCTGGGGGATAATGGGACAGTGATAGAAAGTATTCTGTCTTTCAAAGGTTTTCAGTCTTGCACCTTGGTTAAGTATTTTAAAATAACAACTATAAATAAAAGAGCATTTTAGATGCTGTGTAAGGTGAAAGTGAGTTCTGGGCCAGTTAGATGGTCCAGGAGTGTGTGTAACATGCCCAGATTCCTGAGAAGGGAATGGAGTGGATTGTGGTTAACCCTCCAAAGGGTGCTTTCTTACTTTCTCTTTCTCTCTCTCTCTCCAGCACACACATAGAAAATTAAAAAGGAAACAAACAAGTAAAAATGAGTTTTATCATTTGGGTAATTTTCTCATTATTAAAGTTCATAATTTTGTTGATTTTGATGGTGGATGACTAGTGAGGGAACTTGTCAATATGTAAGAAGAATTTAATTTAGGTGATTTTTTTCAATCTTATTTTATAATTTCTTACCTATATTTAATCATTGTACTTTTTTTGGGAAACAACATGAATTTTCAAAGCATGCGTACAATGTGAAATGATCGAATCAAGGGAAATACCATATTCATTGTTTTCAACAAAGAACAACACATAGAAGTAAATTTTTAAATAAGAAAAGTTAAAATAACTTTTTATTTTGAGTTGGAGTCAGGCTATTTCTCCTCCTCCAATATTTGAGATGGAATTTTAAATAATTTTCTTACAAATAAAATGTGTTCTGGTTTCAAAGGCATCGAGAAGTTTATGAGGAAAACATAAATTTCCATGGTATTGCAAAAACAAGGTTTTACACTACAGCTTCCTTGTCACTTTTTGAACTGAGGGCAGAATTCATTGTCACCTTTTAATCTGAGGGCAGGAATACACAGTCCTGAGGGGAATTTCATCTGCAAGTTGCTGAGCAGGTTGATGCTCTCAAGCAGAGCACAGCAAAGTACATAACGGGCAACCTGATTTCTCATGTCAGAGACTGAAACAGATTTTATTTTTATATACATTTAATCACATTATTAGCCTACAATGTGAACATTTCTC
This sequence comes from Tupaia belangeri chinensis, assembly GCF_000334495.1. Lineage (NCBI taxonomy): Eukaryota > Metazoa > Chordata > Mammalia > Scandentia > Tupaiidae > Tupaia > Tupaia belangeri. The sequence continues at coordinate 407,020 of NW_006159714.1, read as the reverse complement.
TCCAGTCCAGTTGATCAAAATATCTTCAACTGGTAATACCACACCTCCTCATCCTGTCAGTGCTCTGCCTCCGTATCCCTGCTCCAAATGTCATTCCTTAGGACGAATAGCCAAAAGGCATATGAAAAAATGCTCAATATCCCTCATCGTAAGGGAAATGCAGATCAAAACAATGAGATACCACCTAACCCCAGTCAGAATGTCTAAGATTAAAAAAAAATGATAGGAAGGAAGAATTTTATTCCAATTCAGTTATTTGGTTTAAGTTCACTTTGAGAAATAGGAAATGTATCATTCAGCTTAATGCATGTCGAGGAAGCCTATAGAAGATGATAGAAATCAAATGGCAAACACTTTCCCAGATGTTGTGACTGAGAGTGAAGCAGTTACACACCAGGTTTGAGGATGAGGCCAGGAAATATTGTTTGAGGAATGGATGAGGATTGCATCAAAGACCTTATGGCAGATGTGAAAGAGATTAATTATGTAGAATTTAAATGAAGAGGATCGCAAATGATTAAGCAAAACATTAAAGGTATTTCATTTTCTCTAATGCTATTTTTATTTTCTTATTTAATTGCCAGAGGTCATGTGCACTTAACAGAGAGAGAGAGAGAGAGAGAGAGAGAGAGAGAGAGAACAAGGATGAAAACACCCTGTTAGGTGGTGATGCCAAAATCCCTTCTCCATTTTTCCATCCGGGTTGGTTTTTGAACATTCATGTACTAGCACAGAAAATGTCTTTCAACTTTGAAAGGAGGTTCATAATGATACCTTTCCTTGATAAATAAGTATGTATATATAAAGAAATTATCCAAATAATTTCCCCTATTGAAGCTTTTTGGTCTGCAATATCTAGATAATTGAAGCTGAAGCACAATGTTGACGGTCATTGGTTCTATTTAAGTCATTGTCACATCAATATCAGCTCATCCTCTCTTTACAATTTTTACTGTTTTCTTTATAGTAATATAACAGATGTGACTATGTTTTGAAAACTGTAAGGTCTGTACACTTTGAGTTGTTTTTCTCAATATCGATATTCTACTCCTACATAAAATAATCTATTTCCAGTACATGGGTGTTGTCCATTTTGGTCATGGACATTATTAACTACTTGACACAGCTACTGTGTTGTATTTCCTTAAAGTTTTTCTTTCACTTATTTGTGAATTTGTTATGCTTTCTGATGGGCTCTTAATGTAGTCTCTGAAGATCCCATAACTTAAGCAAATATATCTATAGATTGATCTAGACTTTGCCCAATTTTGACTCTCAAGAAATATTTTAGTCCGTTGATTTTTTTTAATGAAAGTAATATTTAAGCCATTGAAATCATTATTTATTAAAGAAATATACTCACATCATTTGGAGGTTAATTAATTAAAAATGGATTAAATAAAAAATTATAAATCTTTTATCATTCGCTAGCACATTAGTCCTTTCCATGAGAGATGCAATGATCTTAGTATCTTCTGTTATTTATTTGTTTCAAAATATGCATGTAGTAACATTTCTGTTTGTTACCCTTAGATGTTATCCATTAACTTCATGATTTGGTAGGCAGATATTTAGCTTTCTTTGAGTGGCATGTGACTTCTCTATTTCCTTTCCAATCCTCATAATGTTTGATTAAATCATAGTCAATATTCAACATTTAAATTAGTAAGATTTTATAGGTATTAATCATTACTGAACCAAAGAGTATACTTATATATGCATACACATATATGTGTGTATATATGTGTCCGTGTGTGTGTGTGTGTGTGTGTGTGAGTAGGTACATGATCGTGGAAGAGCCTCATAAATATGACAAGGCCCTACCATATGACCATATGCAAAATATTATATACATTTATATGGATATACATATATACACACATTGCATTTTACAATGTCTTTTATACATCTTATTTTCTTAGACTTCATGGTTGATATGTTTTACATTTTTTAAAATATTCCAGGAGGCAAGTGTGCTTGTCCAGGGGAGAAAGTAAGAAAGCACACCGGATGGAGAGTGGTCTGTTCTACACCCTTTTCCATTTTTCCCTCCTTTTGGGATTTTTTGCACACATGCACACCCACTAGTGTGTTTTTCAAGCCACCATATCCAAGACTCAAAATATGAAGTCAGCCATGTGGGATCCAGCCACCTCAAACAGCACATCTTTGGCTGATCCTGTGCTTTTTAAAAAAGTACAATAGACATTCTGTTTATTTGTCCAAATAGCCCTACATATTTTTAAAATATTTGTTGTTTTAATGTTTCTTAAACACCCTCAATTTTAGCCAGCCCTGGATCATGGGCATATGGACACACATCAAGAAGCTCAAGGAGGCCACTTGATACAAATCTGGAAGTTAACTCTGAAACTCACCCTTGCAGAGAATTGCGTTACTACTGCACCAATTGCCTTTGTTAACGATATAATTTCAGTATATTCAAATGCGCCGAATGCTTTATCGGTTCATTTTGTTCCTCTGGTGGTATGTCTTAGATCCCTTGGTTTGCTTACTATCAAAAGGAATGAATGTTTGGTCTCTGGGCCAGAATTCTCATCTTGGGTATTCCTCAATATTCATCTTTATAGTATAATGTTCTTTTTGTCTTACTAAAGAATATTATAGATTTTGGATTTTATTTACTTTCTTTGAAACTATAATTTTGAAAATACACTTCTCTTTACTCTGTATTATGTTTTTCTTTGAGCTCTTTTTTATATTCACTTTGTTTTCTCCTTATACTAATTTATTTCCTCCATGAGAAAAAGAGGTAGAGATTCAGAGAGACAGCACCCGGACAGTCTCCACATCACAATCCACCTTTAACTTCAGCCAACCCTGGATCATGGGCACATGATAGAAGTGAGAACACATGCCCAGCATATTCAGGAAAGTCTCTGGATGTGAATCTGGAACCTTTCTGTGTAGGCCAGTTTCACATCATTTTACCACTGCGCCACTTTCTGGCCCCCATTTGTCTCCTTTCTTCCATACAATAAATTTCCTCAAATGGTTGCTAATTTTTTTTTTTTTTTTTTTTTTTTTTTTTTTGGAGAGGGTTTTTTT
>NW_006159714.1:395794-403361 GCF_000334495.1 Tupaia belangeri chinensis | reverse complement strand
GCATGAATTTAAGCCACCAGGTCTGGGACTCGAACCACAGTCGACTACATGGGAGTTCAGCGACATAGCCATTACGCTAACTGCTGGTCCCAAATGGTTGCTGATTTTTAGGTGCCCATTTATACATAAGAGTAAGGAATTAAATAGCTGATCAGACTCTTAGTGTTCATAGTCAAGCATGCCAAAAATGGAGAGTCTTTTTTCTTTCATCATTCTTTTTCTCTAAAAAAATACTTATTTGGTCAGAACTACATAATTTGTGAGTGATACAAATCTTAAAATTTAGGAATCTTGAAACAGCAACAGCAAAGCATTGAACTAAGAATGACACTCTTTAAAGTCTGCCCTATGATACTGAATAAATTGTATGCCATGAAAATGCATCTGCATCTAATAGATGTTTGCTTGATTGCCTGTGTTTTGAAAACTGCAGTTTCTGAGATGAATAGACCTTGGCTGTTTAGAATTTCAGTTAATTTGCCTTTTATAGTACTGTTCCTCACTTCTATCTTCTGCTCTGTCCATGTCCTCCCAGGTCAGCTGGTGACATGGCAGTTAAGGTGACTGGGTTCCACATAGCCAACTACACTGTTTTGCATCCCATACCTAGGGCTTACGAAATGCACCAGGGGTGTGCGCCAAAAATCCCAGAAGGAAGGTCAAATGGAGATGGGTTTGCGGCATGACCGTGCCCCCTGGTGGTAGGGTGCTTTCTCACTTTCTCTTTCTCTCTTTTCTCTTTCTGGCAAACCATGAGAAGCTGGAGCTGTTGTATTCTTCCTCTCTGCATAAGAGATTCTTAAGCCATCGCCTCACTTTGGTCGTGCCCCTTACATCTTCATTTCAAGAAATTTTAAGGGTCCTGTGCATGTTTTATCTTTTTTTTTTTTTTAATTTCTCCCTTGAGAGGTTCTCCAGGTAACTAACCTGACTCCATAATCTTCATTAGTCACTAAAGATTTATTGATGTTGTGGGTAATGAGAAAATGAGGTGTAACCTAAACCTTAATCAAATTTTAGCATGGAAGAGAATAAAAATCAGGAGAAATGGCACTGTTTGACATGGACACTGCTTTTTCTTGGAGGTTTTCTTCCCTATAGTCTCAGTAAGCTCCACTTTACTATTTTATTTTATGCAGCAGAAATAAGATTATGTCCAGATATCTTAAAATACACTTCCGTGAAGATACCAAATTATTATTTCCACCTTGGAACCTTTTTTTATGTTCCCATAGATTACTATAATATATTGTAATAAAAGTATCTCTTGAAAATCGCTTAGAAAATTATCACTTGGAACTTTTCTCTTAATATCCAGGAATGAAAATGGGCTTTGAATGTATGTAATTATAGTATCTTATTAGATAGAGAGAGAGAGTGGTGAACATGGAATAAAATATCACATATGTGTCCCTGGGGTCAAAAGTTTCCTTGGCATCAGAAGTCAGGTTTTACATAGCAAGGCCAGCCTTAGTTACTTTATGCTTTTCCCTAGAAACTTTAAGAAACATGGGCTGGCCCCACAGCCTAGTGTTTAGGGAACCAGATGCCGTATGGCCACTGGCAGTTGGAGTCCTAGCCCTGGCAACTAGAAAAACATGCCAGGTGCCTCTGCATGCATATCCAAAATCCTGACAGGCTGGAGAAAGGGATAAGAAGAGATTGCAGCATGTCCACGACCATTGAGAGGTCCTCTCTCCCTGTCTTTTTCTCTGTAGTGAGTGCTTCAACCTCTGGCAATTAAACAAGAAAATAAAAGAGAAGAACCCTTGAGAAATGCATCATATTTATGTCTAGCATGCCCTCTTTCAATACTATTCACTTAAGGCTTTTTTTTTTACAAATATATCAAATCATCATGAAACTTTAAACCAATTAAAAAATATGTACAGTGAACAGCCTACATTGTCCAATTTTTTAAATGCCTTTTGATGTTAGCATGAGAAAGCAGCAAAGGATTAGCAGTACTAACTGTGGGATAAGGAAGATTGGGGTCTTGAGCCCAGTCTCCCATTTGCTAGCAAATTCTGGGTAAATTATACACTTAGTGTAAGTCAAAGTCTCTTGACATTGTTTGCATATCAGAATGACTTAAGAATTATAAAAATAAACTCAAAGAATGCCATCCCTCTTGAATAAATAAGTCAAACCTCTGGAGTGGGAGTACTGACATCGCAAGAGTGCCCTTGGTAATCCTAACATGTAGCAAAGGTTGAGAATTAATTTTTCTCATCTTTAAAATGGCACCTGTTTTAAATAATAATTCCAGTACTGTAGGGTTATATGAAGAATTAAATGAATAAAATGCATGTAAAAAATAGCACAAGGTCTGGAACATTATAAATAATTCATAGCTCTCACTCTCTGACTGAACTATAAATACAATTAAAGGAGAGATTATATCCCTCTTATTCACTGCTTCCTATATGGTTCATAGAAGTTACTTAAAAGTATTGGTTCAGTGAATTGCCTACTCTATTTTTCAGAAGGAAAGGCATGTTAGTGTTGACTCTTTTTTTTTTTGGAGAGGCTTTCGCTATAGGGCGCTTGCGCTTGCCAGACAGACAGACAGAGACATAGAGACAGAAAGAGAGAAATTACCCCCCAGCGGGGATGGTCATGCCACAATCCCTTCTCCTCCATTCTCCTCTCGAGATCTTGGGCACGCACGCACACGTGCCCGGCGTGAGTTTTAAGCCACCGGGTCCGGGACGTGAACCGCAGTCGACTACGTGGGAGTCCAGTGACATAGCCATTACTCTAACTTCTGGTTCCCATTGTTGACTCTTGTTCATCCTTGGAACTCCTTCTCAAAAGAAAAGAAAAACAATTTAAAAATTATTGATTGATTTTTGCTGCAGGATCCCATTTTCATAAATGATTAGTCCCAGTTATTTCTTTGAGGATAATACACTACTTCATTATAATATAAATTTTCATCTGTCATTCACATACCTACAAATGTTCTTTTTAATTTCTTTTTTCATCCTGCCCTTTTCTCCTACCCTTCCTCTCTCCTTTCTTCTGCTCATTTTTCCTTCCTTTATTTTTGTTTTTGTTTTTGTTTTTTTTGTTTTGTTTTGTTTTTAGAGTGATATTTGCTATCAGGTACTTGCTCTTTAGAGAGACAGAGAGAGAAATAGAGACAAAGAAAATGAGAAGTGACCCTGCAGGGGGATGGACACATCACAGTTTCCTCTCCTCCATTCTCTTTTTGGGACTTTGGGCACTCAAGCACACAGGTGGCATGAGTTTGAAACCACTGGATCCAGGACTCAAACTGCAATCAGCCATGTGGGAATTCATCACCTTAACCTCTGTGCCATCTGCTGGTCCCTTTTCTTATTTTTCTTCTCTCCTCCTTTCCTTCCCTTCTGTCTCCTTTTCTCACTCCCTACCCATCCCCCTCATCATTTGGTTGCTATCTCTACTATGGATAGCTTCTCCAAAAACTTTTGGCTCCAGAAGAAATTGCTTTTCTCATAACCTTATAACCTTGTCTGACAGCATCTCCTTTGCTCATGTACCACAGGGCAGTTATTGAATTTGTCTTCTGAACAACACCCTCCTCTCTTGTACTTCAATGCTTCATATCAATAATTTGCTGCCCATCCTCACAAACAACAATGAAAAATACAGGCTGCATATAGTTCCAACATTGGCATTGTTTTCCTTCCATTGAGCCTGTTTTGATGTTATTCATTAAATAAGTAGCATTAATTCATTCTGCAAATGAATATTGAGTCTGTTTATATTGTTCTTTATTGGCACTAATCAAGATAGCCATAGACTTGTTCTCGGAGCAGGGTAAAAGCCCATGAGTGTGCCAGACAAGTAAGGAAACGGTGTGTTCTGCAGAAGAAATAGAGAGTGTCCTCTCCATATCTTACAGAGGGCAGATGGTGAGGACACTTCACTCCAGCCAGGATCCACTAGAGGCAGGTTCAGAGATCAGGCCACTGAGCTTGGTTGAAAGAAGGAAGATGGGAGTCGGCTAATGAGGATGAATGGACAGCAGATATGAGGTGTGGTTCCATACACTGCAGGGTTAAGGGATTCTTGAGGGAAGCCTGGAGATGGGAAGCAAGGCAGACTGTTAAGGAACTTGGCTTTCTCTTTAGGGCATAGGGCAATCATTAAAAGTTATTTAAATAACTTGGATAAGAGCATGATGTAATGTAATTTCCTTGAGAACATATCCATAGATTTCCATGAGAATGAAGAAGAGTAGAAAAAGCAGCTGAAAATCATGCAAGAGAAATTCAGAGAAGTAGGTATAATAATTACATTATTTTAAAATTCAAGTCCCCCAAGTTTACCTTGAATAAGAATTAGAATAGCTATGATATAGTGAGCCCTTACTTCATAGATTTTTATAAAAATCATGTATATACTAACATATAAGGTGGACTCTAATTACAGAATTTTTACTATGATTGAGGCCTGAAGATGACATAATGGTTATATCACTGGACTCCTGCATAATGACCATGGTTAGAGTCCTGGACCTAGCAGCTTGAAACTCATGCTGGGTGCATGTGTGTGTGCAAAATCTGGAGAAGAGATTAGAGGATAAGGGATTGTGGTGTGGCCATCACCCATGGGGGAGGGGGGATTTCTTGCATAATTATTTCTCTCTGTCTCCTTTTCTGGTGACTACATGCATTCTATCATAAAAATCTCTCTCAAACAATTATTATTGCTATGATCACTATTACCATGTAGTGTGAGAAGTAGCGATTAGAGGCAGCTAGCTGCACATATAGGGTGGTTACGTCACCTAAGGACAAAACTTAACTCTACCATTTACCTTCTTGTGACCTTGGTCAGTCACTTGATACACATAAATACGTGCACAGTGTAGTTATTCAAGATTTTTTCCCACTCATTTTTGCCCCTTTGTTGCGTATTAGATTTTAGTACAATAATGAGAAGCAGTCATAAATAATAGCAAGAGAAAAGGATATTTAAAGTTGAGTGAAGCAAACCCTACAGTTCCATCAAAGAAACAAGCAATGGAAAACAAAAATTAGAAAAAAAATAATTACCTGCAAGCAGGGACTCTAGAAATTGGGGCAGATTAAGCAGCAGAATGGCATTAGAGGGAAGAGACCTCAGTAGGTTTCATTTGGGTTATAAAACAATTCTCCAGAAAAATGCATATATGTAGCCTTTTAGAATCCTCTATTTACTGCTTCCTACCTGGATTACATTGGACAGAAGTCTCAGCTTCCTTTAATGTCAATTTCCTACTCCAAATCTGGTTAAATAATAATAGTAAACTAATAAAATATTGTGATGATTAAATGAGGAGATAAATGTAAAATTAAGCCATGTTGGCACATAATACCACTATTCATCTTATCTATTAATATTACTATCATTATTAAAATGTTCTATGGGCTTCATGTTTGGTTGTGTGTATTAACTACTAGGGTTCCTATAATCCTAATGGTAAAACTCTTAACACTTTAGAGCCATAGACAAGTTTGATTGTTTAACTGTTCCTGTTGTTTGCCTTGCCAAGTTTGGAGTATACATTTAATGTTTTTAAAGACGAGCTTCTGAAATGTTAGTGGGAGGCTCTCAGGGGTGGGTGCAGCCAGAACCAACAACAATTGGAAAGGGCATCCTTTCTCTGGGAAAGATGGTGGTCATCTTCAATGGACTCACTTGATGGGTGTAATGGCAAAAATGGATGTTTCAATGGTAGTCCAAGAACTGAGGGCTCATAATGTAAGAAATGAGCTTCATTCAGGAATAGTGAAAGAACAGTGTTTTTGGCAGGTGGTTCATACACCCCTGTTATCTAATATGAAATGTAAAATGATATTTTTTCTCTACAGAATGAAAGATCTCTGAGCGACATAATTATGATATGACAAAAAGCTAATTTTTCAAGTGGTTGAGATGTATTCTTGGAAGGAAAAATTTTGGCTTCACCTTGAACATCCTCAGGGAAAGATGAAAGAATACAATGCCTTCGAAATTGAGATGCACAGCTGGATAATGCAGAGATAGATCATTTAAGTTGGAACACGGGGTGAAAGCTGGGGAGGCTTTTGCATCTGTGCTTGGCTGGTTGCTGAATTTAGAGCAAATTTTCTGCAGGATAGAAATTTTTGTGGAAACATAAATTTTTCACTACCCAGCATAGAAAGGATAAAAGAAGTTGCAATTTTATAAGATTAGATCCACTGCCCGCCCCTCCCCACCACCCACCGAGTATTGTAGCCCATACTGAAAATAACTGACCTAAAGTCAGAGATTGAACTCGAACTTGCATGATCAATTTAGGGCCAGGGTAATCATAGCCAACTTCAACACACAAAAAGGCTTGATCTCGTTCAGTTAAAAGCACAAGAAAAGCAAGTCAAAATAAAACAACATTAAATAAAATAAAGTAAAAATAAGATTTAAGTGTTTCGGGTCAGGTCTCTGACCTACATTCGCACCATGATGTATAGGGGAGAGTTAGGCATTGAGATGACTTGTCACAATTGCAACCCTAGAAAAGAAAGATTCAGAATATTAGTAGTTTCAGATAGAGGCAGAGTTGAGAGAAGTTCTACAGGACACAGGAAATAGCACTGGTGTTGGACTTTGTCTAGACAGAATGAGCAAGTGCTCCAGGCTACCCAACCAAGGCATCCCTTCTTACTGTAAAAACAATAAAAAAATAAATAAATAAAATAAAAAATAAAAAAAAAATTAAAAAAAAAAGTTCACTCACACTCACATAGTGATGGTGCTGGAAAATTGGCAAAGGCTAGAGACCAATGTCAGTAGAATCTCAGACGATAAAGTTAGCACTAAGTTTGAGCTGTGCTCCAGAAGTTTCATGCACTTAAATAAGTCTGGTGAAGGCTCAGTAGAAATATAAGAATTGTGGGAAATTATGCCAAATGATACTGGACAGGGAGTAGGAAGGAAGTTACTACCACTTTTAACTCTCCACGTGTCACTTGATTTATGTACCTATAAAAGAACTTAAAACTTTTTATTTGTGGGTTCCAAAGGTGGTATGGTGGCTAAGGCATTGAATATCTATATGGTCAACTGCTGTTCGGGACCCAAACATGCTTTAAAAATCACATAGGGCATGTGTGTGTGCATGCATGCCCAAAATCCCAGAAGGAGGATGGAGGAGAAGGGACTGTATCATGGCCATCCTCCCTGGGGGATGATTTCTTACTTTTCCTCTCTTCCTCTCTCCGTGTTTCTCTGTATCTCTCTGGAGAGCACACACAACCTATGACAGAAACCTAAAGAAAAAAGTGAATAGGAATTAATTCTAATAATCTGAGAAATAGATTGTTGAAATTGAAATTTTGCAAAAGAAGAAGTAGAAGCTACATAATAGTGTCACTTCTGTAATGGTGTTCACAGAACTGAAAGACCTAGTTGTTACTTGGCCCTACTCCCTAATGGTTAAGGGAGGCAGATCCCACATGGCCAGTCATGGTTTATCTCTACTCTGGTGGTTTGAAAAATGTACTGGATGCATTTGCATGCAATCCTCAAATACCAATAGGATGAACAAATGGAGGAGAAGAGATTATAAATG
>NW_006159714.1:379008-395369 GCF_000334495.1 Tupaia belangeri chinensis | reverse complement strand
ACTGAGCTTGGTTGAAAGAAGGAAGATGGGAGTCGGCTAATGAGGATGAATGGACAGCAGATATGAGGTGTGGTTCCATACACTGCAGGGTTAAGGGATTCTTGAGGGAAGCCTGGAGATGGGAAGCAAGGCAGACTGTTAAGGAACTTGGCTTTCTCTTTAGGGCATAGGGCAATCATTAAAAGTTATTTAAATAACTTGGATAAGAGCATGATGTAATGTAATTTCCTTGAGAACATATCCATAGATTTCCATGAGAATGAAGAAGAGTAGAAAAAGCAGCTGAAAATCATGCAAGAGAAATTCAGAGAAGTAGGTATAATAATTACATTATTTTAAAATTCAAGTCCCCCAAGTTTACCTTGAATAAGAATTAGAATAGCTATGATATAGTGAGCCCTTACTTCATAGATTTTTATAAAAATCATGTATATACTAACATATAAGGTGGACTCTAATTACAGAATTTTTACTATGATTGAGGCCTGAAGATGACATAATGGTTATATCACTGGACTCCTGCATAATGACCATGGTTAGAGTCCTGGACCTAGCAGCTTGAAACTCATGCTGGGTGCATGTGTGTGTGCAAAATCTGGAGAAGAGATTAGAGGATAAGGGATTGTGGTGTGGCCATCACCCATGGGGGAGGGGGGATTTCTTGCATAATTATTTCTCTCTGTCTCCTTTTCTGGTGACTACATGCATTCTATCATAAAAATCTCTCTCAAACAATTATTATTGCTATGATCACTATTACCATGTAGTGTGAGAAGTAGCGATTAGAGGCAGCTAGCTGCACATATAGGGTGGTTACGTCACCTAAGGACAAAACTTAACTCTACCATTTACCTTCTTGTGACCTTGGTCAGTCACTTGATACACATAAATACGTGCACAGTGTAGTTATTCAAGATTTTTTCCCACTCATTTTTGCCCCTTTGTTGCGTATTAGATTTTAGTACAATAATGAGAAGCAGTCATAAATAATAGCAAGAGAAAAGGATATTTAAAGTTGAGTGAAGCAAACCCTACAGTTCCATCAAAGAAACAAGCAATGGAAAACAAAAATTAGAAAAAAAATAATTACCTGCAAGCAGGGACTCTAGAAATTGGGGCAGATTAAGCAGCAGAATGGCATTAGAGGGAAGAGACCTCAGTAGGTTTCATTTGGGTTATAAAACAATTCTCCAGAAAAATGCATATATGTAGCCTTTTAGAATCCTCTATTTACTGCTTCCTACCTGGATTACATTGGACAGAAGTCTCAGCTTCCTTTAATGTCAATTTCCTACTCCAAATCTGGTTAAATAATAATAGTAAACTAATAAAATATTGTGATGATTAAATGAGGAGATAAATGTAAAATTAAGCCATGTTGGCACATAATACCACTATTCATCTTATCTATTAATATTACTATCATTATTAAAATGTTCTATGGGCTTCATGTTTGGTTGTGTGTATTAACTACTAGGGTTCCTATAATCCTAATGGTAAAACTCTTAACACTTTAGAGCCATAGACAAGTTTGATTGTTTAACTGTTCCTGTTGTTTGCCTTGCCAAGTTTGGAGTATACATTTAATGTTTTTAAAGACGAGCTTCTGAAATGTTAGTGGGAGGCTCTCGGGGTGGGTGCAGCCAGAACCAACAACAATTGGAATGGGCATCCTTTCTCTGGGAAAGATGGTGGTCATCTTCAATGGACTCACTTGATGGGTGTAATGGCAAAAATGGATGTTTCAATGGTAGTCCAAGAACTGAGGGCTCATAATGTAAGAAATGAGCTTCATTCAGGAATAGTGAAAGAACAGTGTTTTTGGCAGGTGGTTCATACACCCCTGTTATCTAATATGAAATGTAAAATGATATTTTTTCTCTACAGAATGAAAGATCTCTGAGCGACATAATTATGATATGACAAAAAGCTAATTTTTCAAGTGGTTGAGATGTATTCTTGGAAGGAAAAATTTTGGCTTCACCTTGAACATCCTCAGGGAAAGATGAAAGAATACAATGCCTTCGAAATTGAGATGCACAGCTGGATAATGCAGAGATAGATCATTTAAGTTGGAACACGGGGTGAAAGCTGGGGAGGCTTTTGCATCTGTGCTTGGCTGGTTGCTGAATTTAGAGCAAATTTTCTGCAGGATAGAAATTTTTGTGGAAACATAAATTTTTCACTACCCAGCATAGAAAGGATAAAAGAAGTTGCAATTTTATAAGATTAGATCCACTGCCCGCCCCTCCCCACCACCCACCGAGTATTGTAGCCCATACTGAAAATAACTGACCTAAAGTCAGAGATTGAACTCGAACTTGCATGATCAATTTAGGGCCAGGGTAATCATAGCCAACTTCAACACACAAAAAGGCTTGATCTCGTTCAGTTAAAAGCACAAGAAAAGCAAGTCAAAATAAAACAACATTAAATAAAATAAAGTAAAAATAAGATTTAAGTGTTTCGGGTCAGGTCTCTGACCTACATTCGCACCATGATGTATAGGGGAGAGTTAGGCATTGAGATGACTTGTCACAATTGCAACCCTAGAAAAGAAAGATTCAGAATATTAGTAGTTTCAGATAGAGGCAGAGTTGAGAGAAGTTCTACAGGACACAGGAAATAGCACTGGTGTTGGACTTTGTCTAGACAGAATGAGCAAGTGCTCCAGGCTACCCAACCAAGGCATCCCTTCTTACTGTAAAAACAATAAAAAAATAAATAAATAAAATAAAAAATAAAAAAAAAATTAAAAAAAAAATTTCCTTCACACTAACATAGTGTGGTTCCGGGAAAATATAGGGGAGAGTTAGGCATTGAGATGACTTGTCACAATTGCAACCCTAGAAAAGAAAGATTCAGAATATTAGTAGTTTCAGATAGAGGCAGAGTTGAGAGAAGTTCTACAGGACACAGGAAATAGCACTGGTGTTGGACTTTGTCTAGACAGAATGAGCAAGTGCTCCAGGCTACCCAACCAAGGCATCCCTTCTTACTGTAAAAACAATAAAAAAATAAATAAATAAAATAAAAAATAAAAAAAAAATTAAAAAAAAAAGTTCACTCACACTCACATAGTGATGGTGCTGGAAAATTGGCAAAGGCTAGAGACCAATGTCAGTAGAATCTCAGACGATAAAGTTAGCACTAAGTTTGAGCTGTGCTCCAGAAGTTTCATGCACTTAAATAAGTCTGGTGAAGGCTCAGTAGAAATATAAGAATTGTGGGAAATTATGCCAAATGATACTGGACAGGGAGTAGGAAGGAAGTTACTACCACTTTTAACTCTCCACGTGTCACTTGATTTATGTACCTATAAAAGAACTTAAAACTTTTTATTTGTGGGTTCCAAAGGTGGTATGGTGGCTAAGGCATTGAATATCTATATGGTCAACTGCTGTTCGGGACCCAAACATGCTTTAAAAATCACATAGGGCATGTGTGTGTGCATGCATGCCCAAAATCCCAGAAGGAGGATGGAGGAGAAGGGACTGTATCATGGCCATCCTCCCTGGGGGATGATTTCTTACTTTTCCTCTCTTCCTCTCTCCGTGTTTCTCTGTATCTCTCTGGAGAGCACACACAACCTATGACAGAAACCTAAAGAAAAAAGTGAATAGGAATTAATTCTAATAATCTGAGAAATAGATTGTTGAAATTGAAATTTTGCAAAAGAAGAAGTAGAAGCTACATAATAGTGTCACTTCTGTAATGGTGTTCACAGAACTGAAAGACCTAGTTGTTACTTGGCCCTACTCCCTAATGGTTAAGGGAGGCAGATCCCACATGGCCAGTCATGGTTTATCTCTACTCTGGTGGTTTGAAAAATGTACTGGATGCATTTGCATGCAATCCTCAAATACCAATAGGATGAACAAATGGAGGAGAAGAGATTATAAATGCGGCCACAGAAAAAGTGCACATGGGGGATATTTCTCTCTCTCTCTCTCTCTCTCTCCCATAAACACATTTATCCTCTGGAAATTAAAAAAATAAAGGAATAAAGGAAAAGGTTAGTTGCATAGATGTTCCATTTGTGATCAAATAAAACTTGTTTTTATGCTATAGGATAGAAAAAATATTGGCTACACTCACAGAGTTATGTGAAAAAAAAATCAGGTAGCACTAGACCTAGTTTTTTGAGACATTTAAGGCATATTTGATTTTGATCATTTCTGAGCTCCTGTATTTTTAAAAGAGTAGCTAGAAAATAGGAGTATTTTTCTATCTTTTTATGTAAGACATGATCTACTTAGAAAGGAAATAGTACTTAATGGGGTAAAAAGAACCCCGAACTTTTGAGGAGCATTGTAGAATGATTGCTTTCTATGAGATCAATTTTTCTAAAGAGAACATAATAAAGCACTTTTAATTAATGTCATTAGTTGGTAGTCTGGTAGGTATTATGAGTCACTGAATACAGGTATACATAATAAATCTTGTAAAATTGGAATATACATGTACAAAAGAACACAGAACGACCAACGAAGAGTTATCGCCATGTCATTATAAATCCAAGATGCACTGGACTTATTTTGTGCAGCGTGATGGTTTCATTTTTAGATTTAAAGAGTAAGTGTAACCAGAAAGCCCTTACAGAAGAAATCTTTCTTCAGAAACTCAGGCACATATGTAGAACTGAATGCAAAGCACACATCTCAAAATTAACATGTGTAAATCTCAGTATTTGATATTACCTTCTAAAATTGTTTCTCTCACATCTTCATATCTGTGAATGGCAATTCCATCCTTGTTTTTCAGGTCAGACTGCTAGATTGATTCTTGACTCCTTTCTTTTATATATATGTGTGTGTGTGTGTGTGTGTGTGTGTGTGTGTGTTTATTAATAGGATGAACAAATGGAGGAGAAGAGATTATAAATGCGGCCACAGAAAAAGTGAAAGGTCGGGATATTTCTCTCTCTCTCTCTCTCTCTCTCCCATAAACACATTTATCCTCTGGAAATTAAAAAAATAAAGGAATAAAGGAAAAGGTTAGTTGCATAGATGTTCCATTTGTGATCAAATAAAACTTGTTTTTATGCTATAGGATAGAAAAAATATTGGCTACACTCACAGAGTTATGTGAAAAAAAAATCAGGTAGCACTAGACCTAGTTTTTTGAGACATTTAAGGCATATTTGATTTTGATCATTTCTGAGCTCCTGTATTTTTAAAAGAGTAGCTAGAAAATAGGAGTATTTTTCTATCTTTTTATGTAAGACATGATCTACTTAGAAAGGAAATAGTACTTAATGGGGTAAAAAGAACCCCGAACTTTTGAGGAGCATTGTAGAATGATTGCTTTCTATGAGATCAATTTTTCTAAAGAGAACATAATAAAGCACTTTTAATTAATGTCATTAGTTGGTAGTCTGGTAGGTATTATGAGTCACTGAATACAGGTATACATAATAAATCTTGTAAAATTGGAATATACATGTACAAAAGAACACAGAACGACCAACGAAGAGTTATCGCCATGTCATTATAAATCCAAGATGCACTGGACTTATTTTGTGCAGCGTGATGGTTTCATTTTTAGATTTAAAGAGTAAGTGTAACCAGAAAGCCCTTACAGAAGAAATCTTTCTTCAGAAACTCAGGCACATATGTAGAACTGAATACAAAGCACACATCTCAAAATTAACATGTGTAAATCTCAGTATTTGATATTACCTTCTAAAATTGTTTCTCTCACATCTTCATATCTGTGAATGGCAATTCCATCCTTGTTTTTCAGGTCAGACTGCTAGATTGATTCTTGACTCCTTTCTTTTATATATATGTGTGTGTGTGTGTGTGTGTGTGTGTGTGTGTGTGTGTGTGTGTATTCTATTTTATTAACAAAGCCTATTAGATCTCTTTTCAAAATTTATTCAGAGTTGTATAACTTTATACCACCACCACAACTCCCCCCACCCTCCCACTGTGGTTATCTCATCTTACATCTGGATTATTCCAGTACCTTCCTATATGATCTACCTTGTTCCCTCCTTGTCCATATGGTGTTCTTTAGGACTTGACACTATTGTCACTTTCTTGCACTGGCACATAGCAGGAATCTGTTTTTCTACTCACTTAAATCAAGCAATGGCCATGTAACTTTGTTGGTGAAATGCACTAGAGTTGGTATGTATACTTTTTGGACAGTAACTTTAAGAGCCAATGTGATTGAGGAAGCTGCCAAAAGTCATTCACTAAGGCCACTGGAGAGAGCCCACTTTCTAGTTCATAGACAGCTATCTTCTCTGTGTAATCTCACAGGACAGAAGGGGCAAGGTGTTTTCTGGGAACTCTTTTACAAAGGCATTAATTTCATTCATGATGGATGGGCTTCTTGATCTAATCACCTCCTAAAGAATTCACCTCCAAATACTACCAAATTAGGGATTAAGTTTTAACATATACATTTCGGAGAGACACAAATTATCCCCACTTTTGAGTAAACAACAAGCATACAGAAAACCGATGGCGCCCTGCACTGGGAAACTGCCCTGAGGAACGACCTGTAACAGATGACTGGCAGACAGCATGTGCTGCATGATGGGAAATACATTCTTAGGACTAGTATGAAGAGCTACCCGGTGTAGCTAGCTCACCCCGCTCCGTGAGATCTAAATTAGCAGGCACCCGTGTTCAGTGGTCCTAGAGTTAATTAGGTCGCTTGCCAGTTAAACCAGACTGGTACTAGGAACTATATATTTAATATGTGGAATGTCTAGAAAAAGGACTGTCTAAAAATCCTAACATTTTAATGTTGGAGGAAAAAGCTGATATTGACTATTTCATTGGGTATAATTTGAAACATGACAGAATTCACAGTGTTTTTCCTGCTTTAGATGACTTACTTCCGATGCTCTAATAATTCAGTTTTTACAAACATAAATAGCACCCTTTTTCAAAGCAAGTAAAATAATCTATTAGAAATACCTTCTTTCATTGCTTGTAATACTTTTTTCATTATGTTTTACTGTAAGGCAGTGTTGTAATGTGCCATGTTGCTGGATTCTCTGTATTTCTATGAGTTCTAAAAGTGCAGAAAACTAGCATAAAGCTAGACACATAGTATTCTTCCATTGTATTGCATGAGGAACACACAAGCTATATGTATTGGCCCATTAGAAATAAGGCAGACAGATGTTAAATCAAATTGTTGCATCAAAAAATAAACTTTGGTCAAAAAGAAGAGGGCACAGTGTCCACCCAATCAGGCAAACAAAAAGATATAAAAGGCAAGATAGGATTTTCAAAGAGATAATTTTCCAAACATACAATGTGAAGTACGCAAAGTAGGTAATATACTAGTGTTTGAAGAGGTTGGAACTGAGACTTTTTAGCTACCAGGATGGGCTTCCTAAAGCCCCAATTAGCTATTTTCTGGTATTTGCTTTTGACTTTAAAATACCTTGGAATAACCCTTTTAAAAACCATCCCCTAGCTGTCAGGACTGCTTAAAAAGAGTCTCTCAGACTTACTACTCAGAGAAGAAACATTTGAAGTGCACTGTCTGGTTTAGGTAATACATTGGCAGCAACTATTTTATTTCAAAGAAAAAATCCGTCAATTAACAAGTGAACATGACAGGTAGAGTGACAGTGTTCCTCTGTGTTCAAAAGAGGTAGCTAAAGAAAAGAGAATACTGGATATCTGAAGATAAAAAATCACCCCTAGGGAAGAAAAAGAGCCCCCTGAGAATGCAAAAGGCCCATAAAATAGATCTGTCAGATCCTTTCAGAACTTTGATGAAAGACAAAGTACTTGACATTAAAAAGACTGAGCCAAAACAATTCTTCACCTTAGATGAATTCTAAACCCAGATAAAGAGAGAGGGAGAGAGAGATTAACACAAAATGAAAAATGAACCACGATTTAAAGGTAAGTACAGTGAATAATAATGTTATTTTCATGACTTCTCAGGATAAGACATACCTACCTTGCAACAAGAATTGCAAAGGCAAAAGCCAGATTCTGTTACCTAGCACTCTAGCAGCCTGGTCTCATTCCACCTACCAGGAGACCTGGGCCTGTACTCAGCAGGCCTTCTCTCCTGAGTGTACCCGTAGGCACTGGGAACTATCTCCTCTCCATCATCAGCATTCTAGTGGCCTGGCCTCACCACACCCACTGGGAGACTCTGATCTAGTCTTATCAGGCCTCTTCTTGTGAGTGCACCCTCTGGTCCTGGGGGTAACTTTGGAACTTTCTGAGCACTAGACCACATGCTACACCCAGCGCAGAGTGTGACTTAATCCTCTTCACTATCTCCTTAGCTTGATACCATCTCATCAAGAGCTGAAAATTTGGCTGGAACCAGCAGATGGTGTAATGACTATGTCATTGGACTTTCATGTAGACGACTGCAGTTCAAGTCCCGGACCCATCATGTCACACTGGGTTTGTGTGTGTGCACATGCATGCCCAAGATCCCAAGAGAAAAATGGAGGAGAAGAGATTGCAGCATGGCCATCCCCCTGTGGGGTGATTTCTCATTTTCTGTCTCTCTGTCTTTCTGGTAAGTGCATGTGCCCTATAACAAAACCTCTCTAAAAAAAAAAAAAAAAAAAAAAGAGCTGAAAATTTGAAAGAGGAGCCAAGCAACTGAAGTTACTCATAACTTCTCTGATCTCAGAGACACAGCCCTCCAATAGGAGCACAGGAGTACATCTTGCAACTAAGAGGTGATTTCTCATTTTCTGTCTCTCTGTCTTTCTGGTAAGTGCATGTGCCCTATAACAAAACCTCTCTAAAAAAAAAAAAAAAAAAAAAAGAGCTGAAAATTTGAAAGAGGAGCCAAGCAACTGAAGTTACTCATAACTTCTCTGATCTCAGAGACACAGCCCTCCAATAGGAGCACAGGAGTACATCTTGCAACTAAGAGTGAAATTTCCTCTTCTAATACTACAGAATCTACTCCAATAAATATAAAAAAATAAATATTGCATCAGATGATAAAAACCAGCACAGATCTAGAAGAAATATGACCACATGAGTGAGTAGCTTCTCACCAATAATGGACAGCAGAGAGGAATACAAAGAAATGTCAGAAAAAGAATTCCAAATATCCATAGTTACGAAACTCAGTAAGACACAAGAGAAAACAGATGACCAGTTCTAGGAAATGAGAAAATCATTTCAGGACACGAAAGAAGAATTTCATAAAGCAATAAACACCCTAAAAAAGAATCAAACAGAATTTCTGGAAATGAAGACTACAATACAAGAAATTAAAAGAATTACCGATCTCGAAAACAAATTCTCCAACACAGACCAAACTAAAGAATGAAAAACAACAAAAAATATGAGGACAACATACAGGAAATTCTAGACACCATGTAACACCCAAATATCCACATAATGGGTATTCTAGAAGGTGAAGAATCTGCTAAAGGCATAGAAAATGTAACACTATCTGAAAATTTTCCAAATAAAGAGAAACATGGAGATGTTCAGACTCAATAGATAAAAAGGATCCCGAATAAAATCAACACAAAAAGATCCTTCCCCTGGCACACCATAACAAGATTGGTAAAAATCAAAGACAGGGACCAGCAGATGGTATAATGATTATGTTGCTGGACTCCCACATAGACAACCATGGTTCGAGTCCCAGACCTGGTAGCTTAAATTCACACCCAGAGTATGTACCTGTGTGCCCACGATCCTAAGAGGAGAATGGAGGAGAAGGGATTGTGACGTGGCCATCCCACCGGGGGGGATGATTTCTTGCTTTCTGTCTTTCTGTTTCTCCAGTGAGTGCACACACCCTATGGCAAACATCTCCCTTAAAAAAAAAAAAATAGGAGACAAAGACAGTATTCTAAAAATGGCAAGGGAGAAACATTAAGTAACTTTTTAAGATTATCCCATTAGGATAACAACAGACCTCTCTACTGAAACAATGCAAGCAAATACTTTTCCAGAAAGATTATCTTTCAAATGGGAAGAATAAATAAAATTATTTTCACAGAAGGGACAGCTGGTGGTGTGGTGGTTAAGAGCACTGGATTCGCACATGGATTGAGTACCAAACCTGGTGGCATGCTTTCTCATTTTCTCTCTCTCTCTCTCTCTACCTCCTACCCCTGGTCAAATTAAAATTAATTAACTAATTCTTTTAAAAAATATTCTCAGATTTCTCAAAAACAGAAAGGATTCATCAATACTAGACCAGCTCTGTAAGATGCATTGAGGGGAGTATTGCATCAGTATAACTAAATAGAGACAAACAGAAATGAGAAAACAAAAATCAACTGAGAAAACTGTTCACAAAATGACAGGGAACAGGGATAAGTGCACACATATCAATAATAACTTTGAATGTTAATGGATTAAATTCTCTCATTACAAGACACAGACTGGCTAAATGGATACAAAAACAGAAGTCATCTATATATTACTTATAAGACTATTACTTACAAGAATATTACTTACAAGAAACACGCCTCACTGACAAGAGATACATATACTGAAAGTGAAAATATGGCAAAAGATATTCTATGCAAATGAAAAAAAATAGGTTGGAGTTGTGATACAAATATCAGATAAAATAGACTTTAAGATGAAAGATATGAGAAGAGGCAAGAAAGGACATTGTATAGTCCACTAAAAGGATTTGTTCACCAAGAAGATATAACACTTGCAAATAGTTATGCACCCTACACTGGAGCACCTATATTCAGTTGAGAAAAACACATACACATTCATGCTTATTGCAGCATTATTTATAATTGCTAGGACATGGAATCAACCCAAATGTAGACAAGTGAATTAAAAAATGTGGTATATGTACTCTACGGAATACTGCTCAGTCATAGAAAACAATGAGACCTTGACCTTTGATACAAAATGGGTGAATATGGAGGACTTAAAGCACACCAGAGTATGAAAGACAGACATTGTCCCCACTCAATATATACTGAATGTCTGTGCTATATATCAGAAAGTAAAAGTTTGGAAGGCTCTAATAGACAATAAAAAAAAAAAAAGCCTGAAAATGAGCAACAAGGCTGGATAAGATTTTGAGAATAAAGCAAACATCAGCTAAATAGAAGAGGCAATAAATTAAGTGGATTTATACAGAAGGTGCATTGACCTAATATGTTAAAATATAACTTCTGAAAAAAAACATGCAAATGGCTAAACGAAGATCCTAAATAGCAACACAAGTGTTTCTGAGCTCATCCCTCTGGGAATTTCCAGTTCTCATGAGATTCAAATTATTAATTTTTTTCCTTTGTAATCTTCTTTCTTGTCTATGTAGCCATTATAGATGGAAACCTCCTTATTGTGATTAAATATCTGCGATATTTAATAAACATCTTCACTCCCCCATGTATTTCTTTCTGGCCAATTTATCATTTTTTATTTATGCCTTTCTTCTGTGGCAACTCCCAAAGTGATTGAAGACTTCTTTAGAAAACACAAGATCATCTTCATGGGGGGCTGTATTGTACAGATGTTTATATACTTTGTCAGGGGTAGTGAGATATCTCTCCTGATAACTACGGCTATTGACAGGTATGTTGCCATATTCAAATCTTTGCACTACAAGCCATCATGAATCTCAGGATATTCATTGTATTTCTAGTGCTCTCATGGACAATTGGGCTTATATATACCATAAGTTAAATGGTTTTCACAGTAGGTTTACTTTCCTGTGGTCCCAAAGTTGTAGACAACATTTTCTGTGACTTTCCCCTTGTCATCAAGCTGGAGACCTATATCCTGGAGGTTTTGGTGATTACAGAGAGTGGGCTCCTGTCCCTGGCCTGCTTCATTCTCTTGCTTGTATCCTGCATTATTCTGTTGGTCACCATCTGGCAGCACCTCTCCAGTGCACCTTCCAGGGCTGTGTTCACAGTATCTGCTCACATCACTGTAGTAACTCTCTTCTTTGGCTATGCTATCTTCATTTAGATAGCAGATGCTTTTCCATTATGGAGTTATTCTGTAGAAAAGTTTCTTTCTGTGCTTTACTCTATAATGACTCCTTTCCTTAACCCAATTATTGTCACTCTGAGGAATCAGGAAATGAAGTCTCTCAGTAAAATATTGAATGGCTAACAGATCGGCTCCTGGCTAGCCCCTTAGATACTGTTTGGGATCCCTGGTTTGAAGTGTGTATGTCTTCTGTTTTTTTTTTTTCCCCAGAATATTTAAAATAAAGATGTTATATAACATCAATTCTATTCACTCTAAATTTCTAGAATTAGCAAGATAATATTATTTAAGATTTTAAGAAAGAATATAACAAACATAATGCCTATATGCATGTATTTTTATATCTTATCTTAACATTTTTACAATATGTAAATATAACATCTCTCTAAATTTTTTTAAAAAGCAAAAGCAAAAGCCAGGCTTTGAAACATTTTTTATTGTTTATGTGTGTACTCATTTAATAGTTGACAACATATCCTAGCAAGACCATCGTTAATGTCATTATATTTTCTCTGTAAAGATTTGTCCCAATATTTTAGTATGATATAAAAAATTACTATTTGCCTCCATGTACAGTAATATGTAGCTTTTACTGGTAATGCAATAATAAATGTCAAAAATGAAAACTGTCTTCATAGAAGTTCTGGTCAAGTAGAGCAGCTATGCAATAGAAGTAATTTGCATGTATTTGGGTAGGCAAAATTATTATTCTTAGAGGTATATATGGCTATAATTAGTAGACTTTTAAACATATAATTAATTGAAAGAGGAACCATGCAAATTATTTTTTTTTAGTCTCTATTACTATCTTAATTCTTCAGAAGACATACTATATCATTAAGTTTTTGTATGGTGATTATCTACTGTTAAAACAATGATGAAAAGAGTAATTATTGTTCTGGGGCTTTTTTTCTTTTTAACTTCTTTCTCCTATAAGGAACAGAGAAGTTTTATAGTTACTTGGATTTCTTGAAAACCTTACCTGTGGTAGACAATTTTCAAAATACTTCATTTTTAAGTATTGACATTATTTGGTAATTCTCACCTGTGTTGAAAACTTGGGGCCTGTGTAACTAATGGAACATTAAATTAACAAAGAGAAACAAAGGGTATATCTTTGTATATCTTCTTTTTTTTTTTTTGCGGGGGGGGGGGGAGGTTTTTGCTATAGGGCGCATGCACTCGCCAGACAGACAGACAGAGACAGACAGATAGAAAGCGAGAAATCCCCCCCCAGGGGGGGATGGCCACGCTGCAATCCCTTCTCCTCCATTCTCTTTTTGGGATCTAGGGCACGCACACACATGCGCCCGGCATGAGTTTTAAGCCATCGGGTCTGGGCCGCAAACCGTGGTGGACTACATGGGAGTCTAGCGACATAGCCATTACGCTAACTGCTAGTCCCACAAGGGGTATATCTTCTGAGGCAAGGACAAAATAGTCATGTGGCTGCCACTCTGCTTTCTAATAAATCACTGGCTCTAGAGAAAGCCAGTTGCCATATTGTGAAAACACTCATGCAGCCAGCAGACAGGTCCATAAGGCAGTAACTAATGTGTTTGACAACAGCCAGCATGAACTTGCCAACCATTGTAATGAGCCATTGGAAGTAGATCCTTTAGCCTCATGCGTGCCTTTGCATGACTGTAGTCCAGACTGCTAGCTTTACCACAATCTAATATGAGAACGTGTGCAAGAGCCACACAGCTAAGCTGTTGTGAAATTCCTCTCTCAGAAAAAATGTGTGAAGATAAATGTGTATCATTGTAAGTACCTAATTTGGAGGATAATATTTTGTGAATCAGTAGATAACTAATATACAGGCTTAAAACATTCTCTGCATCTCAGAATTAATGTATGCAATTTCTATTTCTAATGAAATATTCTGGTTATATCAGATTATTAGCTTGTTTTTCTACATGTTCAACTTTGTTGCCTCTCATCAGGCAGAAGTATAATGCTGCAAATACTCAATGGTACCTTTTGGATCAGTAGTGACAAGTAAGACTTTAACAAGTATTTCAGCCTCTCTGTTAACTGGCAAAAGTGCACCAATCAGCTATGCTTTATTTTTTCCTAGATTTTTTTTTTCCCAAATGCCTACTAGTTAACAGTTCTTTATAAATAAAATACTGATTGTTTACATAATTCTTTTTCATACTCAGTGAAATACATTCTCCTTTTATCCATTTTTTCCTCTTAATATAATCCATGAGAAAATAAAACACATTCTTGATTACTATAAAATGAAAAGGATAGGAAAGAGTATCTCACCATAATAAAAACATCAAGAGCAATTTTGTCACATATAAATGTAAGAAAGTAGAATATCTTGAATTTGGAGAGAATACATGAGCATATTTTATTTTCAAAGGATTAGTGCTTCCTTTTTTTTATTTTTATGAGACGTTTTTGCTATAGCGCATGTGCACTCGCCATAAAGACAGAGAGAGACAGAGAGACAGAAAATGAGAAATCACCCCCCCCCGGGGGATGGCCACACAGCAATCCCTTCTCCTCCATTCTCCTCTCAGGATCTTGGACACTCACACACATGCACCTGGTGTGAGTTTAAGCCACCGGGTCTGGGACTCGAACCGCAGTCGACTACGTGGGAGTACAGCGACATAGTTATTACGCCACTGCTGATCCCAATGCTGCCGTTTTTTAAAGGAATGATCTCTGGATCTCAAATGTAAAAATACAATTGAGATGAAGAAAGTCATTTTTTGAAAGAGTTCTTTTATTTAACTTTATTTATTTATTTATTTTAATTTGACCAGAGAGGGACAGAACGAGAGAGAGACAGAGAAATAGAGAGAGAGAGAGAGTCAGAGAAAGAGAGAGAGAGAAAGAAAACCACCAGATCTGGGACTTGAACCACAGTTGGCCATGTGGGAATCCAGTGCCCTTAATCACCATGCCAGCTGCCGACCCAGAAGCCATTTTTATATTCTTATAACTACCCTAATTTTGACCTACAGCCTGACTAGTTTCAATTTGTTCTAATCCCTGCATTTATATAACATGCATGTAAATTAAAACATAAAACTGTATTTGTTTTATGAACTTATTAATTTTTAAAAAGCATTTACATGTCACTGTGTCTTGTAATTAAAGTATCTAGTTACTTTTTACTTTATAATAATTGAAAGTTTGTGTTTGCCTGCAGCTTTATCTCAATCATCTGGGTCAGAGGCTGAGGGGATTTTGAAATTTCACTTGCTACTCAAAGTTACTGTAAGTGCTAGGAAAGAATAGAATTTTTTAAATTTATATTATGTCTAAGTCATTTTGAATACATTTTTTACCTCAGTATATTTTAGTAAATTCAGTTTATTTTAATTAGTATAAGCACAAAAAAATCTAACAATAATAAAAATGAAAGATATTATTCAAAACAGTATTAAAGATTTAACATGTAAAATCTACTGACTGCATAAACATAGTCTACAAATTTACGGTTGCAAGTTCTAAATTTAATAGAAAATTAAGGCAATTACCTGTAGATTTTGCCAAGAAGACCTCTCATAATACTCATTTGTTTAAGGCAAAATTCCTTTTTATTTGAATTACCCAGATGTTTGCTTAATGCCTTCACTTTAGTTTGCATGTGTAGATATGGCCTTAATCCCTAATGTTGGATGGCTAAAAGCATAATTTAGCCCCACTGAAGCTAATGAAATGAGAGTCTTATGCACTATTATTCTCCAAAACGTTCATTTATGTGCATTGTGCTCTTGCCCAAAAAATAAATCTTGCAGTTCAAATTGCCATATGGTCAGAATTTTAGCACAGGTGAGCACAGTAAGACCAGCTGCTACTGTTCTAAATAATGACATCATGTAAATAAGAGAAAATACCAAGTGAAAATGAACACACAATGCTTTTTCAGATTAGAGACATGAAGATATTAGAAAAAATAACTATAACAAAAAGTCTATTTTTTATATATTTTTAATACATTTTCACATATACTCATTTAAATATAGGAAAGCAATTGCTCTCTGGTTTTGTTGAATGGTTGGTTGGTTTGGTTTTCAAAAAACTACTTTTATTTTCAGACCAGCAGTTGGTGTAATGGCTACATCATTGGATTTCCATGTAGTTGACCACATTTTAAGTCTCAGACCTAGTGGTTTAAACCATGCTGTGCATGTGTGCATGCATGCCCAAGATCCTGAGAAGTGAATGGAGGAAGGGATTGTGGCATGGCCAACCCCCCTGGGGGGTGATTTCTTGTTTTCTATCTTTCTGACTCTCTTTGTCTATCTGGTGAGCATACGTGTCCTATAGCAAAAACCTCTCAAAAATAAAAAAACAAAGCCAAAAACAAAATTACTTTTATTTTAATGAAATTATATGACATTACATATATGTGTATATATGTATATAAATATATATATATATATAATT
>NW_006159714.1:320423-373837 GCF_000334495.1 Tupaia belangeri chinensis | reverse complement strand
GGGGGAGAGGTTTTTGCTATAGGGCGCATGCACTCGCCAGACAGACAGACAGAGACAGACAGATAGAAAGCGAGAAATCACCCCCCAGGGGGGGATGGCCACGCTGCAATCCCTTCTCCTCCATTCTCTTTTTGGGATCTAGGGCACGCACACACATGCGCCCGGCATGAGTTTTAAGCCACCGGGTCTGGGACGCAAACCGTCATTGACTACATGGGAGTCTAGCGACATAGCCATTACGCTAACTGCTAGTCCCACAAGGGGTATATCTTCTGAGGCAAGGACAAAATAGTCATGTGGCTGCCACTCTGCTTTCTAATAAATCACTGGCTCTAGAGAAAGCCAGTTGCCATATTGTGAAAACACTCATGCAGCCAGCAGACAGGTCCATAAGGCAGTAACTAATGTGTTTGACAACAGCCAGCATGAACTTGCCAACCATTGTAATGAGCCATTGGAAGTAGATCCTTTAGCCTCATGCGTGCCTTTGCATGACTGTAGTCCAGACTGCTAGCTTTACCACAATCTAATATGAGAACGTGTGCAAGAGCCACACAGCTAAGCTGTTGTGAAATTCCTCTCTCAGAAAAAATGTGTGAAGATAAATGTGTATCATTGTAAGTACCTAATTTGGAGGATAATATTTTGTGAATCAGTAGATAACTAATATACAGGCTTAAAACATTCTCTGCATCTCAGAATTAATGTATGCAATTTCTATTTCTAATGAAATATTCTGGTTATATCAGATTATTAGCTTGTTTTTCTACATGTTCAACTTTGTTGCCTCTCATCAGGCAGAAGTATAATGCTGCAAATACTCAATGGTACCTTTTGGATCAGTAGTGACAAGTAAGACTTTAACAAGTATTTCAGCCTCTCTGTTAACTGGCAAAAGTGCACCAATCAGCTATGCTTTATTTTTTCCTAGATTTTTTTTTTCCCAAATGCCTACTAGTTAACAGTTCTTTATAAATAAAATACTGATTGTTTACATAATTCTTTTTCATACTCAGTGAAATACATTCTCCTTTTATCCATTTTTTCCTCTTAATATAATCCATGAGAAAATAAAACACATTCTTGATTACTATAAAATGAAAAGGATAGGAAAGAGTATCTCACCATAATAAAAACATCAAGAGCAATTTTGTCACATATAAATGTAAGAAAGTAGAATATCTTGAATTTGGAGAGAATACATGAGCATATTTTATTTTCAAAGGATTAGTGCTTCCTTTTTTTTATTTTTATGAGACGTTTTTGCTATAGCGCATGTGCACTCGCCATAAAGACAGAGAGAGACAGAGAGACAGAAAATGAGAAATCACCCCCCCCCGGGGGATGGCCACACAGCAATCCCTTCTCCTCCATTCTCCTCTCAGGATCTTGGACACTCACACACATGCACCTGGTGTGAGTTTAAGCCACCGGGTCTGGGACTCGAACCGCAGTCGACTACGTGGGAGTACAGCGACATAGTTATTACGCCACTGCTGATCCCAATGCTGCCGTTTTTTAAAGGAATGATCTCTGGATCTCAAATGTAAAAATACAATTGAGATGAAGAAAGTCATTTTTTGAAAGAGTTCTTTTATTTAACTTTATTTATTTATTTATTTTAATTTGACCAGAGAGGGACAGAACGAGAGAGAGACAGAGAAATAGAGAGAGAGAGAGAGTCAGAGAAAGAGAGAGAGAGAAAGAAAACCACCAGATCTGGGACTTGAACCACAGTTGGCCATGTGGGAATCCAGTGCCCTTAATCACCATGCCAGCTGCCGACCCAGAAGCCATTTTTATATTCTTATAACTACCCTAATTTTGACCTACAGCCTGACTAGTTTCAATTTGTTCTAATCCCTGCATTTATATAACATGCATGTAAATTAAAACATAAAACTGTATTTGTTTTATGAACTTATTAATTTTTAAAAAGCATTTACATGTCACTGTGTCTTGTAATTAAAGTATCTAGTTACTTTTTACTTTATAATAATTGAAAGTTTGTGTTTGCCTGCAGCTTTATCTCAATCATCTGGGTCAGAGGCTGAGGGGATTTTGAAATTTCACTTGCTACTCAAAGTTACTGTAAGTGCTAGGAAAGAATAGAATTTTTTAAATTTATATTATGTCTAAGTCATTTTGAATACATTTTTTACCTCAGTATATTTTAGTAAATTCAGTTTATTTTAATTAGTATAAGCACAAAAAAATCTAACAATAATAAAAATGAAAGATATTATTCAAAACAGTATTAAAGATTTAACATGTAAAATCTACTGACTGCATAAACATAGTCTACAAATTTACGGTTGCAAGTTCTAAATTTAATAGAAAATTAAGGCAATTACCTGTAGATTTTGCCAAGAAGACCTCTCATAATACTCATTTGTTTAAGGCAAAATTCCTTTTTATTTGAATTACCCAGATGTTTGCTTAATGCCTTCACTTTAGTTTGCATGTGTAGATATGGCCTTAATCCCTAATGTTGGATGGCTAAAAGCATAATTTAGCCCCACTGAAGCTAATGAAATGAGAGTCTTATGCACTATTATTCTCCAAAACGTTCATTTATGTGCATTGTGCTCTTGCCCAAAAAATAAATCTTGCAGTTCAAATTGCCATATGGTCAGAATTTTAGCACAGGTGAGCACAGTAAGACCAGCTGCTACTGTTCTAAATAATGACATCATGTAAATAAGAGAAAATACCAAGTGAAAATGAACACACAATGCTTTTTCAGATTAGAGACATGAAGATATTAGAAAAAATAACTATAACAAAAAGTCTATTTTTTATATATTTTTAATACATTTTCACATATACTCATTTAAATATAGGAAAGCAATTGCTCTCTGGTTTTGTTGAATGGTTGGTTGGTTTGGTTTTCAAAAAACTACTTTTATTTTCAGACCAGCAGTTGGTGTAATGGCTACATCATTGGATTTCCATGTAGTTGACCACATTTTAAGTCTCAGACCTAGTGGTTTAAACCATGCTGTGCATGTGTGCATGCATGCCCAAGATCCTGAGAAGTGAATGGAGGAAGGGATTGTGGCATGGCCAACCCCCCTGGGGGGTGATTTCTTGTTTTCTATCTTTCTGACTCTCTTTGTCTATCTGGTGAGCATACGTGTCCTATAGCAAAAACCTCTCAAAAATAAAAAAACAAAGCCAAAAACAAAATTACTTTTATTTTAATGAAATTATATGACATTACATATATGTGTATATATGTATATAAATATATATATATATATAATTATTTTAAAATAACAGTAATCTTCTAGGATGAAAAGGGTATCAGTGGAATTAGAAAGAAAAATAGGTAATATATAATTAGCTACATATTGAAATTTTGCCTAGGATAAAGTTAGCAACTAAAAATCTCAAATCTCTGAAACAAATAAGTACTTTGTGGTAACTGATGCTGGGACACTGGAAAACCATTTGTGAAAAAGATGAAATTAGATCCTTGCTTTCTGTCATGTAAAAAATATTTCAAATTTATTCAAAATCTAAGTGTTTGAAAAAGTATTTATAAAGGTATTGAAAAAAAGTAGGTGAGATCCTCTTTAGATATGATTCAAACTCCAAGATCTTAAAAAAATTAATAAATATAACAGCAAAAATTTTAAGTGCATGACAAAAACAAATGAATAAAAGCTTTGTAAACATAGGCAAAAGACACCTGATAAACTGAGAGAAAATATTTGCAACATGTGTCCCAGAAAAAAGACAAATACCAGTAATATATAAAGGTCTCTTAAAAAATGAAGAATAAAGGGCCAAATAAAAAAGAGAGAAAAATGTGCAAAACACAAGAAAATACAGCTCAATAAAAGATACAAAAGTGATCAATAATATGAAAACAATTCCAAACTGATTCATAATTAGAAAAATGTATATGAAAACAACAGTGAAATATCATTCCTCACTTATAAAATAATGGAAAATTTACAAGTATGACAATATTTTTGTTGAGGAAATAAATTATCTCATACATTTCTGATGAAAATGTAAAATAGGACAGCCCTTCTGAAGAGGAAATTGGTAATACCTGAGAAACCTTCACTTACCTCTGATAAAGCAATTCCACTTCTAGGAATCTATTATGATAATCTATTGCCAACAATATAAACATAAATATGATTAAGGTTATTAATTGTGACAGTTCTGAAGAATTTCAGAAAATTAGAACAACATAATATTCAGATATTGGATACTCTTTAATTAACTATGATACATTCAACTATGAATTACTATGAAGAGTAAAAAGAAACGGGAAGATCCCTAAGTACTAACATTGATTAATTTCAATTAAAAAAGGTATAGGTACTTATAGAATGTTACCTTACTTACATGAAAAAGAGGATATATAAAAAAACTACAAAAAGAAGTTCAAGAAGGATAAACCAGTAATGAATGAGATTGGTTACTCAGAGATAGAGTTGGACTAGAATGGAAACAATGAAGGAATGAGAACAGTACAGCAAGAATGAGAATGTAGTGACACATCCTTGAGTATCCTTTTCCATAGCTCTGCCTCAGTAACTTGTTACCATTTTATGTATTCTCCCAAATAAAGATAATAAGAATGAATCAAATGAAGATGTGGTGGAAATTCAAAATGAAATAAAAACCATAGCTGGTGTCCCTAATATATTGAAAGTATATGCTGAAAAGAGTGATGAAAAAAGAAAGCTAATTCTTTGATTGAACTACAGTGCGTTCATGTTGGTCAACTTTATTTCTACACTGTAAACATATATAGTGATTGAATGTAAAAAAATAAGAAAATAAAAGAAAAAAACAAAAAATAAAATTACATACATAATTTTCAAAAGGAAAAAGAAGGGATTTAGCTTAGGAAATACTTGAAAAGTGGGACCTAACAGTGATGCAGTGGTGAAATTTAATGTTCTTTGAGGCAGACCCAGGTGAGAAGGCTGCTGGTTTACATCCAGAGACCTCCCTGAGTACTCCAGGTTGCATGTGCCCATGATCTGGAACGGGTGAAGCTGACAGTAGACCATAGGATCAGAACCTTACTGGAGATGCTGTCTTTATCTCCTCTCTCAACATTTTCAACAATTGAATAAGTAAACTTTTTAAAAATTTCTTTTAATTTCAATTTTTTAATATATTCAATCACATGTTACTTAGGTTACAAAGTGAATATTCCAACATGTGTACATTTTTTTTTTTGGAGAGGTTTTTGCTATAGGGTGTGTGTGCTCACCAGAAAGACAGAGAGAGACAAACAGATAGAAAGCAAGAAATCACCCACCAGGGAGATGGCCACGCCGCAATCCCTTCTCCTCCATTCTCCTCTTGGGATCTTGGGCACGCACGCACATGTGCCCAGTGTGAGTTTAAACCACTGGGTCTGGGACTCAAACCATGGTCGGCTACATGGGAGTTCAGTGGCATAGCCATGACGCTAAATGCTGGTCCCAACATGAGTACATTTCTCATCAGTCCAGTTGACAATACTATGAAGTTACCTTCAATAGATAATAATCCATTTCTTTGTCCCTTGCCTCTCTCTTTTTTTCATTACTGTCCTTCCTCTGACTTAAGCTTTTAAAAATATCTTGGGGCTTACATGGCCTAGTGGCTAAGGGTACTGGATCCCATCTTGCCAGTCACTCAGTTTGAGTTCAGTCCAACAGCTTGAAACACATGCTGGGCATATGTGCATATGAGCCCAGGATCTGAACAGGGCAGAGAAATGGAGAAGGGATTGCAGCATGGCCACGTTACATTGGAAATTGCTTTTTCCCTCTTTCTCTATTTCTATCTCCATTTCTCTTTGGGAAGTGTTTGTGCACTAGGGAAAAACTGAAAACCAAATGAAAGAAATGTTGGAAAGTAATAGCTGTACTATACCCTGAAAAGACAAAGACAAAAGTAACTCTAAAAACTTATAATCTAGTTACAGAATTTATTTTCATAGGCACATGGGTTTTTAATTCTCAAACTATTTTATATATGTATTAGGAAGGAACATATTTTCCAAAGTTTTTTATGGAAATTGATGTGCTCTATATAAAACTGAAGTGGCATTAATGTTCAAAAGAACAAATTATTAATAGATGTTTAAATCACAAGATCTTTTTTTTCCTACAACAGAAGTGTTATGCAGTTCATTCAGAAAACATTGACAAAATAATTTCAGTTGCAAATTTACAGATTCAATTTTCAATGTAGAAAGTTGTATATACTATAAATAGAGATAATATTTGTAACAGTAACTTACAGATACAAACTAGTGCTAGGCTATAATTTCACAAATGATTGTAAACATTCTGCACATGCATCAGCCCTTTCATTCAGGTAAAGTGTTCTTTTGATGACAAATTAACAGAGACCCACTAGAGTGAACTATTTCCAAGCAATACAAAAGAAAATTGTTTTGTTTTTCTCTTATAAACATGAGTTTTATCATTCATAGTCTTTAAAAATATTTGCACTTGAACTTTCATCATTTGATAAAATATTTATGAAACAAACTGTAGACTAGTTTAACAGACAAATAACACTTTTAAGCAGACATGACTGTCCTAAATTTTTTCTCACACCCACCATCCAGCACCTACTCTCTACCATCCACTTTCTCCCCTTACCATCCCTAGCACCTGCACCCATCTTCTCCACCATCACATTTTCAGATCTCTCAGACTGTGCCATAAAGTACAGACAGTATAAATTGAGTTGGGGATATATAATGTGTAGCTTTCAATGTCTGGCTCACTTTGCTCCACATGAAGTCTTCTATATTCATCCATTTTTAATTGAATGATAAGATCTCATTCTCTGATAGCTATTTAATATTCCGTGGTATATATTTGCCGACAGTTTTTCAGCCCAATCATTAGTGTTTTGACACTTAAGTAGGTTTCGTGTTTTGGCAATTATAAATAATGCTGCGATAAACATGGATATGCAGATGCCTTTATGATTGAGTCTTTTCTTATCCTTTTGGTAGATACCAAGAACTGGGATTACTGAGTCATATGGAAGTTCTATTTGTAAATTTTTGAGAAAGTTTCCTATTGTCTTTGACAGAGGTTGGACTAATTTACATTCCTACCAATAGTGTAAGAGAGTTTCCGTTTCACCACAGTTTCGCCAACATTTATCATTCTTTCTTTTTTTTTTTAATTCTAGCCATTCACTGGGGTTAAATGATATCTCGTTTTACTTTTAATTTACATTTCTCTTATGACAAGAGGGTTAGAACATGTTAACATATGACTCTTGGCTAGTTATAAGTCTTCCTTGGAGAGTTATCTATCCAACCCACTTGCTCAATTTTTAATTGGATTATTATTCTTTTTATGGGTGAACTGCTGGTTTTCCCTATATATTTAAGATATCACTCTCTTTTTTGAGGAATAATTTGTAAATATTTCTCTCATTCTTTTTTTTTTTTTTTGAGAGGTTTTCGCTATAAGGGCGCGTGTGCTCGCCAGACAGACAGAGACATAGAGACAGAAAGCAAGAAATCACCCCCCAGGGGGATGGTCACGCCGCAATCCCTTCTCCTCCATTCTCCTCTTGGGATCTTGGGTACGCATGCACACGTGCCCGGTGTGAGTTCTAAGCCACCGGGTCTGGGATGCGAACCGCGGTCGACTACATGGGAATCCAGCAACATAGCCATTACGCTAACTGCTGGTTCCTGATATTTCTCCCATTCTAAGGGTTGTCTTTTCACTCTAGCTATAGTTGCCTTTTCTGTGAGGAAACTTTCTAGCTTAATATCATCCCACTTGTCTATGTTAGGGACAATTGCCTGTGCTTTAGGGGTTTTATTTAAGAAATCTTTGCCTACTCCAATATCTTCAAAAGTTTTTCCTACATTTTCTTCCTGTAGTTGTATAGATAGAGGCTTTATATTTAAATCTCTGATCCATTTTGAGTTAATTCTAGTTAATGCTGAGGGATAGGGGTCCAGTTTCACATATCTTTAGGTGCATATCCAATTCTTCCAACATTATTTGCTACAATGACTTTGTTTTCTCCATTGCGTTGTCTTATAAACTTTAATCAAAGATCAGTGGACTATATGATTTGAAGTTAATTTCTGGATTATCTATTGTGTGCTATTGGCCTATAAACATGGATATGCAGATGTGTATTGGTCTATGTATCTATATTTGTGCCAGTATCATCTGTTTTGATTATCACTGCTTTACAATATACTAAGTTGGGTAGTGAGATGCCTTCTAGTTTACTTACTTGTTTATTTTTTTATACATTATTGTCCTGACAATGTTTTGTCTTTTTTTATTTCAGACCTATTTTATATATTTTTTAATTATGTGAAAGATACCTCATGTAATTGGATTGGAATAACATTGAATATATAAATTAATTTCTGTAGAACTGATGTTTTGTTTATATAGACTCTCCCACTTCAAGAACACTGGGTATCCTTCAGTTTTTCAAAGTTTTCCAATTCTTTGGTTAGGTTTATTTCTAGGTATCTCATTTTTTTATAGCTATTGTAAATGGGATTGCTTTCTTCGACTCTATCCAGTCTGTTTATTGTTGATGTATAAAAATGTCATGCATTTTTGTATATTTATTGTGTGTCTTGAAATTTTACTGAACTTATTTATTATGGACTATTTTCATTAATTCCTTTGGACTTTCTATGTGTACAGAATAAGGACATATAGGAATAGTTTAACTACTTTACCTATATGAATACCTTTTAATTTACTTTCTTATCTAATTTCATTGGTTTGGACTTTCAGCACTGTGTTAAAAATGAGTGAAGAGAGTCATAACTTTGTATTGCTCCAATTTTGAATGGGAAAGCTTTTAGCGTTTATCCATTCAGCATGATGTTTGCAGTAGGTCTGTCGTATATGACTTTTATTTTGTTGAGGAATGTCCTTTCTACCTCTATTTTGCTGAAACTCTTGATCAACAAAGACTGAAGTGAAGGATTGTTGAATTTTATCAAATGTTTTTCTGCATCAATTGATATTATCTTTTTTTTTTTACAATTAAAGTATGAATTTATTTTGGTACAAAAACTTTTTGAAATTCATACATAGTTTTCCCAATACACGTATTTCCATGAGCTTTTTATTCTGAAACTTTTTAAATTAATTAATTTACATTTATTCCCTAAGCATTGTCACAGCATACAAAATGTGATTTTCCACCCAAAATATACTGCATAGTTGCTTAATCATGCTTATTATCATCAATAATTTTCCCATTCTTTCCTCACTCACATTGTATTTTAATCTTTCTATGAATGCAGGGTATTTCATTTATTGGTTTACAAATGTTGAATTATCATGTCATCTCTAGGATAAAGCCTACCTAGTCATGGTACATAATATTCTTACTATGTTGTTATACTCAATTTGCTCTTCTCTTGTTGGAAATTTTTGTTCCAATTTTCATAAGGGATATTGGTCTGTAGTTTCCTTTTTTGTTGTTATGACCTTGTCTAATTTTGGTATCAAAGTAATAGAAGCTTCACAAAATGACTTTGAGAGAATCACTTCCTCTTAATCTTTAGAAAATGTTTGAGGAGGGACCAGCAGTTAGCGTAATGGCTATGTCGCTGGACTCCCATGTAGTCGACTGCGGTTCGCATCCTGGACCCAGTGGCTTAAACTCATGCTGGGCACGTGTGCGTGTGTGCCTAAGATCCCGAGAGGAGAATGGAGGAGAAGGGATTGTGGCATGGCCATCCCCCCGGGGGGTGATTTCTCGCTTTCTGTCTCTCTGTCTCTCTCTTTCTGTCTGGCAAGCGCACACGCCCTATAGCAAAAATCTCTCCAAAAAAAAAATGTTTGAGGAGAAATGAAATTAGCTCTTCTTTAAAAGTATTGTAGTATTTAGAAGTGAAGCAATAAAGAACTTTTCTTATTTGGGAGACTATTTATTACTGATTCAATTTCTTTATTTCAAATAAAAATAAAAAATGCAGGAGTTGTGATATTAATATCAGATAAAATAAATTTTAAATTAAAAGCATAAGAGGAGACAAAGAAGGACAATATATATTTGATCATGAGAAATGTGACATATTTTTCTATGCAAAAATGTGTCATGACTTTTCCAATTACCTAATAATTCTAAAATAATTAATTTATCCAGTAGTTATAATGATTATAAATATTTATGCATTTAAAACAAAGGCACTCAAATTTGTAAAGGAAAGACTACTAGATCTAAAAGGAGATATAGACTCCAAAACACAAATTTTGGGAGATTTCAATACCCCACTGTCATCACTGGATGGGTCATCAGACAAAAAATGAACAAAGATACACAGGAATTAATAGATATCATGAACCTGACAGACATATATAGAATATTCCATCCAGCAATTACAGACTATATATTTTTCTCATCTCCACATGGAACATCTTTCAAAGACTGACCACATACTAGATCATAAAACAAGTCTGTACAAATTTTTTTCTTCAAAAAAAGTTTTAATATTCCCTTTTTCTTTGGGTAGCATGCCAAAAAAGCTTTTTCATTTCAAGTAGTTTTTTTTTTAGTTTTTTAAAAAATTTTAATTTTTAAATTTTTTTTATTTCATTTTCTTTTATACCTTCAATCACATTATTATTTGGCTTACAAAATGGGTATATCAACAGGTGAACATTTCTCCCTAGCACAGTTGATAAAACTACAAAATATCTTCAACAGATAATACCACATTTCTTTGTTCCATTAATGCTTTGCCTCCCTATTTTTCTTCTAAATGTCCTTCCTCAGACCCTCTTCTTTCACACGCACTATATCTGATATTTACATCTATATACTGTGTTTCTATATCCTTTAGTCAATTAGTTTTAGTCATAGAGTGTGGACATATATAGAAACAATATCCAGTATCTTCCCTGACAGAATTAAACTTGAAATCAACCACAGAAAGAGTACTCAAAAATATACAAAAACATAAGAACTAAATAATCTATTCCTGAATGAGTTACAAACTATTGAGTAAATTAAGACTGAAATAGAAAGATTCATTGAAACTAATGACAATGATCACACTACTTTCTGTAACCTTTGGGATACAGCAAAAGTGGTCATAAAAGGAAAGGTTATAAATATTAATGGTCACAAGCAAAAAATAGAAAAGTGGCAAATGAATAACTTAACATCATATCTTAAGGAATTGGAGAAACAAGAATAAAAAAAGAATAACTGTAAAGGAAGAAAAGAAATAGTAAAGATTAGAACCAAAAGAAATAAAATGGAGAATAATAAAACTATTCAGAAAATCAACAGAAGAAAAGGATGGTTTTTTAAGAGAATAAAAAAAATTGATAAACCACTAGCTAGACTAATCAAGAAAAACAGAGAAGGATAGACAAAATTAGGATGAAAGGTGGCAATATTACAGCTGATATATTTGAAATGCAAAAAAATTATGAAAGAATACTATGAGTAACTGTATGACAACAGACTAGAAAACCTAGATGAGATGAATCAATTTCTGGACAATACAAGTTACCTAGATTGAATCAGGATGAAATAGAAAGTCTGAATAGACCAAGAACAAATGAAGAGATTAAATTGCAAGATTTAAACATTTCCTTTAACTACAGTAATCAATAATTTTGTTGTGATGCCAATATCAATACATAGCATAATATAGTAGAAGATGAAAAAAATTATCAGAAGTAGATTCACCCATATATTCTCAGTTGATTTTTGACTATCACCAAATTAATCCAATGTGGAAAGAAAAATCTTCTAACAAATGATGCTGCAATATTTGGGTAACTATATAGGAAAAATAAGCTTCCACTTACCTTTTAGACTGTAGACAAAAAGGAACTTAAAGTGCAATATGAGCCTAAACATAAAAAACCAAGAATATAAAACTCTTATATGTGGGGCCAGCAGGTGACATAGTGGTTGAGGTGTTGTACTCTCATGTGCCTGACTGCAGTTCAGGTCCCAGACCTGGAAGTTTAACCTCATTCCAGGCACATGTGTTTGCACGCTCAAAATCCCAACAGAAGAATGGAGGAAAGGAGATTGTGGTGTGGCCATCCCCCAAGGGGGTGATTTCTCACTTTCTGACTTTGTTTCTCTCTGTGTCACCAGCAAATGCACGATGTGCCCTATAGCAAAAATTAAACAACAACAACAACAAAACCTCTTATATGTGACTTTATTATAACAAAGATTTAATGGACTGGACACCAAAAATTATTAATCATAAATCATATATGATAGAAAATATGGGCCAGCAGGTGGCGTCTATCCGTCTATTTCTCTCTAGTGAGTGCATATGCCTTAAGGCAAAAACATCCACACACACAAAAAAAATCACAGTGGGTGTGTGTGGGTGCATGCCCCAAATCCTGAGATAAGAATAGAAGAGAGGGGAGTGTGGTGTGGCTATGTCTCCTTGGGGTGATTTCTCACTTTCTCCCTCTCCCTTTCTCAATCTCTCTCTGTCTCCAGGTAGTGCATGTGCCCTCTGGCAAAATTAAAATGAACAAAAAATAAATAAATTAAATAGTAAAATAAAAAAAAATTGAAACTTGAACTATAAGCAAAACAGAGAATGTCTGTGACTTCCAGAGAGAGGAAGTGAGAAATCACCCTTCCCCTAAAATGGTGACCACACAACAAACCCTTTTCCTCCATTCTCCTTCAGAGATTTTGAGTATGCATCCACACGTGCCTGACATGATTTTCAAGCTGCCAGGTCTGACACTCAAACCATGGTCACCCATATGAGAGTCCAGCACCTTAACCACCATGCTACCTGCTGGTCCCCTTTCAGTAATATTTTTATCTACATAAATACTTATTACATTAGGCACATACTCTCTTTTTATTTTCTATTTATCTTTGGAGTTCATAAATTTCACCTGGCTATCCCCAAATAAGAATTATTTATTACTATAGCTATTTGATATTTGATATTTAATGGATTCTGTTAATTATACTGTAGCACTTAACCATCTTCTTCTTAAAGTACTTCCGCTGACAGAAAATGCTTGATAATTTGAAACATGCATGGGTCTAAGTTATCATCAAAATTATTAAAACAAGCATTGCCAATGGAAACAAATCAGTATTTTAATACATCTGCTTTAAAATTTTCACTTTAAACTATACAGGTTAATTTTCAGAACTGTTTTTCTTGGAATTGATAATGGTAACAACAGACTTTCTGGGATATTAGAATAAGTCTTGAGAAATTCTAGTTCCAGCAGGTGGCACAGTAGTTAAGGTACTGGACTCCCACAAGGTGAACTTTGGTTCAAGTACTAGACCGGGCAGCTTGAAACTCATGCTGGGCACATGTGTATTCATGCCAAAAATCCTG
Source organism: Tupaia belangeri chinensis (assembly GCF_000334495.1). Classification (NCBI taxonomy): domain Eukaryota; kingdom Metazoa; phylum Chordata; class Mammalia; order Scandentia; family Tupaiidae; genus Tupaia; species Tupaia belangeri. The sequence continues at coordinate 360,489 of NW_006159714.1, read as the reverse complement.
AGAGGAGAATGAAGGAGAAGAGATTGTAGCATGGTCATCCCCCCGGAGGGTGATTTCTCATTTTCTGTCTCTCTGTCTCCAGCGAGTGCATGCACCATCTAGCAAAAATCTCTCAAAAATAATAAGTAAAGGAGAAATTCTAAGAAAGTTAATTTTAATATAAAGACAATAATGTAAGCAAGTAATAAAGTTTCTTTGATTAATGAAAAAGTCAAACCTATGAAACATTTTCATAAAATTTTTTCAAAAGCTTATTACCCCACATAAATATATTGATAGTTCACTGATCTTTAACAAAGGAGAGAAGACAATACAATGAGGAAATAATTGTATTTTCAATGAATAGAGCTATAACAGTTTGGCATCCACATTCAAAAATAAATATAGGAAAAATTAAATAAACCAAGGCAGCAGGTGGCATAGTGGTTAAGGTGCTGGACTCCTATGTGGCCAACTGCAGTTGAAGTGCTGGACCTAGCCACTTGAATATCATGTTGTGTACATATGCATATGTGCCTGTTCAAATCCTGAGAGGAGGTTGGAAGAGAAGGGATTGCAGGATGACAAACCCCTTGAGAGGTTAACTCTCTCTCTCTCTCTCTCTCTCTCTCTCTCTCTCTCTCTCTGGTACGCTCACACACCCTATGGCAAAAGCCTAAAATCACATATATACATAAATAAAAATGAATAAAGACACAGAACTATACTCTTCACAAACATATATGCACACAAACTCAAAGTATATTATTGACCAAAGTGTGAAGTACAAGCTATAAAACTCCTAAAAGTTAACATAGGAAAAAAAATCATATAAACTTAAGTGTGGATAACTTTTTAGATATGAAACCAAAGGCATGATTCATGAAAGAAAGAACTGATCAACTTGACTTCGTAAAAATTACTAGGTTGTCAGGAAAGTCATGAAGCATTGTCATGACTTTCCTGACAGACAACCCAATAGAAATGTTTAATCTGCAAAAAACACTGTTAAGATCACGCCAGGCGTGTGTGCGTGCGTGCCCAAGATCCCGAGAGGAGAATGGAGGAGAAGGAATTGCAGCGTGACCATCCTCTCTGGGGGGTGATTTCTCGCTTTCTATCTCTCTCTCTGTCTGGCGAGCACATGTGCCCTATAGCAAAAATCTCTCTCTCAAAGAAAAAAAAAACAACCACTGTTAAGAGAATGAAAAAAGTAACCCATAGGCTGGGAGCAAATATTTTTAAAAGACATATCTGATAAAAGACTCTTAATCAAAACATACAAAGAACACTTAAAATTTCAGAAGAAAATAAACAACCCAATTAAACTATCAGCCTTACCAGACACCTCACAAGGAAGATATATAGTTGGCAAATAAATGTGTGAAAAGATACTCTCCATTATATGTAATCAGGGAAAAGCAAATTAAAACAAAGAGATACTACTACAAACAAATTAACATGACCAAAATTCAGAACATTGACAACAACAAATGCCATTAAGAACGTAGACAAACAGGAGCTGTCACTCATTGCTGGTAGAAATGCAAAATGGTACAGCCAATTTGCAAGACAGCTTGGCAGCTAAACATACTCTTACCATATGATCCAGCCGTCACACTCCTTGGTATTTAACAAATGAACTGAAAAATTACATCCACACAAAAATTTTACATAGATATTTATAGCACCTTTATTCAAAATTACCAAAATTTGGAAGCAGCAAGAAGTCCTTTCACATGTGAATGGGTAAATAAATGGTGGTACATTTAGACAAGGTAGTACTCTCAATACTAAAAGGAAATGAGTTATCAAGCCATGAACATACATGGACTTTCAATGCGTATTCACTAACTGAAAGAAGTCAATCTGAAGAGCTACAAACAATTTAATTCCAATTATATGATGTTCTGAGAAAGGGAAAAATAAGGAGATAATAAAAATAGTCAGAACATAGAGGATTTTTAGGAAAGTAAAAATACAGTGAATGATACTATGTTAGTGTACACTTGAAACTGATTATACGATGGTTCAAACCTATAGAATGCACAACACCAGGAGTGAATCCTAATGCAAACAGTAGATTCTGGGTTATCATAACACATGAATGTAGGTTTTCAATTGAAATGAATATAAAATTCTAATAGGAGATGTTGATGATTAGGTATGCATATAAATATAGAGGTAAGAAATATGTGGAAATTTCTGTACCTTCTTCTTAATCATCTTGTAAAAGTAAAACTCCTCTTGAGAAAATAAAATCTTTTATAGATTGTTTTAGGTAAAAAAAATCACTTATGACTTTGATAAGAAATTTTGAGTATTTTTCCTAGATTTTTATAAGTCATAATCAACAAAATATGAAAATGTTATTTTTTTTCTCGCCAGTCCATATTTTTGTCTTTTTTTTTTTTTTGAGAGGTTTTTGCTACAGGGTGCATGCGCTCTCCAGACAGAGAAAGACAGAGAGACAGAAAACAAGAAATCACCCCTGAGGGTGGGAGGGTTGCCACGCAGCAATCCCATTTCCTCCATTCTCGCCTTGGGATCTTGGGCACCCATGCACTTGCGCCCGGGTCTAGGACTCAAACCATGGTCAGCGACATGGGAGTCCAGCGACATAGTCATTACGCTAATTGCTGGTCCCTTGCCTTTTTTTTTTTAAATTTGTGTTACTTCCAGTTAATCTAGTTATAATCCAAATATAATATTACAATTAGTTAAAAATTCAAAATACTGCTCTCCCAGAATTAATCCCTTAAAGTAAACAAAATCTTTTACTCAAAATCAGTGAACTTCATTACATTTAATTTATCAAAAAAGTCCTGTTGCCAATGCCTCTCCTTCATAGCATGGCTTGCTTCACTCAGCAGTAAGTCTTCCATATTCATCCACTTCCTTTCAAAAGCCAGAGTTTTGTTGTTTTTTATGGATGAATAGTATTCCATTGAGGCATTGTATGTCCCCACTTAATATATACCAAGTGTCTGCATTCAAAAAATATATATATACATTTGAAACCATACTGCTTCTGTTGTTATAGAGTCATAAAATTATACAAAATTATAAGAAATATTTTGAACATTATCTTTAAAATTCAGTATTTTGAAATTCTGAAAGTTGTTTGTAAACTGTCAAGAACTATGGAGTATGAGCTAAAATTTTTTGATATGTAAAGTAAATGTTTGTGGAAAAATGTAAAAATAAATAAATAAAAGGAAAAAAAAAAAAGTCCTGTTTTCCTGTACAATAGATCCTACTACTAACACTTTTTCATCATTATGGTCTTTTTTTTTTTTTTCTGTCTTTTACCTCTAGTCTGTTTATCACAATTAACCAGAGATGTTAAAACATAAACATTATGATATTTAAAAACCTTCAAAAAACTTTAGTGTCTTCCCCATTATTGTTTATGGCTGTTTTGACCTTCAAAAAACTTTAGTGTCTTCCCCATTAATGCTTATGGCTGGTTTTTTGAATTTTTTTTTTTTTTCTTTTTTTTTTTTTCTGAAATCTTAGAGCCCATGTTTTGAGAAGTCCATCTTATATGAAGAAGCCCAGAGGGAGGTACGTGATAAGAAAGAAAGAGACCATTGAGTCTCCAAACATGTGAGTAGAGAAGTCAATTTGGAAGTGAAGTCCCCAGCTTAAGAAGCCCTGGCTGATCCCACTAATGTGGGACTCAGTCGTTCTTTCACACTTAATTATGATCAAAATAAAAGGATTGTATTAGATCAATATATTTTGGGACAGTTTGTTTGGGAGCAATGAATAACCTAATGACAAAGCATCAAAAATATTGGTTAATGTACTTCCAGATCTGGACAAATTATGGTTTTCAAATCGCTTATTAAAACTATATTAAACTTATTCCTATAAAACACATTAGTATTAGTATATTTGCTATTTCTCTCATCTACTATAAGCTTGCACGTGCTATAGCCTTACAAAAGCTTTACCTTATATTGAAAGTCATCCTAGGATATGTGCTGTTTTATTGCATTTTATGGGTTCTTTATAGATTTTGGATATTAACCCCTTATTGGATATATGGTTGGCAAAGGTTTTCTCCCATACTGTACATTGCCTGCTCATTTTGTTGATTCTTTTTCTTTGCTATGCCAAATCTTTTCAGTTTGATATAGCCTCACTTATATTTTTTTCTGTACCTTTATTATTATATCAATAAAATCATTGCCTTGGCCAATGTCAAGAGGCTCACTATCTTTTAACACATAAATTTCAATATATGTTTAAATCTGTAAAACTATTAACACATGTCTATTTGGCTAGCTACTCTATCAGCTGCTAGAAGTTAGAAGTCTATACTATTTTTAATCTTCACAGTAATTCCATGTTCACACTAGTGCCGTTTTGTTCTTTTTAATTATGAAGTATTTTAGTTCCTAATTACTTGCCCAAGATTTCACAAGAAAGAAAGGCATAAATAGAATTATCACAACTTCTTATTCCAATTATACCATGCTTCCCTCTCTCCTCCCAGATTAAAAAATATACTAATTACTGCATATGGATTTACTTTTTTAACATCTTTTCCTACCAGTTATATAAACAACATTGGTATGATTGAAATGCTTTGCTTCGTACAGCATTTTGTAGCCTGTGATATATTATTGACAGATAATTGGGTTATATGTACATAATATATATTAATATATGTACGGATACATAAAAGTATTCATATGTATGATATGTTCATTAATTTAATAATTAACTCATTAATTCATTCATGTATCATTTTATGATCATAAAACTTATACAAAATTTATAGAGTGTCTTCAAACTCCAAAACTTCTGCGAGGCTTCAATTTACTCAGTTTTCTCTCAGTTACTTACGAACATGAATAATAAGGATAATAACTATAGAAATTCAATGATAATAATATCTGAAATACATGGAGGTCTTATTAATGCCAGTCCCTGTTTTATGTGCTTCACTTGTAAGATCTCATTTAACGCTTTCACCTTGCTGTGGTAAATGCAATTATGATTTCACTTTTACATATGAAGAAATACAGGCCAGGCACCTTCCTTAACTTGTTTAGGGTCAGAGACATTAGTGACAAAATTGGAAATGTGAACACAGGCAGTCTAGCTTTGGAAATAACATTTATAAACAATATTTTGAACTGCCGCTCTACTAATACTTCCATGTTTACACTATTATAACGTGTGCTATTACATAAGTGTGTATTGTATATCTTAATTCTATCTGTTTTCTTTACTATTTACTGACCATTAACTGTATATCAGAAACTGCTTTAAATGCTGAATATAGACTGAAAGAGAGAAATAATAAATGGTGGAGACAGAATTTAAATAATGAAATGAATAGACAAGCAAAATAATTTGAAATACTATTAACTGCTATTAACATAATAAACTGTGTGTTATGGAGGATGACTTAAGAAAAATGTTAGATTCAATGGTCATAGATGGCTTATTTAAAGAAAAAGTATCGAGGTGAGATCTGCATAGGAAAAGATGATAGAAAAATAGCAGGGTAGGAATGGAATATTTCAGGCAGAAAGAACAGAAGATTTAAAGGACTTACTGACTCTTTGTAAAAGGTACAAGATAGGACTATGGTTTCACTCCTCTGAATATAGATATGTTTTTTCTAGCACTATTTATTGAACAGATTGTCTTTTTCCCTCAATGAATGTTTTGCATCTACTTAAAAAATCATTTGGCTGTATGTATGTTATTTCTGGGTTCTCTGTTCTGTTCTGTAGAAGTAGAGACTAGAATGGTGGCTAGTAGTGACTGGGATAAATAAGGGGAATAGAGATAGGAAGTTGTTGGTTAATGAATGCAAACCAAAGTTAGATAAGAGGAAATGGTAGTATTCTATAGCACAGTAAAGTAACTATAATTAACAATTTTCTGCATATTTCAAAATAGTTAAAAGAGAGTACTTTAAATGTCCCCATCACAAAGTATTAACAAATATTTGTCCGACACAAAGTGACAGTACATATTTGAGATAAAAAATATGCTAATCACCCCAATTTGATTATTACACATTGTATTCCTTTACTGTACTCTAAGCTTCCTTCCCCTTTAAGAAGCCAAAAATTAAAATAAAGTTAAGGGAAGAATACAGAGAAGACATTAAGTAAAATAAATTAAGAAAATACAAAAGCAATAGAAGAATAGGAAACATAAATAATAAGCCATTTTAAAATATCAATAAAATTTATAAACCTCTAGTAAGACTGACAAAGATAAAAGATGGACGACAAATTACCAATATCAAAAATAAGCATAGGGTCCAACTGCAGAAGGGCATTTAGGTTGATGCTGCTATACTTAGCAAAGTAAGGATACATGAGAGACCCAGGTTCCATTTCTGGATGATCCTGGGCATGGTGGTAGGAGCCAGTGGGCCAGTTATTTAGGAGGTTAAGCTGAAAGGATCACAACGTAATGCTACTCTGTCTGCAAAAGAAAGAAAGAAGAAAAAAGGAAGGAAAGAAGACTATCCCAACAGGTCCTGCAGACTTGAAAAAGTAAGGAAATATTAAAAACAATTCTACACACATAATTCACCAATAAAATGGGCCAATTTTGCCCAAAGTATATTACTCATATGTCATAAGAAAAATAATTTGAATATCAATATAACTATTAAGAAAATTATAGTCATAATTAAAAACTTCTAAAGAAGAGATCTTTAATCCACAGACTGGATGGTTAAGGCAGCAAATTGTACATAGTTGGTGACATGGTTTCAGTTCCAGATCTGATGGCTTGAAAAACAAGTTGGGCACATGTGCATGCATACCCAAAATCCCAAAAAGAGGGAGAAATGGAGGAGAAGTGTGGAGTGATTATCCCCATCACGGTTCTTTCTCACTTACTCTCTCAGTACTACTGAAAAAATATAGAAATTTCCTACAGAATCAATACTTTTTTTTGAGAGGTTTTTGCTATAGGGCACATGTGCTCGCCATAAAGACAGAGAGAGAGACAAAGAGATAGAAAGCGAGATATCACCCCCAGGGTGGATGGCCACAGCACAGTCCTTTCTCCTCCATTCTCCTCTCAGGATCTTGGGCACACACACACACACATGCCCAGCATGAGTTTAAGCCACCGGGTCGGGGACTCGCACCATCGTTGACTACATTGGAATCCAGTGACATAGCCATTATGCCAACTGCTGGTTCCCAGAATCAATACTTCGCAAAGGCATTTACTTTCAGTGTTTCATTTTCAAGAGTGAGTAAACTATCTAGATCTCCATGACCAGGATTTTATGCCATCACACTTACCTATATCATTACCTGGCAGGGGAAAGACTACTCCATGGGCATATCAGATCAATCAGAAATGTCTACAAGATCAGTTATGGGACCAGTCTCTGTGGTAGCAAATGGTCAAAGGCAGGAAGAGGAGGAGTGTGCTCACCCAAAAAAAGACAGGTTTCTATTAAGGAAGATATAAACAGTAGACAGAAACTGCTTAATACCACTAGGTACTCAGTAAATAAACATTGTTTAATGTCCTATATTGTCCAAAATACTTTTTACATGCATTTTTCTTTAACATTTCTTTATAACAATCTAATCTTTTTTTTTCAAAATATGCTAGGTTTTTATTTAGAATTATTAATTTTATTTATTATTATTTAATTTGCTATAGGGCACACAACACTCACCAGAGAGAGACATGCAGAGAGAGAGAAAGAGATAGAGAGAGAGAGAGAGAGAGAGAGGAAGTGAGAGAGCAAGCTGCCAGGTACGAGACTCAAACCATTGTTGGCCATGTGAGAATCCAGCCCCTTAACCATTATGCTACCTGTTGGCCCCTCCTATCATTTTATAGATTAGAAATTAGATAAAATAATGTAGGGACCTTAATCAAACATTTGTATTGTGAAACTGGAAAATGAAGCTCTGGCTTCCTGCCTATTACTGTTCGGTTTTTCAGTTTACTTTTTGTATGCTCCTTGAAAAGGAAAGGACTTCATTCACAGAAGATTTTCACTATTATTTCCATTCCACTGTGGGTGCTTGAGATTTTGTCTCATGATAATTTCTCAACATTATTGGATTTTTAAAAACCATCCTCATTTAAGCTAAGATTGTTTTCTCATTTATTTCTGCTCTTTCCTAAAACCAAAGTAGCTGGAGTCAAATCAAGGAAATAAATGATCATTTATATTTTGTGTGATTCTGCTATTTTAACAAATTATTATGCTTTTATCAAAATCTGTATTTCCTAAAACAAAACTGAAATTGTTTTCAAAGATGATGGTTTCATAATCTTTCCAGGTATATCTCATGTTGGTGATTGTATGAGTTTGTGGGTGTCAAATGAATCATTTAAAATTCAGTTGGGTAACTCAATGTGCAAAAATAAGTCATTTTAAATATATGTATAGACTCTAGCTTTTTGTTCTAAAAATTTCAATTTCATTTTTAAATTGGCATAAACATGAGTTTTTAAAATGTGTCTGTATTTTATTGCACCACCTACCTCCCCTACAGAGAGTTTAGGGAACTATTCTTAGCAGTGCTTTCCCACAGACCCTAAGATTAAAGAAGATAGAAGACCTGTGAACCTTGATCGTCAATGTATTCTTAGGCATGGGTTCTTAACACAAGGACTATAAAAGAAATGTTTTCTAAAAGCTCATAAAACATTGTCTTTTTGGTCCACAAATATTTTGTATGTAGTTGTATACTTGCCAATTCTTTTATGTAAGCTGTCCTTACATTCTGTAGTGTGAGTACATTCACTTTACACTCACTTTATGTAGTGTATATTTTTGCCGGAATTAACTTTTTAATTTTATATTTTAACACCATAGCCAAGAAGTTAGATCACTTTAAAAATAAAAATAATTTTAAAGTATAATAGTTGCATTTAGAATTTTATTTTCAAAACTTTCTAATTGTTTGTGAAGTAAGCCCACTTTTAATCATTTATTGAAGAGATTTCATAACTGATCTAGATAGCATTCTTCCATAACTATCTATCTGCCTTCAGGCAAGAGCATTGGGTGTGGTTCAGTTGTGTGTGTACCTCCTTCTAAGTGTTTGGGTGTGTAGTACATACATAAAAATGTAAACATACGTCAATTTTCTGGGTTGGTTCTGAGACATAGGAAAGCAATCTCCTGCTATAAGAGCTGCTCAAGTACTTTCTAGCTGGTATAACTGCTATTATTCTTTGAAAGTACCATGCGAATGCTAACTTCTCTTTGAATCAGTAATGCATACATATTTATTCCAGATAATTACTAGATAAAGATATTTAAGTTAAAAATTATTTTTATATGAGCTGAATGGTCTCATTTGAAATATTAATTAATGAGCTACTTCTGTATTTTTTTCTCTATTATGTCTGATCTTCCTGTTGTATTTAGAATTCTAGTCTGCTACTAATGGTGGATCTCTTATCTGAAATCTCCAATTCTACTTTCCTTTCTTTTCTAATGTGGTTTATTGTTTTTTCTCCTCATGCGTGTAATGCTAACCATACTGGAATCTTCCTATATGCTCACCTCTACAACCCCTTTAACATACACGCTTCTGAAAACTGATAATTGAGTGTGAGTTTGCCATGACCTGTGAATGTTGCATTAGGTATTCTGTTGTCATTGGGCCAATTCTGAAACAGTGTTTACTTCCCTCAGCACATGAATCTCAGGCAAATTAAATAGTCTAAGTCTGTTTGTGGCCTTTTTGTGGGAAAATATTGATTTCATAAAATACTTGCTCCCACTCCTAACCTATTTAAGATTAGTGGATAGGTTTTGCTGACAACTCATTTCACAATGTGAGTCTACAACAAATAATTCCTATTCCACTTTTATTATTATGTGTTAAAGTTGAAAATATGTTTAATTAAATGTATTTGATTATAAAAATTGAAAGTAAATATATTCTGTGACAAATATCAATTTCCAAATAATTTAGCAAGACTTGATATCATATAGTTTTAAGCATATACAAATTAGCAGTTCAGCATTTTGAGTAAAAACAAAATCTTTTACCTTTTTGTTATCTCTAAATTCGCCTGAGGTCCTACTGTCTCCAATAGCCAATTGCTTTTGGCTGGATGTGTGGGAAATATGAAAACTGGTCATTGAGTGGGTGAACATGCAGATACTACATATTTATTAAGAAATAAAGAGATATATGAGAAATAAATGTGGAGTCAGCAGTTAGCGTAATGACTATGTCGCTGGACTCTCATGTAGTCGACTGCGGTTCGAGTTCCAGACCTGGTGGCTTAAACTCATGCCAGGTGTATGTCCGTGCGTGCCCAAGATCACGAGAGGAGAATGGAGGAGAAAGAATTGTGATGTGGCCATCCCCCCGGGGGATGATTTCTCGCTTTCTGTCTCTCTGTGTTTCTCTGTCTTTCTGGTGAGCATATGCACCATATAGCAAAAACCTCTCCAAAAGAAAAGAAAGAAATGCTAGACAACAACAAAAATGCTTACAAAATCTGAAAAGTAGATTTCCAATTAGAAATATAGGGGACTTAAAAAGATTGTGGAAAATGAAATTAAAGTACAAGTTCATTTTGGTACTATATATATAAATATGCTTGGGACAAGCAGATTGTGTAATGGTTATGTTGCTGGAATCCCACATAGTCGACCACAGTTTGAGTTCCAGACCGAGCAGCTTAAACTCACACATGTGTGCATAAGTGCCCAAAATCCTGAGAGGAGAATGAAAGAGAAGGGATTGTGGCATTGCCATTCCCCTGGAGGGTGATTTCTCACTTTCTTTCTCTCTCTGTCTCTCCAGCAAACACATGGGCCCTATAGCAAAATCTCTCTCTCTAACAACAGTACATTTATTGTCCTTAACATTATTTAAAATCTGTGTGTGTATGTGTGTTCGTGTGTGTGTGTTTATTAAACATTTATTTTATATTTATAATAATAGATATTTAATATAAACTTTAAACTTTCCCTCTGGTGGAAATTTTACATTCCTTCTGGTGGGAACTTTTTGTTGTGGTTACTGAAAAGAGTTATTAAACTCTATGAGGTCACTAACATTTAGACTATAGGTATGTTTTCTTTATTCCTAGCTAATCTGTAGATCTTCAATTATTTTTCCAAGCTTGTTAAGATATACTTGGCCCCCCCAAAATTATACATATTTAAGTTGTACAACATGATGAATATATATATATATATATATATATATATATATAGTGAAATGATGATTAAAGGGGAGCTCATTAGCAGTGACCATTAGGAGCACCTTTTCTTCAGAAACCCCTGCAGTTGACTTGCTATACATTCTTTTGACATATCTTTGACTTACAGAAGTAATTTTCCATGGTTGCTTTGATATGACTAGTTTTTCAGGATTCCAATTGATCTGCAATTCAAAGCCATTAGAAAGTCAAGAACAGTATAAAAGTTTGGATTAATTACTGTGACTCTATACCTACAATATAGGTTGTAAAGCTGCAGGATTACAGGATGAGAGGCGCAAGTTGGAGAATGCTGGTGAAATTATTTTCTTGCTAGTTGTGTTTTATATTTTTAGTCTTATAATAATAGGAATATTAATTATGATTCTTATAATTTGGTACATAATAATTGTGATTGCTGCCTGCTTTTATTGTGATGTATTATGTGCCAAGTACTATTCTAAGTTTTTACGTGAATTGTTCCAATAAGCCTTTTAAGAAATCTTAAGATTGGTACTTAGATTATTCTCCCTGCATGTATGAGGGAAAAATTAGACAAAGTCTATGTAACTTTTTAAATGCATATATATAGTTGACAAGTTGCAGAATCAGTAGTTGTAGCTGGGTAATCTGTCTCCAGAAAATAACCTGTTAAACTGGTCTTGGGTGTACTACTGTGGAAGTGATCATTCTAGTTCCCTTTATCATGCTGTTCCTTTGGTGAAGATGATGGTGTCTGCTTGTCACTGAGATTCAGACACATGCTGTTCAAATTCTCACACACGGCTGTTTCTAAACTACCCTATTGTCAAAGCCCACTCTCAGCTTAGAAATAACAGCCTGAATCATGTTTGTGATGTATAAGGTTTCTTATAGCAGCAATTTAAGAGAAAAATAATTACATGATATCATATTATTCACAATAGTCATATTGGGTAAGAAAAGCGCTGAACTCCAAGACTCTATATGTCAGAACTAAAGCATTTCATCAATTTCTTTATCATTTATAAAGTGAACTTCATTTTACTTCCTTCCTAAGGATGGAGCTGATCGGCTGATCCCACGGTCCTCTAATTTACTTGCTTGATTAATTTGAAATTTAACTAATATCATTATAATGGGATTCTGCTGCTTCAGGAGAGAGCCATATAAATCATTTATATCTATGTTGAATCTGGATATTTAATTAATTTCACTTTTCATTAGAATTCAGTCTTCAAGAATGCCTCTGCAGGTATTCCTTTCTATTCCTTCAATTTTCTCACTGAAGGTGGCCTTTCAAATGCCAAGCTATGGGAAGAACTGAACAGGGCTTGAGTAACTTTTTTTATTTTATTCTTTCCTATTGCACATAATTTCTCATCCATCTTAAAGGAAAATCAATTGAGCCAGAGATTAAAACTTTAACTAATTTTGTCTATTCAAGTTAGGATGAACTATCTGTAAGGATATAAAGTTTCTGTCTTACAATTCTCTTTCATGGGACCAGTAGGTGGCATGTTGGTTAAGGCACTGGACACTCCCACATGGTCGGTCAAGTCCGGACCTGGTGGCTTGCTTTCTCACTTTATCTATCTATCTATCTATCTATCTATCTATCTATCTATCTATCTATCTATATCTATCTATCTATGTGTACACACACACACACACACACACACACACACACATATATAGTCAACATAAAATAAAAAAGAATAAAAGAATGAATAAATAATTAAATAAATAATTAATATAGAAAAAAATTTTCTTTCACTAAAAAAAGAAACAGGGCATGAACATCTCTCCTGGGGGGGTGATTTCTTGCTTTCTGTCTCTAAGCCTCTCTCTGTCTGTCTGGCGAGCGCATGCGCCCTATAGTGAAAAACCTCTCAAGAAAAAAAAAAAAAAAAGAAACAGGTAAGCAAAACAAACCTATGTCTATCATTCATCTCACTTAATTCTAAACAAATGATTCTGTTTTTTATTATTTTACCATTATGTTTTTAGTACATTTTAATTTATATCATATCATTTATTTTTGACATTTTTATCTATTATATTATGTAAATTGATTCACAAGTTGTTTTTTTTTTTTTAATCCATCATGTATTTATTACATTTCTTGCTCTGAGCCATTGGTTCTTGTATAAAGGATCTTCAAAAGTTCATGGAAGCTGTATATTACAAGAAATCTATGTGTGGATTTAAAACATTTTGTGCACCAAAATGCACTTGTACTTTAATTCTATTTTCCTTATTTTTGAAGTCTCAATATTTTGTGATGTATCAGATTTTCCTGGAGGGGCAGGTGAAAGACAAAATGAAAATGAAATCATTTCCCTAGAAATTCTGATTAGTATCCTAGAGCTTCTTGGGTGGTGGCCAATATTTTGTATTTTAAAAAGCTTTATACTGTGCTAGTGCTGCTAGTCAGATAACCCCACTGAGAACAACTGGTCTAGGAACTGGAGATACAGCATTGATCAGTAAAAGTCCTTGTCCTCACAGATACTATGTTTCAGTGGGATATACACACAACAATGTGTATTAAATGAATAAGCAAGATAGAGATGGTGTCAAATATTGGTTTAAAAAATTTATTTAGTTTGGGGAACCAGGAGTTGGCATAATGGGTATATCTCTGTGCTCCCATATAGTAGATCACAGTGTGAGTTCCAGACCTGGTGGCTTAAACTCACACCGGGTGCATGTGTGTGCCCAAGATCAAGAGAGGAGAATGGAGGAGAAGGGATTATGGCATGGCCATCCCCCTTGGGGGATGATTTCTCACTTTCTGTCTCTCTGTCTCTCTGGAGAGTGCACACGTCCTGTAAAAAAAATCTCTCATGAATTTGTTTATTTTTATACATTCAACAACTGTCTATAGAATTACAGCTAGTAAAATAAATTTTCCCAGTGTGAATACACTGTATATCAATCCAGCTAAAGTTATTATCATTTAGGTAATTATCAACAAGTAATTTCCATTTTTGTGTCCCTTAAATGTTTTGTTTCTTTTTCCCTTGATCCCCTTCCTCTCACCCTCCCCCACTTTGCACAATTTTCTCACGTCATCTCTAATATCTGCAATTGTTCTCCATGCTTCTATATCTTCCAGTCTTTCAGTTTCTGCCATATAGTTTGGACATTCAGTAAATACTACGTGGGGATATACAATGTCTCTCTTTCATTGTCTGACTTGCTTAACTTGGCAGTAAATTATCCATACTTGTCCACTTTCTATAAGATGCCAGGGTCTTGCCTTTTTACAGTATATATTTTATAGTGTATATTTACCAAACTTTTTCAATCCATTCATCTGTTCGTGGACATTTAGGTTGGTTCCATGTCTTAGTGAGCACATTCCTATCTTTTGGGTAGAGATCTAGGAGTGGAATTGCTGGATCACATGGTAGATATATTTTTAAATCTTTGAGGAATCTCCATATTGTTCTCCACAGTAACTGTACTGATTTATATTCTCACCAGCAGTGTAGGAGAGGGGCCAGCTGATGGTATAGTAGTTATGTCACTGGACTCACCATGGCAGACTATGGTATGAGTCCTTTACCCAGTTGCTTGAAAACCACACTGGGAATATGTATGTTCATGCCCGATCCAGGAGGTGAATGGAGGAGAAGGGAATGGCAGCATAGCCACCCCAGCCCCCACCCCCACCCAGGGAAATGATAAATACTATTAAAGGATCCCTGATTATAAAACAGAGATTAAGTGGGAATGAAGTGTTATATGAAACAAATGATCAGAGAAGTTCTCTGTGACTAGGAATAGTCATCCTGAGGCATGAAAGATAAGCCACCCATGCTGTAAGTCAGACATATTAACAATTATACAAAGTAAGTTTGACCTAATGTTTACAATGAATATTATTCTTGTTCTGTTACTCATTTGTTGTGTTACCACCAACATGATTTCTGTTTTCTGCATGTGTAAAGGGGAAAAATACTGATATATCAAATTTTCATGAGGATTGAAGAAGAAAAAAATCAGAACTACTTTAATCTTTAGCATGA
This sequence comes from Tupaia belangeri chinensis, assembly GCF_000334495.1. Taxonomy (NCBI): domain Eukaryota; kingdom Metazoa; phylum Chordata; class Mammalia; order Scandentia; family Tupaiidae; genus Tupaia; species Tupaia belangeri. The sequence goes on along the minus strand of NW_006159714.1, from coordinate 345,301 downwards.
AAATCAATATATCTTTTTCTCCTTACCTCTATAATACGTATAATTTGTTAATAATATATAAATATATATTTTGCCATAGGGGAGTGTGAGTCCATTGGAGAGAGACAGAGAGACAGAGAAAGGGAAAGTGAGAAATCACCCATTAAAGGAGATGGTCATGCCTCATTTCCTTCTCTCTCCATTCTTCTCATGCCCCACATGACTTTTCAAGATGCCAAAGTCCAGACTTGAACAGTGGTAATCCATGTGGGAATCAGTGCCTTAACCTGCTGGCCCCATAATTTGGTAATAATTTTAAATTTATTTAACTCCTTGATTTTATGTTACCTTAGTAATATCAGGAAGAAATACACCTTATTCCATTTTGGCTGACCAATATTATTTCTTAATTTTACATTTCACAATTTTTTTTTTTTTTGGAGAGATTTTCGCTATAGGGTGCGGGCGCTCGCCAGACAGAGAGAGACATAGAGACAGAAAGCGAGAAATCTCCCCCCAGGGGGGATGACCATGCCGCAATCCGTGCTCCTCCATTCTCCTCTCGGGATCTTGGGCACGCACGCACACGCGCCTGGCGTGAGCTTTAAGCCACCGGGTCCGGGACGCGAACCACGGTTGACTACGTGGGAATCCAGCGACATAGCCATTATGCTAACTGCTGGTTCCCACATTACACAAAATATTAACTTCAAGTTTGATTGTAGTACTGAACTACATTCCCAGAAAATTATCTGTGTGGGAGCTTAGAAAAACTAATCAGACTACACTTCTAATAGAATATACACCAATTTATAAGTATAAATATAAACTATTTTTCTCCACAATAAGATGCCATACAAAATTTCTTAATTTTTTTTTAATGTTACAAAACAGAACCCCTACTCAATGTCCATTCATCTTATGCCCATTTTTTTTTTTTTTGAGAGATTTTCGCTATAGGGCACATGGGCTTGCCAGACAGACAGAGAGACAGAGAGACAGTAAGTGAGAAATCACCCCCAGGGGGGATGGTCATGCTGCAATCCCTTCTCCTCCATTCTCCTCTCGGGATCTTGGACACACACGCACACGTGCCCAGCGTGAGTTTTAAGCCACCTGGTCCAGAAGCGTGGTCAATTATGTGAGAATCCAGCGACATAGCCATTATGCTAACTGCTGGTTCCCCTCATGCCCATATGTTTGATGGCATCCTAGAATACAAGTTTCTAATAGTTTTGATAAATATTTGATACTAACATTTGAGTAGATGCAGCATCCTGCATTTCACCTTGTAAGAGATACAAACACAGCAAGACTCAGATTCACTGAAGAAACTTACGAGTGTAGCTAGAGTGCAATTAGACCAAAGCAATCATATTGATAGCTATAATGAAAAATTTGAAACATGTTGTAAGATAAAGACAAATTTCTATAGGATTAAGGAAGATGAGGTTATCAATACTGAGCAATAGGACAAAAGGCAAAAATGACTTTCTGAAAAATATTCATTTTATATGCAACTACAGGGATAATGAGGGTTAGCTACAGAGGGAGGGGTAGCGAGGGTTAAGTACAGAAAGATTCACCATCTCATTAAGTAAAATATTAAAAAGCAGAAATGAATAGTGCACATTCAATGAATACTAAGTGCAAGAAATTTAACAGCGAAATTAGGATTGCAAGGCCAAATGGTAGCTCTGTAAAACAGTGACTATTTGGTTGTGGAGTTCATTCAGATGGAGTACACCACAGATAGTCATTGATGTTTTGTCCGCAGGTAGATAACATTTTTCACTCTCAACAAATTTTCAGACCGCATAAAGGATAATCTATATGAAGAATGGAGTAAGAAAGACAAAGGATGCAATTCTCTTCAAGTTCAAATTATTTTCTTGTGAGAATTGAAATGAGTTTTACTATCCTGAGTCTTTTTAAGTTAGTTAATCAATAGTCAAAAGTGGGTTAGCTAGGTGAGCTCACTAATATAACGAAAAGTTTTATTGTTGTAATATCTATGTTTTGCCAAAAATCAACTACCTAAACTTATAATAATGCACTTTGATGAATAAATACTAGTACCATATCTTGCTAATTATTTCAATATCAGGTTAAATAAAATAACATGATGTTTTAACAACTTACAGGATGAAATTACTGTTAACTGAGATATGAAAACCTGAGTGATGAGAAGGATTCTCTGTTATCTTTTGTTTTGGGTAAAGTCACAAGTTCAATTCTGAATATGCTATTTCTTATGGTTATCTAAGAAAGGATAGTGAATAAAGTGGATTAAAGAGTTTGGAATTCAGGTAAGAGGATTTCATAGAAGGAGTGAATATACAATTAGTCAACATGCATTTGATATTTAAAGTTAATTAACACATCATATTCTCTAACGTTAGTGTAAATAGTGAAAAAATATTAGATGACTGTGACCTGAAGTAGACTAAAAGCTAAAATTCATGGAAAATAGTAGGCACCAACAATAGGGACTGAGGAGGGGATTCTTTTAAAGCAGGAAGAAAAGCAGAGACTTGAACCCTTGGAAGCCAAAATAAAGTTTTGGCAGGTACAGTCATTAAAAACTGTGCAGATACTGATGATAGTCAAAGACAATGATTAGCAATAGATTTAGGAGGCCTTTGAGAAGACAAAAATTGTGTCTGAGGAAAACTTAACTGAGAAATATAAGAAAAAGTAAGAGGAGAAAACCTGGGGCAGAAAATATAGGTATCAAGCTAGCAGGTAGTGTGCTGGTTAAGGTACTGGGTCCCACGTGGTTGACTCTGAATTTCAAGTCCCAAATCTGGTGGTCTGAAGAACACACCATGCACATGTATGTGCCTGCCCAAAACCCAGAGAGAAGAATGGAGTGGAGGAGATTATATTACAACCATCCTTGCTGGTGTGTGTGTGGGGTAATTTCTCACTTTACCTGTCTCTCACTGGTGAGTGTGTATGCTCAATAGAAAAAGAAAATTTAAATGAAGAAGAAGAAAATAAAATATAAATATCTCTTTCAGTAAATTTATTCTTAAAGAGGAACACAAGAAAGAGTAATGACTACATGAGAAAAAAAAGAAACGGGGTGAGATACTTATTTTGTAGTGACACATAGGAGCATGCCTTCGTGATGAAAGGAATAATGTTGGATGGGAAAAGTTCTTGATATAAAAAGATATAGGAAAGGGTTGCTGCAACAGTGCCCCAAGAGAGTTAAAATAACAAATGATGACCCTGACAGTTGGCAGCTAACAACAGCCAAGCCATAGGGCTACCAACTGAACAGAAACAAAGACTGAAAAGAGTATAAATATCTTTCAAAGGCAAGGTCAACCTGCGACTATTGTAGAACAAGACAGAAACAAGGCAAATTTTAATGATGACTGAATCTAGACAGAGATAATCCTACTTCCTGCTATCTGAGTGGCTACTGTTTTTTTGTTTTTTTTTTTTTCATAATGATAACAGTAGTCTTGCTGCATTTCTCCTGTCTCCTAGACAAGAAGGCTTGAGATACAATATTATTGAATTGCCCCGAATTATTGACAGTACCAAATCCCAAACAGACTCCATTTCTTTAAGCTCACATAGATTGCCACAACACAAACCCAACTCCATAGGCCCTTGTTTACCTTTAAAAAAAAAATCATCCTTTTAAAAATTTATTTTATTTCTTTAGAGAGGTTTTTGCTATAGGGCACGTGTGCTCACCAGAGAGGCAGAAAAAGAGACAGAAAGTGAGAAGTCACCCCCTAACAAGGATGGCCATGCCACAATCCATTCTTCTCCCTTCTCATTTGGGATTTTAGGCATACATGTACCTAAAACCGGTGTGAGTTTTAAGATGAGTGGTCTAGGACTCGAACCGTGGTTGACTATGTGGGAGTCCAACAATATAATCGTTACACACCAACTGCTGGTCCCTAATAAACCTAACTTTTACTTCATGTGTGTCTCTGACAATCTTCAGGTGCTCATCTTTGACAACACTTGAATAGGTGCAGTAAGAGCAGCTGCCTTCGCTGGGACAGAGAGGGAAGTGAGTATATGTGTTTAATGATATTAGGAAGCAGACAAATTTGGTGGCGTTCTCTTGGTGCAAGTTCTTTATTTTGAGGAGGGTCACTAGCTGACAGTGAGGCTATAGGGCTAGTTTTGGAAATTGAAGAAAATAGAAGAATTATAAAACAATCATTTTGGAAAGGGAGAATAAATAAGAAAATAGTTGTTGAGCAATAGTATTATTATTATCTATTGATACAGAATGTAGGAAAAAAATTCTCCTGTTGAAACAAATTGAAAACTAATGGCCAGGCAGCCGTGCCTTTGAAGAACTGCAAATATGCTATCAGTCTAACATCTAAATGATGGCGATTAATTTCTGATGAAATTATCTAAATGGAAAGCAATGTTTGGTGCTTGGGAAGACCCGCTGCTGTGTGACGAACATGGCATTTGAGAAGGAAACAACAATAATAAAAGCAAGTTCAATCAATATTTCAGCTTTTCTGGCAACAAACACAAGTACCTACTTCAAAGTAAAAAATCAGCTCTTGCAGTTATAACTAAGGTTAAAGTCTTTATATTCATTTTTTTTTCTGGTTTTGAAAGGAAGAAAAGGATTAGAAAAAAATAGAAAGACGATATAAGTCCAATTTTTTTAGGTGATGTCATACAGAATTATGGTATTTGGGTATTGTTGTGCGAGAGGGAGAAAAAGAGAGAGACCATACTTGTAGTTCTGTGTGAAAAACTCATTCAAGGTGAAGGAAAGAGCCCAGAAAGCAGGATTCACCTCCAAATGATGTGGAGCCAGGGTTGTTTTTCTCATATTAGAAGGCAGTTTACTTCATGCTGTTTTTGAGAGGGTGTCTTTTCAAACGCTCCTCGATACGGTCCTGAGCAGCAGCAGCGGGAGGTAGAATTGGTTTTCTATCTTCAGTTTGGCAGACACAGCTATTGAAACTACATGAAACCACAGGGTCAAGGATCATGTGATCTAAGGATCAAGTGCTCCCTCTCGTTGTTATTTTTTTTTAAATACATATTTTGACGAAGGAAGAATGGGAGTTTTCTGTTTGATATTTGGATCCAAAAATTTGAAAGGAGCTACTTCATCATAGAGAAAGAAATAAATATAGCACTATATTCATCTTTGTTATAGACAGTATACGAATGATATAATGGTAAGTTAACTATTAAGTAAAGTTTATTAAATATTTGATAAACTATTAAACAGTGAGTTATAATAAAGTATAAAATGCAACTGATAGAATATAGAAAGGTAGCATGAGAGAAAATTTTAAATTGTTAGATGAGGATAAAATTATCTATGTATATTTAATTTAAGATTAAAAGACTGTTCTGTGGCTGGTTATTTCAAAAAATATATATCAGTCAAAATACACTTTGCAATGAAGTTTTTGTCATACTTTGATGAAACATTCACTATTTTAGAAATTGTACTGACACTACCACATTGCAATCTCTCATCTATTAAGATACACTCATTCATCCAATATGGGTAGAACGAGTACTTGTGCCACATTATCCAGGTGACTGGGTTATTTCAAATAATCAAATAAGAATTCCTGCCCTTAGTAATCTTGAAGTTCTTAGGAGATACCTAGTAGACTTAATAGAGAAGCAAAGCTACACGTTTTACAATATGTTAATAAAGAGTAAGTATTACTTTATGAGACAAGGGACATGGGATGTGGAAGCAGATGCAGTGATACATGGGGGACTTAAACAGGGATTTGAAGGAGGTAAGGGAATTGGTACCTGATTATCGGGCAGAGTGGTACCAGCTGAGCTAAGGTAAGTGTAAAGGCAAGTGTAAAAGCCCTGAAGTGGGAGCATACTTTCCAAGCTATTGACATCACGAGCTTTTGTTTATCAACGGTAATTCCTTAGGTGTTAGTTTTATAAGTCTTTGTTTTGGGAATCAAGTTATCCCCCTTGAATAATTATAACAAATGCAGTTGAATGTGTAAATATGAAACCAAAGTCAAAATATGAAAGAAAAATGAAAAAAAAAAAAAAACAAAGTTGCTCGCATGTTTTGAATGTTTCCTCCAAAAACTCATGTGTGAAATTTGATGAGCCATTGTGAAGATAGTAAGATGGCAGGAAATTAATCTGACCATTGAATTATGCGATGGAGCCTTTGAGTATTAAATAGAATTGGGTAAGAAGTTACTGTGGTGGGGCCCCTCACTTGAATACTGTGGGGCTCATAAGAGAGGGAATGAGACCAGAGCAGAGACACGTGAATGTAGGCACACCCTGCTCTGCTCTGCATATGTCCCTGGTCTCTGTCATGTATCTAATAGCAAGAAAGCCCTCATCAGATGGAATTCCTGGACTTCAAACCTGTGGACCATTAGCTGTTGGTCATTGAGAAACTTACGACTCATTTCTGCATAGAAAAATATGTCGAGACCAGCAGTTGGCATAATTATTACGTCACTGGACTCCCACGTAGTCAACCATGATTCGAGTTCTGGACCAGGTAGCTTAAAACTCACAATGGGCATATGTGCATCTGTGCCCAATATCCCAAGAAAAGATTGGAGGAGAAGGTATTGTGACATGGCCATCCCCCCCTGTGGGATGATTTCTTGCTTTTTGCCTCTCTGTCTCTCTCTCTGAGACTCTCTGGTGAGTGTGCATGCCCTATAGCAAAAATCTCTCTTAAAAAAATAAAACAAAGAAAGAAGAGAAAAAAAAAGGAAAGAAAAATATTTCATGAGTTTCCTGATGATTTAATAAATAAACTTCTATTATCAAATTACTTGGACTCTGTTATTAGCTACAGAGTGGTCTAGAAGAGTTACTTATATATGATCCTTAGGCCCTACATAGTAACTGTAGTTGATTTATAAACTGAATATAAGCTTTCCTAGTGAGCAAAATAAAAATGGAAATATGATCAGCTAGATGTTATTCTGTGCAAGATAAATATCAAACCTCAAAAGCACAACCATACTAAAGAAGCACACAATAGCAATGCCAAGGGGATACAAAACTCTTTTAGCACTGCGAGAGCAGACAAACAGTTCAATAACACATGGAGGGAGAGTTTCATGGGTTCATTTGTTGTAGTCTTACCCAGTTAAAAAAAAATTAAATGTCAAACATACAACGAGTGAAAACAAATATTGAGATGGTTACACATCTATTTTGTAATAACAAGGCTTTTTAAGGTCTAATATGACCCAATAATACAATGTAGTGTATAAAATTTTAAAAATTTGAAAATTGTTTTTCTATTAATTTTGTCCACAAATTATCACTTCCTCTTTGGGAAATATTTGAAATGACACAGATTAGTTATACTTCAAGGTGAATAATAAAAATTTGAAATGAAACTATTCAAAAAAGATCTCCTTTACAGTAGGATTAAAGAACCCTACCCATCAGTTCACACAACAGATATGGCCCACATCGTGCATCACATTCTCCTGGGCATTGAGAATAAACACTGAATGAAACAAAGATGATTGCGTTTCATAGAACTTACCATTTTGCTTAGGGTTGGAAGGTGGGGTATGGGAAAGTGAACAGGCAATTAGCATAATGGATGTTAATTGCTATGATGGGAGAAGCATCGTGTGTTTCGAGAGAAATTAAGCAGTACCATATAATGGGATGGAATTAAGAATTTGGTACATTAGTTTGCTATTGTTGTGTTTAACAAATTATCACAAATTTAGTGGCTTAAAACTATATTTCTTTTACAGCCCTGGAGATCAGAAATCGAAAATGAGTTAGCAGAGTTGCACTTCTCCTGGAGGCCACAGGGGGATATCTGCCTCTTTGCTTTTTCCAAGGTTCAGAGGCTGCCTGCCTTCCTCGTCTCATGGACCATTCCTCCATCTTCAAAGTCATAACATTTTCAAATTTCCCCCTCTCCTTCCATAATCACATCTCTTTCTGTAACTCATTGTCTAGTCCCCTTTTTTATTAAGACGCTATCCTCTCTTGAATAATCAAAGTAAGCTCTCCAACTCAAGATATTTATTGCTAATTTAATCTCACCTGCAAATTCCCTTTGCCATGTAAGGCAACATATTTACAGATTGAGGATGGGCATATGGACATCACTGGGGAGCATTACTCTGACTCCTTACATATATACATGTATTTTTTTCTGGAAAGGATAATAGAATGGTGTGTGTGTGTGTGTGTGTGTGTGTGTGTTAAATATAAAGTAATAAAATTTTTTATTAAGAAATTGTTTATATTATTCAACAAATGAATCTGGGGTAGTTTATTGCCTACTTGGAGAGAAACTAGCTATTTAGATGGTCACTTCCCAAATTAGTAGCACATAACTAATTCCATGTGAAAATTGTCTGTCTTCAAGGGATTCCATTGACATAGACTATGATGAAAATGGCTTCCCCAAGAGCTTCATGTCACCTTCAACAACTGACTACAGAAGCACCTTTTTGTAATTAACAGTGGAAATGATAAAATTACTTGCAGAAGGATTTAGCAATATGTACCACGATCCTCAGTTATGCATGTCCTACTTATAATTAGCTTTGTGTCTTGTTTTTAAATAGTTAGTGTGGTTAATTTTATAAAAACAAGCTTGTCATGTGTAATGATAGTTATCTTTATGTCACACTTAGTGGAGGAGTTTATAAGCAGTCTGAAATTTCCAACATGACTAGCCTATAAAAAATACTTTATGTCTATGTAATGGAATAGTATACAGTTATTAAAATTATTTTATATTAAATGTGCTCTTATATTAGAAAACATTTAAGTCATATAATTAGTATAATCGTTTCAGATAATAAAGACTTACTTTACTTAGTCATAGTTAATTGTCCATACTTATTTATCTCTCTTTACCAGTACCTCACTAAAACACACTTAAAGGATATTAATCAGTTCCTACTAAGAGAATGATAGAATTAACAGGATTGCAGGAACCAGCAATTAGCATAATGGCTATGTCACTGGACTCCCATGTAGCTGATCGCAGTTCAAGTCCTGGACCTGGTGGCTTAAACTCACGCCAGGTGCATGTGCATGTGTGCCCAGGATCCCGAGAGGAGAATGGAGAAGGGATTGCGGCCTGGCCATCCCCCCTAGGGGGTGATTTCTCACTTTCTGTCTCTCTGTCTCTCTCTGTCTTTCTGGCAAGTGCACATGCCCTATAGCAAAAACCTTTCCAAAAAAATTAAATAATAAAAAAAGAATTAATAGGAGTGCACTAAAAATTCAGTACAGGGGCTAGCCCATGGCATGATGGTTAAGTTAGCTCGATCTCACGTTGCCAGCCATATAGTTAGAGTTCTGTATCCTACAGCTTTAAAAATGTGTGGGACGACTGTGTGTGTGTGTGTGTGTGTGTGTGTGTGTGTGTGCGTGTGTGTGTGTGCGCACAGTGCAATCCTGAAAGGAGGTAGAAATATAGAAAAAGGAATTGAGATGTGGCCATTTCCCATGGGGAGAACTCTCTTGCTTTCTCTCTCTCTTTCTCTCACCTTTCTCTTGTGAGCATAAGCACCCTCAGGCAAAATTATAAAAAATAATTATTTGATAACTGGAAGAGAGAAAGGAGGTTGAAGTCAGGAGAACCAAACTTAGGGTATGGATTTTGGATGTTTCTTATTTATGTGCATGGTTTTGTTCTTCAATCTTCTGATGGAGTTTTCAATTTCACAAGTTTAGGACACAAAATTTAGGAATGATCAAGGGGAGAAAGGAAGTTATCTGATCTCCTGTGAGTTCTGTATGGGAGGCATGTCTCTTCCCTGCTTACTACCCATCTGTAGCAGTCAAAACTAATAAAACTACACTCTACATTTCAAGCAGTTTTCTATTTTCCTCCTCCACAGCCGTCATTTCCTTCCCCTGAAATTCACCTTCACTTGACAGGATATAAGACGTCTTTCAAGTCTTAACCGAAAGAATTTCATATATATATATGTATGTATGTAGGTATCTCCTAAGTTGAAATTATGACTTTAAATTACATGATTCATTAGAACTCTTTCATAAGATATTAATTACATTTTGTTTTGTTTCAATGTCAGTTGCATTCATCTCTAGCTTCCATCTTTCTGGAAGAATATGAACTTTTTTCTTTCTTAATACATCCTGTTTATGCTACTTAAATCAAGTCTATAACAATCTATAAATCTGAAAAACAATGAACAGGGTAGATGAGTGAAGTCTTCGGAACGCATTTCTTTGTCAATTGACAAACAGTATTATATATTAGTTACTCTTTTTCACACCTATGTCATTTATACAATTAAAACATTGTGTCATATGAACAAGATGTAGACCCTTTTTCTCAGGGGGTAAAGTCGAGCTGTAAGACAAATAGGGAGACTTGATGCCAAATACATAGTATAATATAAGCTGTAGTGGAAATATTTACAAATTAATTGGAGGTACAAAGGAAATAATTGAACCAAAAGATATCTTCACAGAGAATGAAACCTTGAGTTGATCCCAGAAAAATGGAGCAAGTACCATCAGGTCAGGCAAGAAATAACACTACAATCAGAACTATCAGCTTGTGCAGTATCATATGCAGATGAAAGACGCTTCTTGGTAAAGGCACTAGCTAAAGGACCTTGGTTAGCACTTTGAAGAATTGTAATTAATTATAAAAATAATATTTGGAAACACTTGGATCACTTAGTTTCACTTTCATGCCAGTAATTTAATGTCTATGCTGTGCAACCACTACAAGTCCCATTCTGTCTTTTGTTTCCTTGTTTCTTTCTCCTTGTTGCAACTCTAATAGCATTATTGAAGCTCATGTGGGTGAGTGCACTAATAACAAGAATGACTGTGATTGCAACATCTGATAAATCTTTTTGCCAAAGTTCATTCCTATAATTCAATGGACAGGTGGTTATTGGAGTTAAGAAAAAAATGAAGAGACTCTTTTAAAAATAAGCTCATTCAATTAAAGCCTCAGAGAGAAAGGAGAAAAAAAAGAAAAAAAAAGTACCCTTTAGCGAATACTGCTTTCAGAATAAGAAGTGATCTCACTGCCCTGAAAATGTCAGTAAAATGTCTTTGCTCATATAATTGAGAAATGGCTTGTCTTTAACAGTGTTTTCCCTGTAATACAACATTATAGTTAACACAGTATAATAGTTATTTTATTAACATTCATTAGATAATTATTCCTGTCTTTTTTTTACTATCATCTACTCAAGTTATTTTTGCCTGAAGTTATTTTTCCTTCATTGCCAGTTTCTTTTCCTCAACTGTATCGCTGTCATTAATGAGCAAACTTGATGCGGTATTTCTGATATTAAAATACGCACACCAACAATTGCCCTTGACCTGCTCATCAGTCCTCAGCATCAGCTCTCTTTCCTTATCCCTTCTACATTGAATGGAAATCCATTACTTCCCCAATATTATCCAAAACTCATGGCTCCATATTAATTTTAAAATGGGACAGAGGAACATCTAAGCAAAGATGTTCCTACTGTTAATTCTGCTACACTTTAACCATGCAAGGGAGCAGTGATAGTTACTCACAGAGCATTTCCATGGGTAAAACTACCTAAGAAAAGTAAGATTGACAGGAACAAAAGGCTATAGTGAAATTCTGGTTGTCTGGAATAACATGCATGCTAGTAGGTAGCTATCTATATTAGTTACTAGAAATGATTAATGCAAGTTGAATGTTGCATCTGTTACTATGTATTATTGGGATGCTGATAAAGTCATGATGTATTTCTTTTATGCAAAGTGTGTCATGACTTTTATGACAACACAATATAATAGTAATATGCCCTAATTATTCAAGATAATTACTACTTCAACTCTAATGCTACATTATCTTATAGTTTTCTTAATTTCTATTTTTATAAAGTAAAATTATGAAACACTTTTTTTTTCAAAGAGAACTTGATATTCTTTTGTTTGTTAAATGTTTCTTCCCTTTGTCCCTACCACTCACTCTCTGCCACCCACTCCCCTCCCTTACATTCTCTGGTATTTATACTTATCCTCTCTATTATCATATCTTCAGATCTTTCAATTTATGCCTCAGAGTGCAGACATTTGGTAAATAATGAATGGGGATATACAGTGTGTATCTTTCAAAGTCCAGCCCACTTTGCTTAATATCATGTCCTCTATATTCACTGACAAATTAAAGTGATATATATTTATGGTAAAGGCACAATGTTTTGGCATAGGTATACACTGTGAAGTGATTACACAAAGCTAAATAACATTTTTTTGTGTCGCCTCTTTGTCTATCTCTCTGTCTCTGTGTGTGTGTGTGTGTGTGTGTGTGTGTGTGTGTGTGTGTGGTGAGAGCATTTAAAATCTACTTTTTTAGCAACTTTCAATTATATCATATATTATTATTATTAAATATTATGACCATCACATATAATATATCTCTTTAAAAGTCCATTTAGTTTAACTGAAATTTTGTATCCTTTGACCAACAGCTCTTCAATACTCTCATCCTCGGCCTCAGATAACCACCAATTTTCTTTCTGTTTATGTTAATTAAACCTTTTTTGGGGAGTTGAGGGAGATTTTTGTTATATAGCTTATGAGCTTGGTGGAGTGATAGATAAAAAATGAGAAATAATGCTTTAGGGAAGATGGTCATGTCTCAATCCCTTCTCCTCCATTGTTATCTCAGGATTTTTGGCATGCTCACATGCACCCAGTGTGAGTTTCAAGCTGCCAGGTCTGGGACTTTAACTGTGCATCATTGACCATGTGGCAGGCTACCACCCTAACCACTATGTTACCTGCTAGACCCCAGTTATACATTTTATTTTACATTTCACATATCAGTGAGTGTGTACTTCTTTTTTTTTCTTTACCTGACTTATTTCATATAACATAGGGTCCTTCAGTTTCATCCGTGTTATTTATCTACTCAACCTGAGTAATTAAAGTGTCTAATTTCCAAAGGTCCATACTTTCCTCTAAATCTATGGTGCACTTCAATCAGTTCAATTGTTTAATGGAAGGGAAATGAAATGTAATGCAAATTTATTATATCCTCTGTCAAAATAAACAAAATGATTAGGCCAATTCTGTTTAGTACTGTACAAAGAAGGTAGTTAATCTCTACTGCAGGTAATTTGACACTAGAATTTCTCTAATTGCTAATGGATTTCACAAATGTGTGAGTATAAAAGTATCCAGTTACTGTTCATTCTCTTCATATTAATGCTGTATGATCTACTTTGCATTGTTCAGATGAGTCATTAACACGATCCACCCTCAGCCTCAGCCAGCACAGCATCTTGGACCTTTGCAGGCCAGGCCTATCCAAGGAGGTCTCCAGGCATGAACCTGGTGTTTTCCCTTGAGAGTCAACCTCACAGAGCATTGTTTTTTTCTTGCTGCACTGCTGTCTGCCCCCCAATTTCCTCTTCTTAACTAATTACACTTACATGATACATTTTGTCAAAATTAAATTATTTTGGTAGATTCCTATTGAGTATCTCCTAATTTTATTTTATACTTAGCAATTTTTTTTAGATTAATGTCATCTTTCTATTCCAAGATCCAAACTGGTATGAGAGCTTTTCTTTTTTTCCTTTTTTTTTTTTTTTTAATAGCATTGGTAGTCTTGGTAAAGTACTCTAAAGAGTATTCTTTCTCTAAACTTTTGTGATTTTCCTTTCTTGATTAGACTAAGCTTATGTGTTTTGGGGAAGAGTTGAAGTGCCCTTCTCCTCAATTTACATTAGGAATTATGTAATACACATGTGATGTGATTGGTGAGGTTAAACTTTCATTACTTGGATAACATAGTGTTTACTAGGTTCTGCACTGAAAAGTAATGATGCTTCCTATTTCTACTTTTTTATTTTTTCTTTTGAGACAGAGATTTTTGTTATAGGGCAGATGAGCTTGCCAAAGAGACAAAGAAAGACAGAAAATGAGAAATCACCCTCTTGGGAGAGAGTGATGCTACAGTCTCTTCTCTCATTCCCAGTGTGAATTTCAAGCCACTGGTATCAGTTTTTTTTTTTTTAAATTTTTTTGGAGAGGTTTTCGCTCTAGGGTGTGTGCGCTCACCAGACAGACAGAGAGAGACATAGAGACAGAAAGCGAGAAATTACCCCCCAGGGGGGATAGTCATGCCACAATCCCTTTTCCTCCATTCTCCTCTCGGCATCTTGTGCACGCACACACACGCACCTGGCGTGAGTTTTAAGCCACCAGGTCCGGGATGCGAACCGTGGTCGACTATGTGGGAGTCCAGCGACATAGGTATTACAGCTAATCCCCGCCACTGGTACCTTGATTCAAACCATGGTTGACAACATGGGAGTCCAGCATCTTAATTACTATCCCATCTACTCACCCCTCTACTCTGTTCTTTGGAATAGAACCACGTCCACTCTCAGGGAAGGAAAGGAGATTAAGCTCCACTCTTAGATAGGAGTAGATTATGCACAATGTTTGAAAATTTTCTAGAAGAATGAGTTTACAAACAACTTTTAAAATAACACAGGAAACAAACAAACAATAAAGCTATTCCAAGGACCCATGCATTAAAAATAATAATTATCAACATGCTTTTAATATTTATTTCATATCTCTGTACAAAGTACAAAGCAATACAAATGAGATTGCAGTCTGGCATATTTACCTTTTCAAACTACCTTTTCTGCTACTTTGAGTCAACCATCATTAGGAATTTGAGGTACATGCAACATTCCATGATTTTGCTTCCTTTATATTCCCATATAATACATTATATTCTTTTTGTATTTAAATTTTTTAGCAAATTAAATGGATTTATATGTTTTTTTAATCTCTTCTTTAGTTTTTAGCATTATTTTGGGATTCATCCATGTCAGTAAAAAGATTAATTAATTCTGTCTGCTCCAAGGTGTTTCAAGACTTGAATGTAACAATGTACTTATACTTGAAGTTATAGATGGACTTTGGCATATTTTCCATTTGGGGGCCATTACAAACATTACTCAGTGAATGACCTTATAAAAATTTCGCCTTGGTCACAAGGACAAAATCTTCACTGAGAAGTTGCTTTCCAATTATTGCTATATACGAGCATTGCCTAAGGAGCTTTTAGAATATGTCACTGCCTAGGCTGAAACCCAGACTAACCTCTAAGGGGTTGAACCAGTATGTCTCTGTATGTGTAGGTCTCTTTCTATAACTCCTAAAGTGTCCAGTAAGCTTTGAAAACTACTACTTTTTGATGTATGCCTAGAAGTAAAATTGTGTGGGTTTATTTCAACGGCATTAGATAGTTCTCTCTAAAGTGGTTGTACCATCGGTATGTGAGAATTTCAACACTCTTGGGTTGCTATTCATTCCTGACAGTGACAGATTTCTTCTTTCTTTAAAAGAGCACTCCTTTGTTGTAATATGTTCTCTGATTGCTTGCTGTGTGCTACATGGCCAGTGTTTCAATTCCACTTTGTTTAAGGTTTGTAAGTGATGGAAATCCTCTCAATATGAACCCAACATCTGTTTCATTAGTTTCAAAGAACACAAAATGGTAATACAACAACTAGCCGATAATAGTTGCATAAAAAACCTTTACAATATCTAGGGCACATTTCTAAGCCATATTCACCCAATCAAGGTTATAAATAATAAAACGGAAGTGGAAACATCTCCTACCATTTCTAATACATCTCTTATACTTTGCCTGTCACTAGGTTTTTCTGGGTGCCAACTTTCATCACGATCAGTACAGAAGTAATTTGCCTGCCAGGAATTTCACATTAAGTCATTCGATAACCAGACACCAATTCAACAATTACCATTTCATGTTTACTCTAAATCTCTACATTCTATAAAGCACTGTTTGGGAAAGGTAAATCCAGGGTTATAACTCAGTCTCATGAGTCTTGGGTAAGGCTTTATCATAGCTATTACTATTTTTACCTGAACCAGTGAAATCGAGGCACTTTTTCCCTACTTCTTTATCTTTCATATTTACTCTTCTGTAAATTCCTTATTCATAGGTTCTACCCATCTTACCATTTTCTCTGTCTTGTTCTTGTGGACTTTTAGAAGTTCCGAACAATGCCAAAAGCTAATTTTTGTTATAGATGTAAATATTTTCCCCATTCCATATCAAATGTTTTGATTTTGTTTATATCGTTATACTTTAAAGCAAGAAAGGGCTGTGAATAACAGAAACATAAGTATGTATAAAATATATATTATACAAATGCAGAAACATATATGTATGTATGTAAAACTTAAATTGGTTATTCTACAGGTGGATAATCCAAGAAGCATGTTTTGCCTATGGATCCAGGATAGGTAAAGGATCAAGGAAACCAGAAACCAGGTAATAATGGCACCAGTACTGGCATTATTAACTAAATAATTTTCCTTATTAAAGTCCAGTCTAGGGAGTCAGTTTCACATGGAATTCACTGAGGATAAACATGTAACACCTATGTATTGAAAGTCTCAAAAACCAACTTCTATAATATCCCATGTTTTAAGCTTTATTTTGTATGTAGGTCAACATAAAATACATAAAGCAAAACAGATTGCAATGGAATGGCAATCATGGTCTTTAGGCATCTAGGAGAAAACACAACTTCACTTTTTTCTGTCTAAATTGTAAAATATATGCTTTTAAAACTTGATCAAATTCTTTGGAAAATAGACTATCCTTTTCCCTTTGAAGATTTTCATGATTTACTGAAGCATGATTGGGGTAGTGTTCAAGACAACCAATTAAACCATAGAGATGAATGGTGTCTTTAAAACTCGTCCTTCTTATTCAGTTATTTAGAAATGAGGGGAATGAGACCCAGCTATGCACATTGCAGAACATTTCACATAAATTTTATATAGGATCTTAGTAGAGACAACTAACTTCTAAATACGAAACCCTTTACTTTGAAGTGAGAGACACTTTGGTATCCCAGAAAGCTGCTGTTCTTTACTGTGATTCCTTGCAGCTATTTGGGGTTTGAAGTTAATTTGTTACTCACTTTAGCATCTCTGGCAAATTTAAAACAGATTTTCAAAGCATTTACCACCTGGTCTGATTTACAACATTAATCAAAGACCTGAGAGCAAATTACCCCTCCTCATTTTTCTAATTTCCTAACTATATCTCTCAATTTACTCATGCTGATAAGCATAAGCTGCTCTAAACCATTAGAAAGTCTGTTTTTATCTTAGGCGAAATGAGAACAATTTTGATGTTTTAAAATCTTTAACTGCTGTGTCTTTTGTTGGAGAAAATATTGTATACAACCAAAAGGTTTACTAATTTAATGCTGAATAAATAATATCTGGTGAATTCATATGGCGAAGTGCCTTAAACCAATTACAAATAACGAATCTATATAAATCTATAAAGAAAGCACAGCGAAGTATAATATTGGACAAAAAGTCAAGTTGAAAAAAAGATGTAACGTATTACATAATTTATATAAATTATAAAACAATCTTTTATGGTATATATAATACACACACACATGCTAGTGTATTGAAATGTATACATAAAGCTCATAATATATGCTACTATTAATATTAATAATATATATATATATGTGCAATATACTAAAATAATATGCTCCAAACTTACAATGGTGATTTTTTTGTGCGGTTTTTTGCTATAGGGAATATGCACTTACCAGAAAGACAAAGGGAGACAGAAAGACAGAGAGTGAGAGATCACCCCCTGGGAGGGCGGCCACGCAGCAATCCTTTCTCCTCCACTCTCCTCCCAGAATCCTGGGCAGGCACAAATACACACCCGGCGTGAGTTTAAGCCACCGGTTCCAGGATTGAACCGCTGTTGACTACATGAGAATCCAGTGACATAGCCATTACACCATCTGCTCTTCCCATAATGATGAAATCATTTTGCTTATTGAAAAAATATGAGATCCAGGTAGAAATGTGATAAGAAGTTTATGAGTACTCTAAAGTTATATGTAATGGCATTTATTTTTACAAAAGAAAATGAAATTTTGCACCAATTCTGAAAATACATTATATATAAAATCACTTAAAGAATATAAGTCAAATCTTAAGAATGATCATTTATGATTTGAATTATGTGTGGATTGCATCTTATTTCCCTGTGTTTTTTAATATTTTAAAATTCTCAAATACTTTTAAATTTAATCAGGTTGTAGTAAAAATGCTTTTCAAGTAATTTTAGTTCTTATGGTCACTATTTTAAGCAAGGTTCTGGATTAATGTCTCAAACTTACAGAAGTCTATCCTGTAATATGTAAAATTGAAATTAATATCTTAAACTTATTATTATTTTGTTATTGAATAAGAAGTCTCCAGTGCATTATTTCTAACTTTACACTAAATTTCTGTAGTGATTGGTAAATATATAAACTAAATATAAATAAAAATACCCTCTGATATCTGCCATTACAACGAGAGATTACTGGGCCAGCAGATGGCGTAGCAGTTCTGTCGCTGGTCTCCCGCATAGCCAACCATGGTTCAAGTCCCAGGCCCAGCAGCTTGAAACTCATGTTGGGCACAAGTGCATGCTTATGTGCCCTAGATTCTGGGAGAAGAATGGAGGAGAAGAGGTTGTGGCACAGCCATCCCCGTTGGGGGATAATTTCTCACTCACTTCCCTTCTCATCATGTCTGTCTCTCTCTCTCCAGGGCAAACACACATGCCCTAAGTTAAAAACAAAACAAAACAAAACACAAAATTCCCATGAATAAAAACTAACATCAGTATACAGAGTAATGTATAGTATTTTTGGAATACTACTTATGTCTATTTAATATTCTATTACAGATGTATGATTATTATTTGTATTTATCTATAATATAACATATCTTAAATGTCTAATAACAATTCACTGTTTATGAAAGACTTTTGATAAAATTATGAGTGTTCAAAATGTAGTAATGTAGATATGCAATTTTTAAAAGAATTTGGCTATTCTGTAAATTATTTCAGCAACTCTCAAATTTTGTAATAATCCTGTCAGTCCAGAAATTATGCTGACTGCAGCATAGTTACACAGGCCAGGACCACACAGATGGCTGGGTGTGTGGGTGGGTGAGATTGATAAAATTCTTTTGAAAGAGGCTGAAATAGAATCATAGCTAGAGTGTGTGTATATATATATATATATAATATATATATATTTTTTTAAATCAGGGGGGCTAATACTATAGGGCAGAAGTTAAGTGCTGTGCAGAGAAATCCAGATCCCACATGGGTGTCTAGGGTTTGAGTCCTTGTCTCTGAAACTTGAAACACTCTTGGTGTATATGTACATGTCTTGGATCCTGATGAGACGAAGAGTTAGAGGGAAAAGACTGCCATGACCAGACCGTGGTTATGGGGAGATTCCCTCTCTCTTTCTCTCTCTCTCTCTCTTCCTCTCCTTTGCATGTACACATAAGAATCAATCCCCTGGTATAAAAAAGAAAGAGAATGACATCAAGTAATGGCACATTAATAACCAAACAGGACCCCTGGGAAGGTTTCAGGTTCAAGTCTAAGAGTCACCCTGTATAAACCAGGTACGCACATACTTGTGATCCAAGCTGGCTGAAGGGAGGTGTGGACTGCAGCATTTAAACCCTGTTGGGGGTGCCTCTTTCTCTGTCTCTTTGATCTTATTTTTTTCCCTCTTTCTTGGAAGAAGAAATTGTGTCTGAATGTTCCATATGGCAAGTAAGCAGACAAAAATCTATGCAGCAGTATTAGAAAGTTATCCTAGCCTAAATCACAGTAGTTTGCATACTGTGTGTGTTTTAACCTTAGAAAATTTATTTGATTTTCTATGATATTTGCTGCAAAGATGCTACTTTGTGCATTTGTCTTTCTGATTAGCTGTGATAGCATTACTTTTATATTTATATAAACTCAGCCAGCATGATGGACCATATAGCACTTAACGTTTGCATTGCTTTGTCACTCATATAAATATGTTAAAAAGTTGCAGTCAGAGAAGCTCTTGATAAAAGATAGTTAATTCTGAAATGTGTTTATAAGGGATAAGAAGTCTACGAGTGATAGTTAACATGAGCAGGATGGAAACTTACTTCTCTTTCATTTAACAGCACAGATAATTTGCCCCAAGGCTAGTGTGGTGACTCCATTATTGTCTGGTCTCTGTGCTGTCATAACAAAATACCATCCTCGGCATAATTTAGAAACAATAGAAATATATATCTCATAGCTCTGGTGACTGGAAAGTCCAAGATCAAGACCTTAGCAGTGTCAGTTGTCTCATGAGAGCTGCTTTTTGCTTCCGAAAAGGTGTCTTGTTCCTGGATCCTCTGGAGGAGATAAGCTTTGTCCTTATTTGATGGAGGGGATAGAAAGAAAAGGTGGACTCAGTTCCTCAAGCCTTTTTAAAGCATGCTAATCCATTTTTGAAGACAGGGCCTCATAGCCTAAATACTTCCCTAAGGCTCCTATTAATAATTTTCATTGGACAATAAATTTTAGCCTGAATTTTAAAGGGGATGCACATTCCAACCACAGGAAGAATCAACGGATACCAACATTTCTATTCTCTTATTTCACCAACCTCACCATGTGGTCTCCACTTATAAGAACAACATGGCAAGACATTTATGGGACACAGAAATGGATTATTATCTGTTGATGATAATGTGTATAGTATCCCCAGCTGGACTGATGCAAAGTGTATTCATGGTGGAAAATTCACTTCATAAGCGAAGTGATGTATGGTGATTGAAAGTACAAAATAAAATAAAATATACTAACAAACAACCAAAAATATGACTCTCCTGGTCCAGACAGTAAGCCTTTCAACTAGCAGAAGGCAGAAAAGGGGGGTCAGCAGGTGGCATGGTGATTAGGGCGCTGGACTCTCACATAGCTGACCACAGTTTGAGTCCTGGTGGCTTGGCTTGCTTTCTCACTTTCTCTTTCTCCCTCACTCTGTCCCTCTCTGGTGAAAACGAATAAACTAAATAATTGAAAAAAAGATTAAAAAAAAAAAAAAAGCAGAAGGGGAAAAGAGCATGTTCTTTCTTTGAGGAAATATTCTAAATGAAACACACATCACTTCACTTACATGACTTTACCTAGAATTCATGTACACAGTCACATCTTGCTGTGATGGAGAGCTACAAATGTAGTCTACTCTCCGTGGCATACGCCCAGCTAAAATTCGAGAATTGTTGTGTTGTAGAAGAGAAAAGGTTGTAGAATAATGATCAAAGACTTGAAATTTTTGGTTAGCCTGAGCACCCACATGCATACTTAAAAAAAAAAAAATCGGTTCATTTAGGTAAAGATCCCACATTCTAAGTGTATTCTATCTGTTGTACTTTTTAAAACTATGTGTGTGGTTTTTCTGTGTTCTCTTAATCATACTTATACTTGAGCATAAACTCCATAAAGCCAGGATTGTTATCTGTTTTGTTTGGATAAAATATGATTAGAGAAAACCTATTAATAAAGATAGACAGTGACCAGCCGATGGTATAATGGTTACAATTGCTGGACTCCCATATAGTCGACTGCAGTTTGAATACCAGACCTAGTGGCTTAAAACTCATGCAGGGCACATGTGCATGGATGCACAAAATCCTGAGAGGGCAATAGAGGTGTCCCACCACACCACAATCCCTTCACTGGGGGATGATTTCTCACTTTCTGTCTCTCTGTCTGTCTCTCCAGCAAGCACACGTGCCCTATAGCAAAAAATCTCTCTCAACATACAAGAAGGATAGAAATACTCTGCATAATAACATACATAAATAATCATAAACATAAATAAGTAAACCTCAAACAACATAGTCTATAATGACAGCAAGCAAAATGACAGAATTGCAAACCGAATTAAATTATGATGAAAGCTTTTAATTGACTCATATCATAAAAGAATAATAGCAATAGCATAAAGATATTGAAAAACAGGTAACATATATGATATAATGATACCTGGAGAACCCTGTAAATCCATTCAGTCAGAAGATATGTGCTTTTGAGCTAGCTGAATCTATTTATAAGGTTTAACAAATGCCTGCTGTCTGATCCATCAGTGCTATTCTTGAAATCTTTTCCCAAGGATATTTCCACATAATTGAGCTTAAATACTTATAGTAGCTTTATTCATAATCACCCCTAACTGGAAACAATCCGAACTTCATCAGCAGGTGACTAAATGAACAGATTCAGGTACATCCTTGCAACGTAAGTATATACGACAATGAAAAGGAAGAAATTATTGCTATACTCTAATCAGCTAAATGGCTTCCAGCAGCATGGTAAACGAGAGAAGGCAGATGCAAAAAACAAATGTTGTATAATTCCACTTACATGAAATGCTAGAGAAGTCAACACTATGGTGTTATAAAGTAGACTTGTGGTTATCAAGGACCAAGGAGGATAAGTGGAAAGACATGCGAAGGAAATGATGATGCAATGGGGATGTTATATTTCATGATACTGTGAAGATTAATCAACTATACTTCACAGTATGAACTGAAAGGGGCACTTAGAATTGTGAATCCTCTTTTGTGTAACATGTCCCTCATACACTGCTGGATTAAAAGCAAATTCAATAGCTCAGTCATGGTGACACCAGCAATAGGATGCTGCTGTGTGATGCTGGAGTCATAAGGGAGGCCCCCAGGTTCAGATTCTGGATCAGCCTGAACACAGCAGCATGGGTGCATCCATGATCTTGACTGGCTAGAAGGCTTAGAGCCACTGCATGGGAAGACCTTGCCAAAAATATCTCAGAACCAACAGATGGCATACTGGTTACATCACTGGACTCCCACATAGTCAACAACAGTTTGCGTCCTGGACCTGGCAGCTTTAAACTCATGCCAGGTGCATGTGTGTGCATGCCCAAAATCTGAAGAAGAATGGATGAGAAGGGATTGCAGCGTGGCCATCCCCTCATGGGATTATTTCTCTCTTTCTGTCTCTGTTTCTCTTTGTCTCTCTGGCAAACGCACATTCCCTAGAGCACAAAATTTCTCTTTCTCTCTCTCAGGAAAAGTATCTCTCTATGAAAGAAAGAAATAAACATAAAAAAAAAACTTCAGTCACATATAAAAAATAGTCTACAAGACCTTTCAATATAAAACCATTAGAATTTGGTGACCTTTTGGATGGAATGGGAGTAAAGATGTCCAGGTTAGATACATAAAGTGACAAAAACTGAACAGAAGAGCAGGAGGGCTTCAGTGATACTTATCTTGATGAATCGAATATTTCTGATTAGTAATTATTAGTCCCCGAATATTTTATTTTTATCACTCATTGGGCACAGTGATCTGTAAGTCTCTAATAATATTTACATCTCTGTCTCATTATAAACATTAACTAAATAATTTCTGAAGTAGTTGCTTGTTTTTATATACTCTGAATATTGTTTAAGACTGGAAGAAAAAGCAAATCTAATTTAATTTCTTTGACAATTTTTTTCTTCATTTCCTTTTCTGTGCTTTTCGTTAATGTGGAAAGACAAAGCAGAACAATATCTCAGATAAGGCTGTGACACTCTGCCTCAAGTCTTTGCTGGAGTAAATGATCAAATCCTAGTGGATTCCATCCCCATTTCCTTCAGGTAAATGTATGTCACACTGATCATCTTACTGCTACATCTCAGAAATTCTTTGGTGTAGAATGAGGCTTCCTCAGAGTATCAAAGTTTATTGTGCTCCATTCCAGTATATTTGCCAGTTACACCTTGTCCCCTCCAGAATGACTATAAAAGTATAAAAATAGTAATGTTAAGTTTAGTTACATTGGTTCCTTTCCGAGTGGTAAAATCAACAAATTCTTAGACTGAGTTTGGCATTCAGTGAAGTGAAATCACATTTAGAAAGAGCAATATGTTAGAGTGGAAGAAGCCGAATAATGGGAATGCCAGTAGACAGGTTGTACATGGCCATAAATTCAAGCCTACAGTGATTTAATATAATACACCTTAAGAAGAAAGAACTGCAAAACAACTTGGAAAGAAAAGCTTTCCTGTTCTGTATATGGGTATTATTTTGAAATCTGCATGTCATTAATTTCTCATTATAAGATGATAGTGAATATGGAACCTATTCAGTTTCTCTTAATCTGTCTCAGAGAGAAATGTCACTGCAAGTGTATCACAACTGTTCTGAAATATTTAGGCAGTACGGTTATCCTACTTTCTTCTATTTAAAAGGCACACTAAAACATATATTTTTTTTTTGAGAAGTTTTTGCTATAGGGCACGTGCACTCACCAGAAAGACAAAGAGAGACAGAAAGACAGAAAGCAAGAAATCACCCTCCAGGGGGGATGGCCATGCAGCAATCCTTTCTCCTCCATTCTCCTCTCAGGATCTTGGGCACACATGCACATGGGCCCAGTATGAGTTTAAGCCAAGGGGTCCAGGACTTGAACCATGGTCGACTACATGGGAGTCCAGCAACATAGTCATTACACTCACTGCTTATCCCACTAATTGGAAATTGTGAAACCATTCCACTTGAACTTCAGCATTAATTCAATACTATTAATGCAGTATTGCATTTATGAGGGTTTTTTTATTTTTTTATTTTTTTAATTTTTTAAAATTTTTTTAGGGTTTTGCCATATAGCACATGTGCTCCCTGGAGAGAGACAGACAGAGAAGATCAGAGGGAAAGTGAGAGGTCATCCTTCAAGGGGGATGATAGGGGAGATGGTTACACAGAAATCCCTTCTCCTCCATTCTTCTCCTAGGATTTTTGGCATGCATGCACACATGCCTGGCATGATTTTTAAGCCACCAGGTCTGGAACTTCAACCATGGTCAGCCATGTGGGAGTCCAGCACCTTAATCACCATGCCACCTGCTAGCACTATAGGTTTTTTTAATCTCTCTCTATCTATCTATCTAGAGATAGATATATGATAGATAGAAATAGATAGAGACAGAGATAGAAATAATATATATATT
>NW_006159714.1:308378-319956 GCF_000334495.1 Tupaia belangeri chinensis | reverse complement strand
TATATATATAATGTTTTTGACACAGGGCCTGTATACTCACCAGAGAGAAAAAGAGAATGTGAAAAATAAGCCTCCAGAGGGAACGGCCAAAGTGTATCTCTTATCCTTCATTCTCCTCTCAGGATTTAGGACACACAAGCACATGTGCCCAGAATGATTCTCAAGCTACCAAGTCCATGAGTTGAACTGCAGTCCGCCATATGGAAGTCCAGTGCCTTAACCACCATGCAACCTCTGGCCCCCCATAGTGGTTATTTTAAAGAAGCAGTTGTAAAGAATAATAAATAATAATTCCAACTATATTTTCTCTTTTAAGGATAAATTTTGAGTGGAGATAGATTCTTCCTAGTTTGGATATGAGGAAAGCAACAGATTTATGGGGCCAATATTGTCCATAAAAGGCTATTTTACTGTAACATATTTTATAATGTTAACTAATTTCAATAATCTAAGTTCAACAATAAAGTAGTGAGATTTAAAGTGGTTGAATAACATTTACTCAAGAAAATGTACTCTTTTTTTCCCTAAAATATGAAGATTTTTAAGGTACAAATTCTGGCTTTTTATCTTTCTTTTTGTTTATTTACCAGATAAAAATTGTTGCAATTAATGTAATGTTGATAGCAAGGAAAAAAAATCTAATGCTACAATTGCATGATACATAAGGATATTATCTCAAAATTTAAGAAAAAGTGAAAAGTTAAGTTCAATTAATGAGTCATCCTTTTTTTTTTTTTTGAGAGTTTTGCTATAGGGCACGTGTGCTCACCAGAAAGACAGAGAGACACAGAGAGAAAGAAAGAAAGGAATCAACCCCTAGTGGGGATGGCCATGCCACAATCCCTTCTCCTCCATTCTCCTCTCGGTATCTTGGGCATGCACACACACACGCCCGGCATCAGTTTAAGCCACCAGGTCCAGAATTGAACCACGGTCAACTACATGGGAGTTCAGTGACATAGCCATAACCAGCTAACTGCTGGTTCCAAATTAATGAGTGCTCTTTATCAATTTTGATTAGCCAAATACTTATTGCAATTAATGCCAATCATTTGAATCAATAACTAATATTTCCTCATAAACAGTTCTTAATTCTTAAAATATTTAATATGACTCAAAAGAAAGATATCTTACACCAGTAGGTCCCAACTATCTTGGCGCCAGGAACCGGTTGCATGGAAGACAATTTTACCACCAACCTGGGATGGGGGATGGTTTCAAGATGATTCAAGCACATTGCATTTATTGTGTACTTTATTTCTGCTGTTATTCCTTCATAATACATGATGAAGTAATTGTACAACTCATCATAACACAGAATTGGTGGAAGACCTGAGCTTGTTTTCCTGCAACTAGACAGTCCCATTTGGGGATGATGGGAGACACAATAAACCAAATGTGTTGCTTATGTCCTGTCTACTCTATAATCTTATTTTGGCTGTTGTCACTTGCTTCACAAAGACAGGATATTGGAAATGAAAGCAGTCTTTTCAGTGATTTTGTGGCAATCTCAGGATATTCTGCCTTGACTTTAATCCAGAATATAAGGAGATTTGAAATTGTCTCATATATACTTTTGAGGCCATCAACATTTGCCATCTCGAGCAGTTGATCCTCTTCAAGCAAAGTTGGTTCACTTGGTTTATTCATGAATGGGTTTCAGATCCATTAGTTCCAAGTTGGGGCATCTTTTGTGGTGGGGAAGTTATATTCAAGCAATTTTGAAGGCAGAGAGTGGTGATCATTCACCAGCCAAGAGAAAAAGGGCCCTGGATTATTCTTTCAAAATCTCTGCTGATGTTTCAATCATGTCAAAAATCTCTATGTTTACTCATCACCTCCATAATTCCAGTTTGGCCTTGAATGCAGCCACTTTATCTGCTGATCAGCATGCAGTAGTTATTTTCCCCTGAAGTGACAGATCAAGCTTGTTGAGCATGTTGAATATGTCACACAAGTTAAACAGTTTTGTGACCCATTCTGTGTCACTGAAATGTGCTGCCAGTGGTTACTGCCTTCTAAAATAAATCTAGGAAGTGGATCTCATAACTCAAAAACCCCAGCCAGTGACGTACCTTTAGCAAGTCGTTACACTGTTGTGAATAAGAGATGTGTGTGCTTTGCATCCATCTTCTCACACAGTTGTGTGAGCAGATGTGAGTTAAGGAAATGCACTTTATTGTGGTTGATAATTTTAATCACACCCTGCGAAATGCTGTTAAGTTCAGGTGACATTTTTCAGCCATCCAGCATTTCTCCATGGACAACACAGTATACACACTCCCTTTCAGAAACAACCTCTTTGACCCAAGTAGTGAAAGCAGAAAGCCATCCAGTCATGGTAGCTGCTTCGTCCATGCATATACCAACACATAATGACCAATTCAGTTTTTCTGATATGTAATCATTCAAGACTTAAATAACTTCAGCTGTGGTGTTGGTTGGCGACAAGAGCACATAACATATCCTCTTGCACATCCTCCTGAACAAATATATCACACCAATAGAAAGCATTGTTGCCTTGTCAATGTCAGTAGACTTGTCAACCTGTATTGCATACCAGTGACTCTCTAACAGTTACCCCTCAATATTGTCTGCTGTTTCATCAGTTCACCTTGTTATGGTGCTAGTGGAAAGAGGAACACATGCTGCCTTTTTAACTGCAGGCTCTCTTCAAAGTTTATGATGAATGTCTGCACCAGCAGGCTGGATCAACTCTTCACCAGTAGTAAAGAGCTCCTTAGGCTCTACCATAGAGTTAGCCACTAAGAATGAGGATCATAGTGCAGATACACTTAGTGAAATGGTAGCATTCGATAATTGCTTTTGTTCTTTGTGTTTATGTTTTATTTTTCTTTTGAAAAACTCCAAAGTCTGTCTTTTAATGCAGAGTTTAGTCTCTATGTGGTAAAGGCAATTTGAAGGTTTCATGGCCTCACTAGATAGCCTGTGACCCCACAATATAAAAAGTGGGCTTGGAGAATGTGAATCACCTGTTGCAATGATTCAATAGTTTAGGTAGGACTGTGGGCATTTTCTTTGAAACGCCTCTTTGTTTATGTTGCCAGTCTTAGTTGCCAACTAAGATCATTGGGTTTCTCCCCCTTTCAAAAAAAAAAAAAAACACTCCAGTGACGTTTGGATTTTGCTCACTTGGCTAGGGCTTTTTACTCATTTGCAGAGTTACCACAACTGTGACTGCAATGCAGAAAAGAGGTGCAAATAGAAGTGGTAAATAAAATAATGAGCTGGACACACACACACACACACACACACTAAAATAAATGTCAGATTCTGACTTAAGACCTGCCACCAGATGCAGCTTAATTGTCATTGCCACTCATTGATAGGATTTTGATATGAGTCTGTGAGCAATTGATTTAGAATGGTCTCTGTGCAGTCAAAACACTCTGCTAATGTTAATTAGTATTTGAAACCACTCCCCAGAACTAGCATCACCACCTCAGTTCTACCTCAGATCATCATGCCTTAGATTTTCATAAGGAGCATGCAACCTAGATTCCTCACATGCACAGCTTCACAATAGGATTTGTGCTCTTATAAGAATCTATTGCCACTGCTGTTCTTTCAGAAGGTGGAGCTCAGGTGGTAATGCGATTGATGGGGAGCAGCTGTAAATAGAGATAAAGCTTCTCTTGCTCACCCGCTGCTCATTTTTTGCTGTGTGGCCTGGGTTCTAATAGGCCAGGGACCAGAACAGGTCTGTGTCCTGGGGGTGGGAGTGAGCAGGGGACTCCTGTTTTACACTGCTTAGATAAATGGCATCTGATTACTTTGTGACTCCCTCTGATTGACATTCAGTCCAAGGCTACCAGTTGTCATTTTATTTATTTAAAGCAAATTTACATATTACTCTTGTATTCACTTCATTCGTTTGGATTTGTTCTTATATCACAATGGAGTCTCTTATTTCTTTCTACCGATACTCTGAGCATAGATACAACCAAATGTAATAACAAACATACAGGCAATCAAGCCCACTCTAGTATGTCTTTTCTGAAAGCAGACAATTGTTGGCTTTGTAGGATCATAACACGGAGATTAACCCAATAAACTGTACGGATAGTGGATAAGTTCTTGGGGAAAAAAACTTTTCTAAATATGTAAAACACGAGTTAGTAACAGAGTTTCAAAACAAAACTTTCTCAACCCATCTCTGAGCAGAAAGTACTACTGATGTTCAACATTTTTTGTTTTTTAATTAGACATCCAATATTAAAGAAAAACATTCATTTTTTATACCATTATGTATGATTCTTTTTCTATAGCTTTGTCTCTAAAGACAGAAAGATGATATTTATTTTTAAATTTTAATTTATTTTATACATTCAATCACTATATATCAGTTAGCTTGTAAAGTGAATTTATCCAAAATGAAATACACTTCAGTTCAGTTGAACAGACAACAAACCATTTCTGTATCCCACAAATGTCTGGCATTTATATTTTTCTCCCAAATTTCCTTCCCTACTCTGTTTCCCTCTCCCAACCTTCTTCCACACTGTCTCCAGTGTCCATAACTATTTTCAATGCTTTTATGTCCTCGAATCTTTTAGTCTTTACCATAGAGTGTGGACAGTTTGTATATGTTAAGCGGAGACACACAATGTCTCTCTTTCATAGCCTGACTTGCTTCACTCAGTAATAAATCTTCCATATTCATCTACTTTTTATCAAATACTAGGGTCTTTTTTTTTTTCATGATAGCATAGTATACCACAGAGTATATGTGCTACACTTTTTTAATCCATTCATCTGTTTGTGTACATTTGGATTGGTTTCATGTCTTAGTAATCATGAATAATGCTGGAATAAACATACATGTGCAAGCGCTTTTCCAACTAAGCGTTCTCTTGTTCTTTGGGTAGATACCCAGGAGTGGAATTGCTGAATTATATGGTAGTTCTGTTTGTAGGTCTTTGAGGAACCTCCATATTGTTTTCCACAGTGGCTGGATCAATCTACATTCCCATCAATAGTGTAGGAGAGTTCCCCTTTCATCATAATCCCACCAACAGTAAACATTTTTTGAAATTTTAATCTTCATTATTTAACAAGGGTTAGGTGGTATCTCATTGTGGTTTTAATCTGCATCTCCCTTCTGATCAAGGATGCTGAGCATTTTTTTCATATGATTTTTGGCTGTTCATATGCCCTTCTTAGAGAGTTTTTGCTCAGCTCATTTTCCCAACTTTTAATTGAGTTAGGAATTTTTTGGGGGGTAAGCCACTTGAGTTCCATGTGTCTTCTGGTTATCAGTCCCTTATTTGAGGCATAGTTTATAAAAAATATTCTCCCATTCTGAGGGATGTGGATTCACACTAATTGCTGTGTCTTTTGCTATGCAGAAACTTCTTAATCTCATGTAATCTCATTTGTCTATTTGGTGAATTATTACCTGTGCTTTGGAGTCTTGTTTAAGAAGTCTTTGCCTACCCCAAAGTCTCCCTGAATTTCTCCAGTGTTTTCCACCAGTAGTTTTATAGATTGAGGTTTTAAGTTCAGATTTCTGATCCATTTTGAGTTGATTTTTGTTAATGGAGACAGATGAAAATCCAGTTTCATCTTTATGCAAGCGAATAACCAGTTTGCCCAGCACCATTTGCTAAAGAGGTTTTTACTTTTCCCACTGGATTGACTGGTATCCTACATCAAAAATCAGTTGGTTGTATGTTTTTGGGTTTATTTCTGGGATCTCTATTCTGTTCCATTTGTCCATAAGTCTGTTTTTGTGCCAGTACCACACTGTTTTGATTATCACAGCTTTATAATATATGTTGGGATCAGGAAATCAGATGCCACCCACTCCACTCTTCTTATGCAGGATTTCTTTGGCAATACAGGGTCTTTTATGACTCCAGACAAATTCTGTGATTGTCTTTTCTAGATCTGTGAAGAATGTCTCTGGTATTTTTATTGGAATTGCATTGAATATACAGGTTAATTTGAGTCGAATTGCCATTTTGATTATATTAATAGTTCCAATCCAGGAAAATGGGATGTCCTTACACTTTTTTGAGATTTTCATAGTTTTATTTGCAAAGTTCTTTAACTTCCTTAATTAGGTTTATTCTTAGGTGTCTTGTACATTTTGTGGTTATGGTAAAAGGAATTCCTTTCTTCAGATCTACTTTGTTCGCCTTGTTGTTTATATATAGAAATGCTATAGAGTTTTGTGTGTTGATTTCATATCCTGCCACTTTACTGTATTTATTACTTTGAGAAGTTTTTTCATGTCACCTACAAATAAAGATATTCTCAACTCTTCTCTCCCTATTTGAATACCTTTTATATTATTCTCTTTTCTGATTGCATTGGCTAGGAATTCCAGCACTATACTGAAAAGCAGTGGAGAAACTGGACTTGCCTTGTACCATTTTTTGTGGAAAAGTCTTTAGCTCTTGCCATTCAGCATAATGTTAGCTATAGGTTTTTTATACTTGGCTTTTACTGTGTTGAGATTAAAATTCTACGCTGATTTTGCTATGAATCCTAATTATGAAGGGATGCTGTATTTTGTCTAATGCTTTTTCTGTGTCAATTGTAATGATCATTTTTTAATCTTTCTTTGTTAATGTGGTATTTTATGTTTATGGTTTTGCACATTTTAAACCACCCTTGCATCCCTGAAATAAAGCCTACCTGGTTGTGATGAGTAATGTTTTTTATATGTTGTTGGATACAATTTGATAGTATCCTGTTGAGAATTTTCACATCTATATTCATCAGATATCAGTCTATGGTTTTCCTTTTTTGTCATGTCTACATGTGTTTTAGGAATGAGGGTGATGGAGACCATAAAATGTATTTGGGAGGATTTATTCCTTTTGAGTGTAGAAAAAATTTGAGTAGAATGAGGATTTACTCATTGAAAGTTTTGTAGAATTCGGGAGTGAAACCATCAGGACCTAGGCTTTTACTTATTTGGAGGCTATTACTGATTCAATCTTATTGCTTGTTATGGGTCTATTCAGGCTTTCTATGTCTTCCTGATTCAATCTTGGTAGATCACATGTGCCCAGGAATTTTTTCATCTCATCCAGGTTTACTTGTTTGTTGGCGTATAGTCACTCATAGTATCCTCTAATGATATTTGATATTTCTTTTGTGTCTGTTGTAATATTTCTTGTTTTATTGTGAATTTGATTAATCTGGTTTCTTTCTCTCTTCTTAATCAGTCTAGCTAATGGAGTGCCAATCTTGTTTACCTTTTCAAAGAACCAGCTTTTGCTTTTATTTATTTTCTGTATAGTCTGGTTCTTTTCTATTTCATTTACTTCTGGTTGAATTTTTATTATTTATTTTCTCCTGGCATTTTTTGGAGTTTGCTGTTGTTGTTTTTCTAATTCCCTGAGGCATGATATCAGATTGTTCATTTGCCAGCTTTTTATCTCTTTCTGATGTGAACTAATTGCTATGAATTTCCCCCTTATGATTGCTTTTGCAATGTCCTAGAGATTATGGACTCTCATACTCGTTATCATTAATTTCCATAAATCTTTCTATTTCAGTCTTAATTTCTTCAGTGGTTGAGAAATCATTAAGGGATAGATTGTTTAGTTTCTACGTGTTTGCATATTTTTGAGGATTTTTCCTGAAATGAATGTGAAGTTTAATTCCATTGTGGTCAGATAGATGCTAAATATAGTTTAAGTGCCTTTGAACCTGTTAAAGCTTGATTTGCGCCTTATCATGTGGTCAATCTTTGAAAAGGCTCC
Source organism: Tupaia belangeri chinensis (assembly GCF_000334495.1). Lineage (NCBI taxonomy): Eukaryota > Metazoa > Chordata > Mammalia > Scandentia > Tupaiidae > Tupaia > Tupaia belangeri. Next base: position 312,217 of record NW_006159714.1, on the reverse strand, counting down.
ATGTGAAGTGAGAAAAATGTATATATTGTGGTTTTAGGATCAAAAGTTCTATAGATGTTCATCAAGTCCATTTGATTTACTACTTAGGTCCTTTCCTTATTTTTTGTCTAGATGACAGGAGATAGTGGGGTGCTGACATCTCCAACAATTACAGTGTTGCAACGCATCTGTCCTTTTAGATCTCTGGGTCTTTCCTTCACATATTTGGGCTCCTGAGTTGGGTACATAGATATTTATAAGTGCTATGTCTTCTTGATGAATTAGCCCTTCTACTATTATATAATGTCCTTCTTTGCCTCTTACAGTTTTTGTCTTAAAGCCTATTTTGTCTGAAATCAGTACCATGAATCCAGTCCTTTTTAGATTTCCATTGGCATGAAATATCTTTTTACAGCCCTTCACTTTTAGTCTATGTATGTCTCTAACCATAAAGTGCACTATTGATATTTCCAGACTTGTTCCTGTCATTAAGTTGACCATTTTCTTGATTGTTTTTTGTACTGTCATTTCTGTCTGTCAGACTTTAGTTTTCAGGTATACCACACCCTTCAGACCTTCTTAAAGAATTGGTGTGAAGTTAGTAAATTCTTTTGTTTCGTTTATCTGATAATGATTTTATCATTCCTTCCCGTATGAAGGATAATCTTCCCAGGTATAGTAATCTTGATTGAAATTGTTTTTCATTTAACACTTTGAATATATTTCCCCATTCTTTCCTTGTCTACGTTGTTTCTGATGAAAGGTCCAATGTTAGCCTGATAGGAAACCTTTGTAAGTAACTTGGCTTTTCTCTCTAGTCAATTTTAGTGTCTTTTCTTTGTCTGCAGTTTTGGCCAGTCTGGCTATGATGTGCCTTGGAGAAGGTCTTCTTGGGTTGATTGTATTTGGGGTCCTTTTTATTTCTTGGGTCTGAATATTTGAATACCTCTCCATGTTTCGAAAATTTTCTTCCAGGGTTTCATGAACTAGATTATCAATGCCTTTATTATTTTCTTCACCTTCTGGGATACTGATTGTCTGGATGTTTGGGAACTTAATAGTATCTAATATTTCTTGTATATTGTCCTCATTTTTATTAGTTATTGTCTCAGTCTTTTTGGTAACTTTTTTCTAGGTCAGACGTTTTGTCTTCTACCTCTAAGAATCAATCTTCTTCATGATCTTATCTGTGTTTAATACTTTCTAGAGAGGTTTTGATTTCCTGTATTATAGCCTTCATCTCTAACCATTCCTTTTGATTTTTTTATGGCATCTATTTATTCTTTTAAATTGTGGAAGGACTCCCTCATCTCAGGGAGCTCATTGTCTCTTTACTCTCGCATCTTCTGGAGTTCGTTGTCTCTTTTCTCTTGCATCTCATTTAGTTTCACTACTATAAATATTTTGAATTAGTTGTCTGACATTTCCATGAGTTCCATTGTATTGTCTGCTGATGAGGAGGAATTGATGTTTTGTCTTGGGGGAGAGATATTTTCCTGGTTTCTCATATTTCTTTTGCTTCTATGATGGTTTCTGGTCATCTGGTATATTATACATTACTTCCTAAATTCTTAAAGTTAATTCTTAGCATTAAAAGTCTTCCAGGAGGAGGTGATTGATGATCTTTCTACTGCTCTACCTCCCAAATGCTCACCCAGCAACCTGCACTGTTGTCACTGGACCTAGATAATTCAAAGTCCTCCCAGTGTCTAGAGAACAGGTGCACCTAGGGCTGAGCTGCTGATCTCAAACAAGGAAGACAAAAGGGTTTGGTGCAGTGCCATATGCTTCAGGAAATGCTGATGTCTGATCATTCAGTCATGTGGCAGTGAATGAACCATTGTATCTCTGCAGCTCAGTCTTCCTGCTCCTCTGTGCAGCCAGGCCCATTGCTGAGGTGGATGTCCCAATTGTTTTTTGTTTGTTTGCATTTTGCTATAGGAAACTGTGCTTGCTAGAGAGAAATAGAGAGACAAAGAGAGAGAGAGATAAAGTGAGAACATACCCTTAGGGGAGATGGCCACATCTCAGTCTCTGTGTTTCTATTCTCCTCTTAGAATTTTGGGCACACACACACACACATGCCACAAGCATGTTTTTTAGGATGCTGGGCCCAAGACTTGAGTCGCAGAGTAAGCCATGTGGGATCCAGCTGTCTTAACCACCAGAGCACCAGTGATTTCTTAGTATCTCATGAGAGACAAAAATGTTGTATATGGAGTATGTAATATAGGGAAATCTATAAGCAGGAATATAGTTTTTGACCAGAGAGAAAACTTCAGATCCCTAATGAGATCCGAATTAGCCACAATGTGGGAAGGCAACTTTCCTGGTCAATCAGCAAGGATATATATCATGTCAAACCAGATAAAATCCAAACCAGTATTATATCTAGGAAAAAATGCCCATCTCTTGGGAAGATAGGCATTTTTGTTTGCTAGGTGAATAAATAATATAAATTTTGTTGATCTCTTAATTTATTCATCTTACATAATTTCAACTTTATTTCTTTTGACCCAAATCTCCCCATTTTCTCTATTTCCTTAACCCTGATTCTAAACACTATTCTAATCTTTGCTCTTTGATTCCATATATAAATTATATCAAATAGTTTTTTGTCTTTCTGCTTCTGAGTTATTTCACTTATCAAGCACCCACCAAGATTCATTCTAATTCATGTTGAAGATGACAGTATCTCTCCTCTAACTAGATAATATTCCACTGTGTATACACACACACACACACACACACACACACACACACACCATATGTATGTATGTATGTATGTATGTATGTATGCATATACATACACACACACATTTCTGTTGTTTTTTATTTGTTTGTTTTGTATTTTCTATTTAGAGAGATTTTTGCTACAGAGTACGTGTGCTCTCCAGAGAGACAAAGAGAGAGTGAGAAAAAACTCCCTGGGGGGATGGCCACATTGCAATCCCTTCTCTTCCATTTTCCTCTTGGAGTTTTGGGCACACACATATACGCATCCAGTGTGAGTTTCAAGCCACCAGGTCTGGGACTTAAACTGTGGTAGAATATGTGGGAGTCCAGCAACATAACCATTATGCCATCTTCTGGTTTCTCTGTTTTATTTATTTTTTTTCAGCCAATTCACCCACTAATGAACATTTAAGTTGTTTCCACATCCTAGCTATTATGAATAATGTTGATATGAAAAACGATTGTGTAGATATTTCTTCAAGATAAAAATTTCATTTCCTTTGGATATATATCCAGAAGTGGGATGAAGATGAATTTTAATCACAAATGTGTAAATAAATGTTTATGTACTAAGATTTTTATTAGTGCTAATGATAAAATGGGAACATGGTTTATCATAGCATGATTTATGGAAAAATAAGGCATGATTACAAAGACTTATTATGCCAATGCTTAAAAATAATAAGTAGATAACAAGATTAAAAATGTGATATGATTTTTATTACATTTAAAAAGTTCTGCACTAGAAAATTGCTAGAATAAATCTATTATCACAATATTGACTATTTTATAGTGGTCAAGAAACAATTCCTATTTTATTTTTTTCATATTTAAAAACAAACAAACAAACAAACAAAAACAAAACAAAATAATAAAAAAAACACTTTTTTTTCAGTCGCCAGAGGTTATGTGTGTTTGCCAGAGGAAGAGAGAGAGAGAAAGGGAGAGGGAGGAAGCACCTCTCAAGGGAATGCCACAACCCCCTCTTCACAATTTTTCCATCCTGTCAGGATTTGGGGCACACATACACACATGCTCAACATGTATTTCAAGGCTCCAGGACTGGGATTTGAACCACAGTGGGCTATGTGGTATCCCTTAATCACTAGCCAGCCCTCTTTCCC
>NW_006159714.1:284244-308347 GCF_000334495.1 Tupaia belangeri chinensis | reverse complement strand
CTCTTTTATATTTTATACATTCAACACTGAATATATTATTTTTAAAATCAGAAATCGTTTGCTTAAAGTGATTTAATAATGCTATTTTCAATCTTTAAGTGAGCATCTCTTTAGGTTTTTGTGCTTCTGCTAATGGGACTAAGTGGAAAACCTCAGATTCTTTTAATCTTCCTTCCCACTCAACTCTAACATTTAGTCAGTTACCAAGATACTCTTGTTTCAGCCTCTAAATATTTCTCATATCTGTGCTCCCTGCTTTCTATGCCCACTGCTATTGCTTTTGTTCAGCACATCCTCAGTCTTCTGTGGGAATGTTAAAATAGCCTCCAACTGGTGTCCTTGGTTCCAATCCAGCTCCACCTCCTGCTTTTGCCTCAATTCCTCTTCCAAGCTGCTGCCAAAAATATATTTTAAATCACAATTTTGGTCATGCTATTGTCCTGATTAAAAAATCCAGGATAACTCTTTATTTCTTACTATAATAAATTAGACATTTCTATCACTCAGGCTTCAATGTCTCTTTGCTAATTTATCTTCTGTCCTTGTCTCCAGCATGCACACATATACATACTTGCATGCACACACCCGCACACACACACACACACACCTCATATACTTTATAGAAGGTACAGTTAAATATTCTATTTACCTTTTTTTTTTTAGTTTGTTTTTGCTTTTGTTTCTGTTTTTGTTTTTGCTGTGGAGCATGTGCACATGCCAGAGAGACAGAGATAACCAGTGAGAGGGAAAGTGGGAAATCCTACCCCAGGGGAAATGGCCATACCACGATCTCTTCTCCCCTATTCTCCTTCTGGGCTTTGGGGCATACATACACACGTGTCTGGCATGAGTTTCAAGCCACCGGGTCCAGAACTTGAACTGTGGTCAGCCATGTGGAGTTCAGCACCTTAACCGCTACACCAGCTGCTGGCCTCTCTACTTACCATTTTTAAGAGACCCTGTGCACTTTCATTTGTGTGTATTTGTGTATGTTATCTTTCTGTTTGGCATGTTCTTCTACTCTTTCTAAGCCTGGCAAAATCTTACACTTTCTTCAAGGCACAGTACAAAACTTGTTTTTTTTATGGCACCCACAGATATTAATCCACACTTGTCACTATTTCCAGAGTGTCCAATGTCTACAGTTCATTTCACAGTGCATCATAAACTGCTTTTTGCTCATCTTTCCCATCCAGCCTAGCTATGTAACTAGTTCCTAGGAATCAGAGAACATAGTGTATTCATCTTGTTCTCATCACAGTCTTTAGCTGTATACAACATACTGTAGATGCCCTTTCAATACTTAAGTATGAATAAATAAGCAGCACTGGGAGAAATTTATTTATACAAATTTTGCGCTGTTTCCTTCACTATATGTGGATTGCTATTTTATATTTTTTTTTCCCTCTCATTAATTACTTACTCTGCAATCTGCCCACAAATCCTACAACTTGATTGAAAAGATTCTCCTTAGAGTCTCCAGTGACAAGATATATGACCAAATTCAATGATGCTATTTACCTTTTATAACTAATTTGTACAAGTTTTGTAGTAATTTTTTCTTGTTTAAACAGCAGTTGACCATTTCAGTTTCCTAAGCTTTCATTTTTTTAAATTGCTAGATGTAGGAATTTATCATTTATAATAGATGCATGTGTATATAACATACGTGTACATAACCATGTACAATGATGTGATATTTCAATACTTGCATACTTTGTCAGGTTAGTTGGTATATCTATTACCTCATTTATTTATTTGTGGTGATAACATCCAAGATTTTCTTTTCTTGCTATTTTGAAATTACAATACATTACAATACGTCTGGTTATCTGACTATGTAATAGCACACTAGAATTTATTCCTTATCTAATTATAACTTTGAACCTGTCGATCAGCATCTCCCTCTTTCCTCTTCTGCTCTCCCTTTCTCAGCCTCTGGTAACCACTCTTCTGCTCTCTACTTCTGTGAAATCAGTTCTTAGAGGTCAATATGCAGAATATACCAAAAACTCAAACAATAGTATAGCAAAGTAGTAACAATAACGATAATAATAATCTATTATAAAATGTGCAAATTATCTGAACAGACATTTCTCTAAAGAAGAAATATTACTGGCAAATATATGAAACTAACCAGAAGATTGAGTCAAACTAAATGTCTATAAATGTCTATCAATAAAAGAATGGATAAGAAAATGTATACACAGTAGAACACTATTCAGCTTTCAAACAAGTTCTTAAAAAAATACAGACAATAAAAGAACTGCTGGACCAGTCAGTGGCATGGTGGTTAAGGCTGTTGGATTCCACATGACTGACTACTAAGTTTGAGTACTGGACCTGACATCTTGAAAAAACAAAAAGAAAATCATGGTGGATGAGTATGCGTGCATACCCAAAATCTTGTGAGGAGAATGGAGATGGGATTGCAGTAAGACTATCCCCTCCAAGGACTTCTCTCTCTCTCTCTCTCTCTCTCTCTCTCTCTCTCTTTTCCTTTGTGTATGTCTGTCTGTCTCTCCAAGAAGCACTCTTACCCTATAGCAAATTTTATTTATTTTTATTTTTCTATGTGCCTTCTAATTTAATTTGATTTTAATTTCTTTCATACATTTAATCACATATGTCACTTAGCTTGTAAAGTGAATGTTCCAACATGAATACATTTTTCACCAGTCCAGTTGGGGATACTATATGCACCCTCATCAACAGATAATAACCCATTTATCTGTCCCACAAATATCTTTCTTCTCCATTTTTCTCCTTAATGTCTTTCCTCAGACTTCCCTACAGCAAACTATTTTTTAAAAAGGAATGTAATGCTGCCATTTGTGCAACATGGATGAACCTGGGGGCCATGACATTAGGTGAAATACGCCAAGCTCAGAAAGACGAATATGGCATCAACCTTGTCATATATGGAATCTAAAAATATTGTCGCTCTCAGTTTTAAAATTCACAGTCCCTTTGTAATTCCCTATTCCTCCCACAGAAGCATTTTTCCTAACACTCTGGTCATTATATCTCAATTTGCTTTTAGGATTTTATTTTGATTTCCACTCTTCAATATAGCCCTCTAATCAGACTCCACACTGCAAACAAGTGCTTCTAATAAATATGTGATTGGTTCCATTTTCTACTTAAGAACCCTAATGACTACCATCAACCTGTTAGGCAAACAATTTGCTTACTAAATACGTGCTCTATCAAAAGAAGATGTGTAAGTTGCAGTCAATATAACGAATATCTATGTAATCACCACACAGGTTAAGAAATAAAACCGTGGCCCAGTCATGGCAACACATATGGTAGATTGCTACTGTAGACGGAGCGATCTGGAAAGGCCTGAGGTTCAGATTCAATGTCTAACTGAACACCGGTGCTGACTAGAAGGGTAGTCAGCCTCTAGTGTGTGTGTTAGGATTACTGAAGGTAAGGATGAGAAGGGGAAGGAAAAAAAAAAATACATGCTTAATTGACAAAAAAAGAGAAGCTATCTGCTGATAAGTTATAGAGTATTGTCTTTTGCTTGATGGACATGCATAGTATTTGTTCTGGAAAGAGAAATGTTGTACACTGTAAAGATGTTATTAAACAAGGACCAGCAGTTGGTGTAATGGCTTTGTCACTGGACTCCCATGTAGTCGACTGCAGTTTGAGTCCCGGACCCAGTGGCTTGAACTCATGCCGGGCACGTGTGTGTGCAGGCTCAAGATCCCGTGAGAAGAATGGAGGAGAAGGGATTGAGGTGTGGTCATCCCCCCGGGGGGTGACTTCTCGCTTTCTTTCTCTCTGTCTCTCTCTGTCTTTCTGGTAAGCACATGTGCCCTATAGCAAAAACCTAAAAAAAAGAAAGATGTTGTTAAACGTAAGTAAATGAATTAATTAAAAAGTGCATTTTGAATTTGAATGTAAAATATGTATTACTTGGGTGGAGCCAGTAGGTAGCATGGTGGTTGATATGCTGGACTCCAACATGACCAACTGTAGTTTGAGTACTGGACCTGTTAGCTTGCCTTCTCACTTTCCCTCCCTCTCTGTCTCTCTCTGGTGAGTGAGTACACATGCCCTATAACAAACCTAAAATAATAATTAATAAATAAATAAATAAAATATTTTTAAAATGTATTTCTGCCTTCAAACTTTCTGTTATATATCTATGATCTATAAGTATATAATATTGTTATTGTTTGGATGTACCCTCAAAATGTGTTGGGACTTGATTGTGCTACAAACTCCTTAAGTTTAAGTTAATCCCTTCATGGGATCCCAGAGTGGGGCCTTTGGGTGTTGTCATTAGGATGCGCCCTCTGTGATTGAGTTCTGGCGGGTTTATAAGCAAAGGAAATAAGACCAGAACAGAGAAAGGAATGTTTGGATGCAGACCATGCTCTGCTCCACTAAACATTCTACCTTCCACCATTTTGTGATGCCTTTGGACTTCCCAGCTACCAGAATTGTTAATTTTTTTAAGTAAACTTCTATTTTTTTTGTAAATCACCATCTCTCAGATATTTCTGTTTGCGGTGCATTAAAGGACTGGGACAAATATGTACTTGAAATGTAGCACATCTAGGTTTAACTTACTCATACCAAATACCTTCAAGTCTTTCCTTTATGAAATCCTATTTGCTATCATGGCCTTCACTGCATAACTGTGGTTCAAGCCACCAACCTCTCTTAGTTATCTCTACCTTAGGAACTTCCTCTTTCACAGTAGAAGTCAAAGTTCCTCTAAAGGCCTGTAAGACCTGTGATCTGCTTTCTAGTTCACCTCTCATTTCTCACATTGCTGTATACCACTCTATGTAACTTCACCCCAAACACAGTGATCAGCTTTTCTCTTCTATTATCCTATCTTCAGGGTATATGAAGTTATCATCCTCTCTTCCTGGGATCTTTCTCCACTAAAGAGGTTCAAGACTTGGTCTGTAACTTCCTTCATCAAATAAAGATCTCTTTCTTTAAATATTTCCTTTTAGTGAGGACTTCTGTATTGAAAGTAGTTTATACAGCCCCTCCGATGAACTCGGTATGATATTCTATGTAATAAATGATAAATTCAATGAAGATCAGCTGGCCTTAGAGAGGATTTTTTATATTATTCATGAAGAAGTCTCCTTAAACCCCATCTTCACTGGGATGGTAATGACTTACTCCTGCTCACTCCACTAATCCTGCTACGACAGGCTCTCCTGTCCATGTATTGCTTTGGGGAAGACTCCATGATACATAGATTCATGTTTCTTATTTTTCTTTATACACTGGGCTTCCTTGATACTAATAAGACCATATAAAGAGTCTAGAAAATGTCCATGAAAATATAGAATTAAAGTGCAAGTTTTATTGCAAATTTTTTTTCAAATCTACGAATAATGTATTTTCTAAACATCCACATTTCCCATGAACATTGTGGAGACCCTTATACTTATGTACACTAGTTGATTTTTTTTCTTTTTTTAAATTTTATGTTCTTTTATATATTCAATCATGTTATTTAGCTTACAAAGTGAATATTCCAGCATGTATATATTTCTCCCTAGTCTAGTTGATAATACTAAAAAAAATTATCTTCAACAGATAATACCACATTTCTTTGTCCCATTAATGCTTTCCCTCTCTATTTTTCTTCTAAATATCCTTCCTCAGACTCTACTCTTTCACACATACTGCATCTGGTATTCACATCCATTTACTGTGTTTCTATATCCTTTAGTCAATTGGTTTCTTCCCTTTTTGCTTTGGTCTTACTTACTGTCACCTTCTCCCATGTAAGAGGCCTTCTATCCATGGGTAATGTAGCAGAACGTCCTTCATCAGAAGCTGCCACTTAATAAACTTCCTGGTCTCCAAAAATTAGAACCAAGTCAATCTCTTATTTTCTTAAATTACCCAGACTGTATTATTATGTTATAGTAGCAGAAAGAAGACTAAAACATCTGGTAACCCAAAAGACTAATAAGGCAACACTTTGGCACATGGAGATATTTCAATAATTTTCTAATAATTTTTCTTACGCTGACTTATTCCAGGGATTTCACAAATGCTGAGCTGGCTTCTCCAGTCGTTTATCTAGATGGAGCAGATAATGCACTTCGATGTCACTTGGGGACATATGCTCTATAACAGGTGCCAGCAGACACTCCAGCCAGTGTCTTACTCCCAAGACAGAGACAAAAGAAAGTCTTTCTCTAATATTTACAATGAGAACCTTTTGAGTTTTCTAGATTTAAAGAACAACAAAGTGAAAGAGCTTTCTAATTCTGTAGTTCCTATGAGATTTTATTCTCAGTCAGATTCCAGCAAAGTCAAAATTAGCATCTCTGTGTTTCTTCCAATTTATACCTTCAACAGTATCCTCCCCAGGTAAGCAGATATCATCTGTAATTCTCTGTGTGTGCACTCTGGATTTCCTTTAAGAAAAAAAAATATTTGAAGAGAGAGAGACAGAGAAAGAGGCAGAGACAGAGAAAGAGAGAGAGATGAGCTACAGCACCCCAACAGCATCCCAACACTGAAATCTTCCCCCAGCCTTAGCCGTCCCAGATGATGGGTACACTCATGCCATGAGTATCCAGGGAAATCACCAGACATGAATTGGTCATCTTCCCATGTAGACCTTCCAGGCAGAGTGCCGGATGTCTCACTGCAACAACATCCAGCCCCTGAATTTCATTTTTATATCTAGGTTTTTATGGTTTATGTTCGGTCAGCTAATCACCCCTTTTTATAGATGTCTTAGATACATTCCTACTTTTACAAGTACAAAGATTAGACTCCAGGAGAAACAGCAAAATAAACATTCAAACTGACACTCAGAGAACAAATGGAACTGTGTTGCATACAACACAAGGCAGAAAAACTGAGAGGGAAATGGATAGGAAACAGCTTTACCCTATAAATTATGAAATCAAGTTTTGTTATATATAGAAACTTGGATAAAAATATATCCCTTTGGGATCATTTTTAGATAAAATATTGAAATCTCTGACTTTACAAATGTAATTGAACTCCTAGTTACAATAAGCTGAATTTTACCTTATCTTCTATAAATTCTTTATCTCCTTCAGAGTGAGAGTATTAATAGTTTCATAATAGCTTCTTGGTCTGTAACTTTGAAAAAGGAAAATCCTGAGGCTAGTTTAAAGGGATGCATGTTTTTTTCTTTATGATAAATTGTCAACTTGTCTTCTTTATCTTTTCTTATGATTTTTTTTCACCTGATATACATTTAAGTGTAGACCTTTTAGATAGATATCTGTGTATTTGTGTGTGTGTGTGTATGTGTGTATGTGTGTATTTAGAACTTAATGTTTTTGATTTCTAGGTTCAGATCTACATTTTTATTTCAGTAAAGTTGTCTTCTAATTTTATTATAATTTCTTTTCAGGTTGTCTTTGTGCCTTCAGATAAGGCCCTCAATTCTCACTCTCCATACTTGTAATTTAAGATATATTTATATTCAGCTTGTTATTGTCCTTGCTATCACTATATATGCTTTTTAATTTTTCTTCAAAAAGTTGATTATGATATGTATCAATGATTAAATATATACTCCATCATCTAGTTAGTAGTGTCCTGCATACACTGATGGCATTAGGCTTAAAAAAGGTAATAGGAGTTGCACTTTCATTTTCTTCTCCACACTTATAATCAAATTTAGAAGGATTTATCACATGTCTGCTGTGTTGATGGCATTTCCAAGAATGCAGGATAAATTTAACCCTTTTCGATTATCAAATGCATACATATGTAAATGTTAACCGTAATTATTTTGCCTCTGTTTTATTAAATCCTCTCCAATTTATGCAGCAAGATAGAGTGAATGAGCGCTCACATCAGGGCTCCCTGAAGTGACATAGACTGCAATGTTAACTCCCATTGGTCAAATTCTCCTTGCTCCTATGTGTTAATAAATGCAAAATGTTGGGACCAACAAGTGGCATAATGGTTACGTTGCTGGACTTCTACGTAGTCGATTGCAGTTCAAGTCCTAGACACTGTGGCTTCAAACTCAGGCTAGGCATGTGTGCATGCGTGCCCAAATTTCGAGAGGAGAATGGAGGATAAGGACTGCGGCCTGACCTTCCCTCTCGGGTGGTGACTTCTCGCTTTCTGTCTCTCTTTGTCTCCCTGGCAAACACACATGCCCTATAGCAAAAATCTCTCCAAAAATGCAATTTTTTTAATTCGCTATGATTTCATTTCCTATTTACCTGATTTCAGAGAAGTCTTACATCCCTTTTTATGCATATTTTAATACTAATAAACATATATAATTAAACCAATTTGTGAAATAACTCCCTACACAACATAATTTAGTTCATTCTATAATGAATATGCTCTTTTCCTCTCTCTGTTTCTTTTTGCATTTTTATATCTGTCAAATGATTCTTACTTTCTTTCCTTATTTCTTTTCCTTTCTTTTTCTTTTCCTTTCTTTTTTTTTTCTTAAGAGAGAAATTTTTTCTATAGGGTGTAGGCACTCACTAGAGTGACAGAACATGAGAAATCACCCCCTAGGTGGAATGCTCACACCACAATCCCTTCTTCTGAATTTCCTAAATGAACACATTTTACTTCTACTAAAGAAACTTGACATGTTCCTCCATTCAATATAGTAGAAGCCTATTTAATAAATACTTGGGGTTTTTTTAGTTTATTAATTAAATAGTGTCTCACTGTGTGGGAATTCACCACTCTTGGGTAGCTGGTACATCAGGTATGCCCCAGCACACCTGACTGGGTGGGCTAGGAATTGATCCCAGGCTACACAGCATAATTTAGTTCATTTTCTAATGAACATGCTCTTCTGTGTCCTCAGCCTGCCTAGTAGCAGCTTCAACCAGCATTCACACACACGGCTCAGCCAATAATATACAATTAATCAGATTTTTGCACTGCCAAATTTACTATTTTTTCAATATTGTTAATCCTAATATTAAAACTTGATTAATGTGTATATTTTTTATTAAGTTTGCTCTGTGTCTCTATCTTTGCATCTTGTTCTCTATCACTTTCTTCTTATCTTTAATGATGTCATGTCTTATTACACATTCTTAAAGCCATGAAGGAGATTCCTTCTCAATAGCTTACGCATGTTTCTCATGAAGTCATTTTTAGGTATTTGACATCTGATTATTTGACTTTTAGTGTTATGAACAAGTTTGCAATCACTTTCTACAACATAATTTTTCAAGTCTCATTTCATGTCTTAAAAAGTTTAAAATATAGGGACCAGCAGTTGGCGTAATGGCTATGTCTCTGGAATCTCATGTAGTCAACCACAGTTTGAGTCCCAGATCCAGTGGCTTAAACTCATGCTGGGTGTGTGTGCTTTTGTGTCCAAGATTCTGAGAAGAGAATGGAGGAGAAGGGATTGCAGCGTAGCCATCCCAGGCTTCTGGGATGATTTTTCACTTTCTGTCTCTCTCTTTCTGTCTTTCTGATGAGTGCATGCACCCTATAGTAAAAATCTAAAAAAAAAAGAGAAAAAATGTTTAAAATATATATATTTCCATATGCAATCTAAATATCTCACCCTTTCTTTTGCTCTCTTTGATTTCAATTTCTAGAAGGAATGTGTGCTCACCAGAAAGAGACAGAGAGAAGGGAAAAGGAGAAAGCATTCTCTAGTAAGGAATAACCACAATCCCATCTCCTCCATTTCTCCAACCTGTCGAGATTCTGGGCAAGCATGCACATATGCCTGGCATATTTTTCAAGCCATGAGGGCCAGGATTCAAACAGTAGTTGGCCATGTGGGATGAGGCTTTCTTAACCTCTAGGATATGGGCCAGCAGTACACAAACTTTTTTCTTTTTAATAAAAAGAATGATTTCATTTAACTTTATTTATTTATTTACTTTTTTTTCTCTTTTTTATTTGACCAGAGAGGGACAGAGAAAAAGAGAGAAAGAGAGAGAGTCAGAAAGCAAGCCACCAGGTCTGGGACTCAATCTGAAGTCAGTCATGTGGGAGTTCAACTGCCTTAACCACCAAGCCACCTGCTGGCTCCACCTGTACACAAACTTTAAGAAAACATAAGAAACAGAAATAGTGTTTCCTTCTGAGGTGGGAAACAAAGACAATGTCACAGGAGTGAAAGAGAAACTCACTTTCTAAGTAAACATTGTTATAATTCTTAATTGTTTATGAAGTGCTTACTACACAAATTTGTTACATTATTATACTTTTTTTTTTAAGGAGAATGTAACTAACTGTCCATGTCATATAAGCCCAGCAAGTTAAGGAGCAAAACATAACTGGCAAATTTTGCAATGGATAATTGTAGGTCATAATTCATTGCTCAGGATAGAGCACTCTGAGTGTAGAAGGAGATTTTGATGAATAAAGAAGGAGATTTTGATGAATAAAGATTAACTGGAAATTGTGGAAACAGGGTTTGGCAGGTGAAGAGCATAAAATGCTGGACTTCCACACGGCTGACTGTGGTTCAAGTCCCAGACCTGGTTGCTTGCTTTCTCACTTCCAGTCTCTCTCTCTCTTTCTCTAGTCAGAAATCTGAAATAGTAAGAATGAATAAAATAAGTTACTAAAAAAAGAAAATGTGGAAACAGAACACTGTATAAGAGACTACAGTTCCAAGAAATTTATTGTGACATACAAAGACTATTTTCTATAAAGTTACAACTAATTTAAATATATGATCAGATGAATTCATAATAATATGGACTTTTTTATTCACTATCACAAATAATTTACTCTAAGCATCTCTTGTCATAAATATATCTTTAAAAAGCTAATTGTAGGGTCTCTTTGCATGATTCCTTCTGAATATGGTAGTAAACTAAAAAACAGTAGTAAGTAGAAAACACCTGGAGAAAAGCAGACCAAAGAAACAAAGATAGTGAAATTGTGTGTAGTAAATAATATTAAGATAAAAATAAAAGACATAAGATAAAAACTTCAAATAAAAATAGTATTAAAATAAAGTATAAACATAATATTAAGACAAAAAAATGAATTTAAAAAAACTGAGGTTGCACTTTCTTAATAGTAAATTGTACTAAGAAAATTCAGGTGAAAAAGTTATTTCCAAACTTTAGATATTTCTTCAAAACTTCCAAATAGCCAAATATCCATCATGTTTTTTGTAAATGTGACATATATCTATTTAAATCTTTATATACATGAAATGTACCTAATGTAAATTTTTTAAATTTTATTTTAAGACCAGCCAGTGTTATAGTGGTTAAGGAGGCTGGATCACACAGGCTGACAGTGTGGTTTGGGTCCCTAACAAGGTGCTTGCATATCCAAAACCCTAAAAGGAGAAGTGAAAGAGAAGGGATGGCACAACAATCTCCCCTGGGTGGTGGTTTTCCACTCTCTCATTCTCTCTGTCTCTCTCTTCAGTGAGTACCCATATCCCTAGCAAATGATTAAGACAAAACTATTATTTTAACAAGGGGAAAATTTAAAAATGGAACTCAATGATTACTATTAAAACAATTTCTCAAATTTATGTGTGTGTATAAATTGTATGCTTTGAATTTTTAATAAACAAACTTTATGTAATATGGATAAGCAATTTGCATAATGAATATGGAATTTACTCAAGAGTTAGCATATTTGATTGCACGAATGTTTATTATTAATATACTAACTTTCTTTTCAATAGCTTTCAATATCATTATTTTGTCTAATTATGTTTTATGAAGTGAATATAAAGGAAAAGTTTTTAAAAATTATTTATTGCCAATTTTATTTTTGTCTTCAGTAATTTTCTGTTTTTGGTGAGGTTTTTGCTATAGGGCACATGCGCTCACCAGAAAGACAGAGACAGAGAGACAGAAAGCGAGAAATCACCTCCCCGGGGGGATGGCCACACCATAATCCCCTCTTCTCCATACTCCTCTTGAGATCTTGGGCACACACGCACATGCACCCGGTGTGAGTTTAAGCACTGGGCCCGGGACTCAAATCACGGTCGACCACATGGGAGTCCAGCAACATAGCCATTACGCTAACTGCTGTTCCCTTATTAAATTTTTTTAGAAGAACTTTGTAAAATATCTTTATATATGCGTAATATACCTTTGCAAACCTTTGGTTAATTTTGAAGCAGAAAGAAACCTGTAGCAATGAACAAAATGACAATTATTTTTCTCAGAATAAATATATTTTGAATAAGAAGCGTCTACTGTCTTTTACAACTTAGGTTCCATGTCTAAATATATGAGAGGCTAGAAGAAAAATAACCCAAGAAAATCAAGAACACTAAACGTGAAAGGTGCTATAATAACCCCAGGAAGTGCCCACGCAGTTGACACTCCTATTCCGCTTCCTATCATTGGCTCTTGAATTGCTAATTATTAAGCATAAGGAAGATTGTAAAAATAATGTAATGTTTCTCTAGTTTACACATTCACATATAGCACCTTAACCACACTTTCATATATTTTATGTAGTTTTTTCATTCAATCACTACAATTTCATACTTTCAAACAAAAACATATTTTACTTTGTAGTTTTGAGCGTCTCAATGGATAATTTCACCAAATTGGTTAAGCACGGTGCTACGAACTTAATTAGACATAAAGCAAGTAAACGTGTTCTGTTGTGTAACAACAAAGTTTGTCACATGCCCAGATGAATCAATTCACTCAGTGTACTATTTCTTACTATTTCTCTGACGGAAATGAAATGATAGAGATAACTGGGTCGGTACAAATCTTTGGTCATCACAAAGTATAATGTTCATGTCAAAGTATGATGAATATGTCACCACCCCATTCAGAAAACCCCATTCAGGAAAACCTTGCAGTGACTTGGAAACTAATTTCCCTTTCAATTGTAATTGTTTGCTAAAACAAAACAGAAAGAGTTTAAAGGTCAAAACTGTAGCACAAACTCAAACCCAATGGTGATGAGCACTGTGTGCAAACTGAGAGGTGTGTTAACAGGTGCCAGACACAAAACAAAAACCAAGGTGCTAGAGGCGAAAGAGCATCTGAGCATGCTCAAGGAGTCCCCTCTTCCTTGTGACATCAGTTCTACTCCTTATAAATGTGGCGAATTAACTCCTTGGAGAGAAGATGCCTTTGGAGCACAAAATCCCCCTTGCCCATTCTTTGATCAAAGGCTAAAGTTTCTGCCCTGCTATGTAGAATGCTAATATGGTTCGATTTGAGTGTTGGTGAGTAGAATCTATCATTTTGAGTATCCTGACTTGCATGGGTCAGTGACAAATGCAAGTCAAACTACTACACAAAAACTGTAATGCTTTAAAAAAGAAAAAGTGAAAGAAAATAACAACTTTCACTTATTATTTATTTCGGAAAGAGAATATCTAGCTATTCTCATAACATGGAAGTTATCTAATCACAGTCTAGTCTCTGATTAGACCTATTAGATCTTACCTAGTATATTTTCTTCTTGACATGTATCCTTGCCTAATTACACCTCTCTCTCTCTTTTCCCTGGAACAAGATCTTGGAGAAATTTTCTGCTTATTGCTGGTTCCCTGGTCTCTAGCTGAAAGCGCAACACAGAGTTACTGTCCAATTATATTTGGAATTAATAAGCAAGTTGTCCACTCACATACTGATAAAGGTAAGAAAATACACAAAAATAATGTGAATTAAAAATTATATATGAGGAGACTTCCTAAAACTCAGGAAAAATGGAATTAAAGTAAAAATATATTTTGGTGTAAAAAATTGTGAAACTTATGCATAGATTTCTCAAAATACATATTCTCTGTGAGTTTTTTTGAAGGTTTCTCATATACACACTTTTAAACATATTTCAATTAGACATTTAAAGCTTGTAAAAAGTCTTAACTAAATTTGATTGCTAGCCTACTGAAAACTGAATACAATTAATGCATTGACCAGGCTAAAACGTCATCTCGACGGTTCTGACAATGCAAATCTTAAAACAAGTTACTCTTCCACATTCATGTCATTTCACCACTATTTCATACTCTGGTAATGGGACAGAGAAATGAACATAGACTTAGTCTAATACGGATTCTTATGTTTCTTCTTCTCTCAGTAGTGCTCTGTGGACACTTTCGTTACCTAGTTTAATGTATGGGTTATTTAAACACACATTGCTTCCTGTCAAAAGCCTTCTTAATATACACCGAGCGTCCACACTCTATGACTGAAACTAATTGACCAAAGGATATAGAAACACAGTATATAGATGCAAATACCAGATATTGTGTGTGTGAAAGGGGAGGGTCTGAGGAAGGACATTTAGAAGAAAAATAGGGAGGCAAAGCATGAATGGCACAAAGAAATGTGGTATTATCTGTTGAAGATATTTTATAGTTTTATCAACTGGACTAGGGAGAAATGTTCACCTGTTGAAATTTGTAAGCCAAATAATAATGTGATTGAATGTATAAAAGAAAATGAAATAAAATAATAATAATAATAATAATAAACACACATTGCTTTTGCTCTCCCTATTCTATAACGTAATTCAGATTATCAGATCAAGCTGTGAGAGCTTATTCATCAATAAATCTTCCAATTAGAAGTCTGATCATTGCAGCTGCCACTGTAAACAGAGAACAGAGAGCATTCCGAGATTCAATACACACGAGATTGAACTTTCAAAACCCTTTTGTTTGTCATTAACACTTTCAGAGTTCAAGATGTGCATGCTTACTTGTCTTCTCCAGAATACTACTGATATTATAAATTTTTTTTTAAAGAGAGACTTGAACTATTTTTCTCCATAATGTCCCTCCTCAGAGAGGCAAGACATCTATGGGACAAAGAGATGGATTATTATCTATTGAAGAGAACTTTCTAGTCTGGTGATCTGGACTGGTGAGAAATGCACACATGTTGGAATATTTATTTTGTAAGCTAAGTAATGTGATTGAATGTATAAAAGAAATAGAAATAAAAAAGTACAAAAAGAGAGACTTGAACTGGCTTCTCTTTACCCCTCAGAACTTGTGATCTGTTCAATTTAATGAGGTATCAGATGTTCTCAGAGGCATCTCTGTGGGTATTTGTTAGACTTCCATAATATTAGTGTTAGGGTTTGGGTACCCCAAAAAAGTATGTGCTAACAAAGGGTTGTGATTAAAATAGGAGGGGGAAAACTTAATCTGACTCTGGTTTTGAAAAGCCAGTCCTTTGGGAGGAGATCAGAATTAAGGTTATCAAGGTGGGGACGCTGTGACCGAAACCTCCTGAGTTCATGAGGAGAGGAAATGAGACAGGCACAGATGCATGCCTTCCTGCCATACTCTGTCTTGCTATGTGATCCACTGGCAATAAGACCCCCCCAAACCACAATATGAATAAACCTCTATCTTTTTTTTTCTCATAAAGGTTTTTGCCTTAGGACACATGCACTCTCCAGAAATAGAAAGACAGAGACAGAAGATAGAGAAGCAGATACGGTGAGAGGGAAAGTGAGAAATCACCCTCACCCCACCACCATGGGGATGGCCACTGCAGTCCCTTCTCCTTCATTCTTCCAGGATCTTGGGCACACACACGCACACACCTGGCGTGAGTTTCAATCCACCAGACCCAGGACTAGAACTGTGATAGGTCATATGGGCATCCTGTGACGTAACTGCTACATCATCTGCTAGCCCCCAAACCTCTATCTGTACATGTTTCCCAGACCCAGGCATTGCTTTATTAGCCACGGAATGAACTACCTCCCCGAGTAAGCATGTTCCTGTGACAGGCCAGCAAGGTTTAAATAAAATGGTTTCTATACTGTTTTTATTTCTTGGGTAAAATGAAATATTTCCAGTCTACACTAAGAGCTGTTTTGATTATAAATGAAAGAAGTTACAAAGCGAGTTGTGATTCTTGTTTTATTTAAAAACGAGTTATCTCAGGAGGGTCAGATGGTGCCTGAGCAGCGCAGGGCAATGCCCTCCACGGAAGTCCATGTGAGAAGTTTCTTAGTTCAAGTCCTGAGACCTCCTTGCGTTTTCCTGGTGCACACTCGCCCACGATCTGGGACAGGCTGACGTCTGTCGTGGCTTGTGGTATCAACACCCTGATGAGGATGTTCTCTCATTCTCTCTCTGTCTTTTTATTAATTGTATTGTTTCATTTTAGTTTATATATGCCATCACTACATATCATTACAGCTTGTAAAATGAATGTTCCCAGCACGAATACACCGTATATTTGTCCCACTAAAGATATTGTCATACATGTTATCATCAACAGATAATTTTCCAATTTTATGTACCTTAAATGTCTTGTGTCTTTATTTTTCTCCTTGATTCCCTTCCTCTCAGCCATCCCCATTTCCCACCCTGCTCTTGCACTGTCTCTACTCTCCACAATTGTTCTCCCTGCTTTGATGTCTTCTACTCTTTCAGTTTCTGCCATGGTGTGTGGACATTTGGTATATATTATGTGAGGACATACAATGTCTCTTTCATAGTCTGGCTTACTTCACACAACAATAAATCTTCACTATTCATGCACTTGCTATTAGATGTCAGTCTTGTTTTTAATGACTGAGTAGTATTCCATAGTGTCTATGTGCCACTGTGTGTGCCTCTCTGTCTCTTTTGCTAATGGAAGAAACTAATAAGCTTTAAAAACATTTGGGACCAGCAGCTGGCTGTAATGGCCTGTAACGGTCTGTGGACTCCCATGTAGTCGACTGCGGTTTGAATCCCAGACCTGGTGGCTTAAACTCATGGCAGGGATGGGTGTGAGCCCAAGATCCTAAGAGAAGAATGAAAGAAAGGGATTGTGGTATGGTCATCCTCCTTGGGGTGATTTCTTGCTTGCTCTCTCTCTCTCTCTCTGTCTTTCTGGTAAATGCATGCTTCCTATAGCAAAAAACCTTTCCAAGAAAAAATCAATTTATTTATGTGCATTCACAAGTAAAAAATGCATACCCATCTTCCTACTTCCCTTCAAGAATAAACTCATGTATATTCAGACTTTCCCAATGGTACAAGGCAAATTCCTTATCACCACATTGTTTTATTTTACTCCTAATCTACCTTAGATTAAAGGGAAAAGAGGAGCTAGCAGGTGGTATGGTGGTTACAGTGCTGAACTACTACATAGCCAACCTCGGTTCAAGTTCAAGACCTGGTGGCTTGAAAATCACATTGGGTATGTGTGCATGAGTGCCCAAAAATCTCAGGAGGAGATGAAATTGTGGAATGGCCATCCTTCTGGGGAACTGAGTATTCACTTCCCCTCTCACCGTTTCTCTCTATCTCTCTCCTCCCCAACAAGTACATGCATCCTATGGAAAAAATCTGAAAAAGAAAAAGAATAAAGGGAAAGAAACCACTCCAAATTTATGGAATTATATTAACTCTATTTCTAGAAATATGACCAAAGACCAACATATTTCATCTGGTCTAGATTTTTTAAGTGATAAATTAAAAAAAAAAACATATTTCAGAGCTGCAGAAAAAGTAAAATATTACTCAAAGGCCATAAATGATGAAAAATCACAAATATAGACACTATGCTATTATTTATTCTGGGGTCATGCACCCCAACTTTGCAGTTTAGCAAATGGGTTTTAAAAGCTGTAAAGCTGTAAGAAAAGAAGTAAGGCCAGGGTCTATGAAAACATGGAACACTGAAACAAACAATCCACATTAAAAACTGATTTATAAAGGCAACAGATAATACTAGTAAATGAATTAGGAATTGAGCTGGTTGAGGGACCTTGTAAGAGTCCCCCACCCCCATCTCCTTAGGTTCTGTACAAAGAGAAAACTTGCAAAAGTTGCTTTATGATAATTATAAATCTTAAGCTATCCCAATGGAGGTATGGGGTTGTAATTAATAGTTCTCTGTGCTCTAAATAAAACCCTGTGAAAAATGTAAAGTACCAAGCAGAAACAATTCATCAGTGGAGTTACTTCACATTCAGGCTTAAATAAATATAATTTTTTAAAAAGGTGAAAAATTGCCTGCAAAATGTAAAAATTAGACTACCAGATGATTTTTAATAGCCATGATAGTAACTGGATCTCATATATTATTATGATAATTATAAATCGTAAGTAATAACACTCTGCCAAAAATTTAAAGCACCCAACAGAAACACTTTCTCCACGGCATTACTTCACTTTCAGGCTTTGAGAAATCGCACAGATAAGCATGTAAGAAAAATGAGGTCACAATAAACAGAAGAATGAAGAAAAAATACATGGGAAACCAATCACCATGATGGAAAGTATAGCACAACAAGCAATTGCACAATCATGCACAAGAGTTTGCATATTTTGTAATTATTGTGTTCATAATAGTGCATCTATAATTCACTTAAAAATATATTTAGTAATTTAATAAAATATAAAGGGTTTAAAGTATAATAAAATGGAGACTCATTAGTAGCCAGTCTTTTTTAAAAAATTCTGTTATTTATTTTTTAGAGATTATTGATATAGAACATGTTTACTCTCCAGTGAGACAGAGAGAGACAGAGAGAAAGTGAGAAATCATTCTCCCAAAGGGGGATAGCCATGTTACAATCTCCATTGTCCAATTGGGATTTTTGGATACACACACACACACACACACACATGCCTGGCATGAGTTTTGAACTGCCAGTCTGGGACTCGAATTGAGATCTTTCACTTGGGAGGTCAGTGATGTAACCATTACACCACCTGCAGGTCCCACCAATCATATTTTTTAAATAATTTCTAAAACTACAAGTATAACTGACATGAGAAAACAAAGAGATAATTTCAACATTATAATATTTATTCAAACTGTAGAACATCGGTCAAATAATAAATTTAAATATAATATTTTGACAAGGAGAAAAATTGCCTGCAATAGCAACAATACTAACTGAAAGTCAAATATCAATAATGTACTTTGAGGAAAAAGCTATAAATGTAGGAGTATATGCCTGAGAAAGTATAAGAGTGTTTCGGTCAAAACGAAGTTATTTGATTGAGCGAGCTGGTCGTGTGGGGATACTGTGGCAAGGGGACTCATCTGACTAACTGTCCGGTTCAAGTTCGGAACTTGGCAGCTTCAGGGACATTTCAAGTGCATGCACCTATGTGTGCAAATCTTGAAAGGACAATAGAGGACAGAAGATTGTGATGTGGCAATCCTCCCTGTGGGGACACTTTGTCACTTCCTCTTTCTCTCTCACTCACTCTCTCTCTTTCTCTTTGTCTCTGTCTCTCTCCAGTGAGCATATGTTTCTCACAGCAAAATAAATAAATAAATAAATAAATAATAAATAAATGAAGCTGTTTTCAGATAAGTCAAAAAATGTCTCAACACAAGATCTTCTAAATAATATAAATCAAGGAAAAGAAATGACACACAAAAAAAATGAGCAAAATTTTTGAAATCACGTGATTAATGCCAAAAAAATGCCTTTATAAAATTGTAACAATAATAGTAATAATATCAGCATTAAAGTTTTGCAACAAAATATTAACTAGGCTATTAAATGGTATTAGGTTGTACAACCTACACACCCAGGACAATAACTAACATAGTTGAAAAAAGAAAAGGGTCATTTGAAAAACTGAAATGGGGGATCAACAGATGGAGTAATGGTTACATCACTGGACTTCCATGTAGTCGACTATATTTCGATTTCCAGACTCAGTGGGTTAAAACTCACATCAGGCACATGTGTGTGCATGACCAAGATCCGAAGAGGAGAATGTAGAAGGGATTGTGCTGTGTCCATTCCACTGGGAGGTGATTTTTCGCTTTGTCTCTCTGTCTCTCTCTGTCTTTCCTGCGAGTGCATGAGTGCATGTACCCTACAGCAAAAATCTCTCTTTATCCTTTAGTCAGTTAATGCCCCTCCTTCATAGCCTGGCTTGTTTCACTCAACAGTAAGTCTTCCATATCCATCCACTTCCTGTCAAAAGACAGTATATAGATGTAAATACCAGATATAGTATGTGTGCAAGAGGAGGATCTGAGGAAGGACATTTAGAAGAAAAATAGGAAGGCAAAGTATTGATGTCACAGGGAGGTGCAGTATTGTCTGTTGAGGATGTTTTGTGGTTTTGTCAACTGTGTTGGGGAGAGATGTTCACCTGTTGAAAAATCCATTTTGTACGACAAATAATAATGTGATTGAATGTATTAAAGAAAATGAAAGGAAAAATAAATTAATTAATTTTAAAATGTCTCTTAAACAAAGGAAAAAGAAAAATCAAAATGTTGCAAATGAGTCAATAGAAGTAATAATAAATGGTGCTACTTCCATTTTCACCCCATGATTTACTGGGCCTATGAATTCTAGCAGCACATATTGGACACCAATTTAGGGCAATGTAGTATATTGTGAAGAACATGGCTCCAACCTGGCAACATCACCTTACAACTAACTGCATCTTCAAAAGATAACTCTATCCTGGGGGCAGCAGTTAGCATAATCGCTATGTTGCTGAACTCCCATGTAGTCCACCGTGGTTAGAGTCCTGGATTACCATGTGCCAACCGCTGTTGTAAGTGCTTCCTATGAATTATCTCACTTCACTTCTAGAATAACCCCTTATCATTTTGTATTATTAGATTTATTTTAGAGCTGGGGCAATTTAGGCGCAGGTAAGATAAAGCCTCTAACTATGGCCATACTTTATCTACCAACAAAAAGCTAAAAGATGGTATAGCAAAGTATGAAATCAAATAAGAGTACTGCTTTTTTGTTTTACATAGAGAGGACTCAGGAATATTTTGCTCTCATTATTGCCAATTGTACTATCAATAATGATAAAGCAAATGAGAATGTGTTCCTTCTAAGTCATTAGAAGAAAACTAAGTATGAAAAGAAACAACAGCACATACAGGAAAACAGTAAAAGAAAAATAAGATAGCATTAATAGAATACAAAATAAGATAACAGGAATGAAAAGAATGCCCATTATATTAAAAGTAAATGCTTAAACTCCACTATTGAAAGATAAAGTTTTACAAATTGAGGCAAACTATAAAATACAAAAATGAAATCAGTCAGCTTCAAGAAAGGACCAGAAACTAACCCAAATATTCAGTATCTGCTAAAAGACATGTTTAGTCAATAGATACATGATATAATTCACCAAATAGTAACTTATCACTGCAATAATTGTTATTCTGGACTACAAAGAAGTTTAAGTTAACTTCAAGTGAAAATATTTCAAAAACAACCTAAAAAATGTTCATGATAGGGATCAGCAGTTAGCGTAAATGGCTGTCACTGAACTCCCATGTAGTCGACCACAGTTCGAGTCCCGGACCCGGTGGCTTAAACTCACGCTGGGTGCGTGTGCGTGCATGCCCAAGATCCCGAGAGGAGAATGGAGGAGAAGGGATTGCGGTATGGCCATCCCTTTGGGAGGATGATCTCTCTGTCTTTCTGGTGAGTACACGTGCCCTATAGCAAAAAAAAAAAAAAAAAATGAAGGTAACTCTATCCTTCTATCAAGGCAACTGCTTCAAGATGATGGGAGAAAGTGACATACACAAGTGATTTCCATGAGCAAATCCCACTGCCCTGTGTCATTCTCTGTGAGGTGGATCATAAACACTGCTATGTGGAATAAGACCCTAAGGGTGGATAAGGCATTCTATAAGTCCATAGACAGTAGTTTTGGCAGAATCGCTGTGCAAAGAAGGTGAATCTGTGTCCAGAGTAGGTGTCCATTCCATGAAGAGCAATGCAACATTTCTTCCAAAATGGAAATAGTCTAATGCAATTGACCTGCCACTAGATACTTGGTTTATCTCCCTGGGGGATAGTGCTGTATCAGAGACACAGTTTCAACCTCCATTGCTAGCATATCAGGCACTCAGTAGTTCTTGTCACCAAGCTGGCCTTGTTGAGTGAATGTTCACCTTGCTGAGCCAATGGACCAGCATGATGCGCTCATGTGAAAGGCAAATTCCCTATGGCATCAATCCTGACATAGGACTAAGAGCTAATAGGTCCATGAAGCGAAACAGTGAAGATGTATTGCTGAAACTATTTCTGTGGTTCTTTGTTAAAAGGTATTGAGAAAAACTAATTTGCCAGGTTAGCTGTATACCAGGTTATGAAGAGGTATATTAATTTTCTCAAGCAACGAAACAACTGGAGTAACAGTTGTAATCACAGTCATTACTTGATTACATTTACCGTAGTTTACTGTCAGTCTCCAAGGTCCGTGTTTTCTGTATAGCATGAACAGGTAAATTCACTGGAGATTAATAGGAATGACCACATCTGCATCTTCAAAGTCCTTAATGGCATAGATTTATGCCATCTCTCTAGAATGCAGTATTGCTTTTGGTTTACTGTTTTTGCAGTTAACGATTGTTCTAGTGACTGCTTAGCTTAACAGCCCTAATTACGCCAGTCTGAGATTGAATGTGCAGACTCTAGTTGCTGTCTATTCAAAATATGCGGTCCTGAACTAGAAAAATAAGCACACTGGGTGGCTTCAAGGACTCAGTAGACCCATGGTAAGGTGGACCTGAGCTAAAACTCCATTGATCACCTGACTTTCACAACCCTCTCTGTTGATTGATGGACTCTAGAGACATTTTTGGTGTCTTGGAATTGTATCGTTTCAGGAATTATAATATCCAGTAATGACTAAAAAGCCTGATTATTTCACTTTTTCAAATGCACAGTTGCATTACTAAATTGCATAGACTACTTTGGAGATGGCAGGAAGAATGAACAATATAAATTTTTGGAAACGTATAGAGTCCTTCCTTCCTTAAAGTGATCTACTTGCCTCCTCATGTAGTCTGTAAACTGACTCAAGTTTAGGACTTGGTAATAAATAAATAAATAAATAAATAAATAAAAGGCTGTGACTCTCCCTTTTGGTATTTCAAGTTAGATTTCTGTTCATTATTCCAAGAACTTTTCTTCTTTTCTTCTTTTATATACTCAATATAAATTCAATTGAGTTCCCATCTCTTTCTTTCTTCTCTTCCTTGTTTTTCTTTTTCTTTTTTCCTTCCTTCCTTCCTTCCTTTTCTTTCTTTCTTTTTTTTCTTTTTCTTTTTCTTTCTATTTCTTTTTATTTTTTTTCTTTCTGACATTCTTTTATTTTTATTTTCCTCATCAATTTTTTTTTTTCTTAAAAATACTAACCCAAACCATAGGGCTCTGTGAGACAAATTATTCTTGTTACTACTATGGATCTATTGTCCTTTACAGAAACTATAACCAGCTTGTATTTGGCAGTTAAGTGCTGTCATTTGGCCATGACCGCCCTGTGATCTCATCATTCCCATGGCATTCAAGGATCAGATTTGATAGTAGAAGTCTCCACTGTGATTTCTGACCTACAGAGAAAAGCGACCATAGATCCTTCAAGAATGCCAAGGCTTGCTCAGAATTTATTTCTGATAGTCATGGTAAAATGGGACCAGTATATGTTGTGGTGGTTGGGGCACTGGATTCCCATATGGCCTACCATGGTTCAAGTCCTGGACCTAGAAGCTTGAAAATCAAAACAAATAAATAGATTAAGAAAGAAAGAAGTATTTTTAAAATTTAGAAAAATGAAATAAGGTGTTTTCCAGAGTCTTTTGGGATGGGTGAGCAGGTCTTACATGATAAATCTACTCTGATATTCTGATATCACTGTCTTTGGTTATCTTCCTGTACACCGTGTCAAAATTTTTCTGATAATTCAATTTCATTTAGTGTGGGTTACCTTTAGGTACATATCTAGCCAATCAAATAAGCTGTTAGATCACCCCGTAACCCCAATGAGCTAAAATACAGAATCCAGAATTTCTACTTAGTAAGCCCATATTAACGAATTCAACTTGACTGAATTGTTATTCTTTCCACCAAAAAACTCACACTCTTAAGATCCATTCATACATATATCCTCCTGATTTCTACCTTTGTTTACTGAAGAAAAAAAATCATGCACGTTTTTTGATGTGAAGAACATTCTTTTGGGTCATGCTCTCTATTTCATCCTTTAAGGCCTTCTGGGATTCATTCCATTTACAAGTCTAGAAGCAATGAAGGGTGGAGAACTTGATAGACCCTGTGGAGAATCTGAAACGCCATAAAAGATTGCTATTTTGGGGAGAGCCTTATAGATTCTTCAGGCAACAGAGGGCTAACCTCTTCAGACAGAAGTATAAAGGTTTCTCCTGCTGCTGGTGGAGTTTCA
>NW_006159714.1:276984-284225 GCF_000334495.1 Tupaia belangeri chinensis | reverse complement strand
CAGGATTTGAGAGTTACATTTGTCCACTTAATTGTTCTTCCCTATGTCTTCACCCCTGTTCTCAGGAGCTTGCTCCTTCTCATCAATGCCCTCGTGTTAACAGAAGATACTCTGTGAGGTTGGAAACATAATTTACATTGAAATTAAACTGTTCACAGACTCTAGGCTTTGTTTTAAATAATATTGTTCTGTTGGTTACAGAAGATAAAAATTGCTATCAGAATAAATATAGAAATCTTCAGTTAATTTATATAGAGCATGGACTGGGAATTTGAAGCCCCGATCCCAGCCTTCCTGTGCTCCCTCAACTTTCTCCAGTGCAGATAGACATAACTGACCAATCTCATATCCTTTACTTTGACTCAAATGTTCTAGATAGAAAATACATGTTTACCACTTGCCTTACATTTTTAAGTATTTTAATAAAAGTCTCCAATGGTGGTATTTTGTGTATCACGATCTTATTATGGACTATCAATGCCTCTTTATCTTTATAAAAAAGTCATTTGTGATTGTAACTATAACCAAATTATCAAATTCCAGAAAACATGGAACCAATCATAAAAACTCACCCTTACGTTCTGTTTTTCTAGAACCATTTTTGGTAGTAAAATCAGTTAGGAGGTCTATGAGAGAAACAGGAAGTAATTGATTAATAAATAAATAGATGATAGAAATAGAGATATACATTATTGATCTGTATTTAAACATCTTTTAATGTTTAAATTAAGTCCAAATGGACTTCAAAAAGTGTGAAAAAATAGAATTAAAGTGTGAACTGAGCTGGCCCCAGGGTGCAGTGGTTAAATGTTATGCATAGAAAACCAGATCCCAGCATGGCAAACCAAGGTTTGACTCCTGGCCCTACTGGCTTAATATAATGTCTGCCCAGAATTCAGGATGGAGAAGTAGAGAGAAAAGAATTGCAGCATGAACATGGCTCATTGAAGGTGCTTTCTTTTTTTTTTCTCTCTCTCTGTCTTACATATGCAAACATACATATCCCCTGACAATTCACAAAGAGAGAGAGAACCATAATATGCGTTTATTTTGGTATAAAAATATCTAAAATCCATGCATCATTAGAAATAATGTACATTTCCCATAAACTCTTTGAAGATACTTACTATGCCATTAGATTAATTGCATACGCCTGTGTATCCAAGTTTGGGTTAATTTAAATTTAGGACAGGCTGTGGATGATGGCAAACTGGAAGTCTCCACGCTGATGCTGTTGCCAAGAGTTGTAATGGCTTCTTTTTTAGGGAAATCTCAAATGTACTCTTCATTTCTTTATGATAGCATTAGTGTTTATAGGGGATAAGCTCTTTTTCTTAAGTCCATTTATTATGGATTTAAATCACATCTACAAAATTCCTTCATAATTGACACCTAGATCAGTGTTTATCTAAATAAAGGAAGATGTGGGTCAGCAGGTGGCAAGGAAGTTAAAGGTTCTGGACTCCTACATGGCTGACAGCAGTTTCCAGTCCTGGACCTGGTGTTTTGCTTTCTCACTTTCCTTCTCTTTCACTCTCTCTCTCTCTCTGATCAAACTGGAAAATAATAACAAATAAATTTAAATAAAATAATTCTTTAAAAAATAAATCAATAAACAAAGGAAGATGGTAGTCTAGCAAAACTGACACATAAAACAGACCATTATACAGGATACAATATAAAAGAAAAGCATTTGTACACTTCTTTCTTTTCATTTTAAGTACCCATTTTGTATAAAAATATATTAAAGAAGGCATAGTAACATGGATGTTTACTACCCAGGTGATGGTCAACATTGTGGAAGTTAAAAAAGCGTTCTTGGGAACAAATGCATCCTAGAAGAATTTAATCAGAATGTATGTAAACACTAAATTAGATTACTTAATTAATACATGATACTATGTCTCAACTTTGTGAAGTTAACAAAATGGGTCAGTCTAGCCTTGCATTTCTCCCCTAAATACTGCAGCCTACAGTGCTAATCTAACAGTGAAGCAGAGAGCAAGTTCTGCTAGATAATTACTCTGTAATTTAGATTATTATAAATTTTGGACATTTTCTTATTGACTGTTAAATACAAAATTTTCAGTCTAAAAACAAAGGTTCAAATAGAGTGACATTCCATGTATGTAGATAAATGGTGAAGTTAAAGTACTAATATTTTATTTACTTATTATATGGGGAGGTTTTCGTGATAGGGCACATGCGCTCGCCAGAAAGACAGAGAGAGACAGAGAGATCGAAAGCAAGAACCCCCCGCCCCCGTGGGGGGGATGGCCACACCGCAATCCTTTCTCCTCCATTCTCCTCTCTGGGACCTTGGGCACGCACGCACACGTGCCTGGCGTGAGTTTAAGCCACCAGGTCCAGGAATCGAACTGTGGTCGACTACATGGGAGTTCAGCAACATAGCCATTATGCTAAGTGCTGATCCCAAGGTACTAATATTTTGAAAATTACTAACAGGTTGTTAACAATAGTCTGGTCTGAATTGTGTACATATCTGTGCTAACCTCATGGTGCGAGGACCACTGAAGAGCTGAATTCCATATTGCCCCTGATATGTTTCCAGAACAATAACATGATGGCTGTATATGAAAGACATTCCCCCTGGCAATAACTACCAATAATAGTAAAAGCCTTTATTGCAAGAATATGAACAAAGTAACGTCTTTGGAGGAATATTGTAGGCCTGGTCCATGGCTCTTGCCTCTTCATTAGCTCCTGACTGTTTCTCCCTTTCCTGACAAGCTTCAGTTGTTCCCTGCGTTGCCTCCCTCTTCTCTCCATCAATGTTACTCTGGAGTGTCTCTTTGTGATATTGCCTGTCTCTTTGGGATACTATCTGAACAGCTGTTGGTGCCAAGAACAGCACTTATTGCAGTTTTAATTGAGTGCATCTCTTAAGGTTTTTTTCTACAGGCACTGAAGTGTTTTAAATAGTAGAGTATGTATAAAGGGAAATTAAAGTAGTTTTCTCACCATTCTAGGTGTGTGTCTGTGTCAGGCATCGCATAATGTTACAAGGGAGAAATACAGTAACATGGGAAAATGTGAGAGCAAAGAATGTTTTTTCAAGTCTTTGCTCCGTGTTAATTTGCTCTGTGATATTCTCAATTCACCTGACTTCTCTGTGTCACAATACGTGTCCTTCCTACCTGGGGGATAAAAAAGAGAAAATAACTATAAATTGCTCTGAAATAGTTCAAAGTGCTACAATTATAAAAGAATAGACCACTTATCAAAGGAAAGAAAGAACCTGGCTAAATCCTGCAGCCCATTCACTTAGTATTTTTTGTCATGCCCTAGGGAATTATTCAATCAAATGTTGAGCTATCCACTTTAGAATCCTTCAAGCCCTAAAATGATCAATACTTTCTCTATTTGCTTCTCTTTCTATTTTTCTCATAGACTTGGTATGTGTACAAGGTTAAAACAAAACATAAAAGATAAAACAACCCAAGTCAGTTTGGGTGTGTTTTCACATGTTGACGGAGTCTGTCACTAGCTATAAAGTATGGTTTTCAGGTTCAATAGAAAACATTCTAATTATTCATAAATGTTGTTTGAATGTGTTTATAAATTAGTCAGATAACAGGTATTAGACTCTTCTGAAGGCAAATATACAGACTAGACTCTATATTAATGCTTTTTCTTTATAGAACTATATTTGATAACCTAATTTCATTATTTCCACAGCATCAAATTCCTATTGTACCGAATTTGTTTTCCTAGCCAAGGTAACCAAGCTTTCTCAAACCTTTGAATTCCTTTATTTTTCTCTTATTTATCTGTGCTTTATTCACCTATTTACCTGGACCAAATACAGTGATTATTTTACATCGCTTTTCTATGAATCATTTTTGGTCAATCAGAATACTTAAAATACTTATTTAAAGTTCCTTCTCATGACAAAGGTAGACTAAACGATTTGAACTAAAATACCTCTCACCAAAGAATAGCTAGAGAACTTGAAAGAAATATTTCTTTAAAAGGTATTAAAAAGTGACCAAAGCAGTAAGAAATTGTTGATACAAGAAGAGAAGCAAAGGCAAAGAACTCTGGCATTCAGCATTGCCTTTAGTCTCAGACTTTTTTGAAGTTGAAAAAGTCCAAGGCATTTTTCAGTTCCAAAACCATGCTTGAGAGGTTGACAAATTGAGCAATACTTTTGATGATTCAAGCACTGGGGAAAAATTGGGAGTTCAGGGTCTGTCAAGGAGGAAAAGCCATGGCTAATCCTTAAGCTTAATTTGTTTTGTCATTTTTTAAACCCAACTCTGGCTGCCTATTCAAAAACAGGAACTGAACCTCAACGAAAACATTATAGTATCTGTCTTCTTTATGTACCATGGCCATTGCTCCACAAAAGTAGTCAAGTATATGTAGAAATAAGAACTTCAGTTGGCAACCAAGAAACATTTTATGCAATAGGAAAAAACCCTTGGGGCTTAGATATGGGCTTTGAGATAACAATGCTTTTAATGATCAAGAAAATAAAACACAAAACTGATGATTTAAGTAAAGAGCTTGAACTGATAGAAAATAATCAAATGGAAGGGCTGGGCTGGTAGTCCAGCAGTTAAGTGCTATGCAGAGGGAGCTGAGTCCCACGTGGTTAAATGTTCAAATCCTGGGTCCAGTGGCCTGAAAAACACACAGGGTCCATATGTGAGTGCCTGGCCAGGATCCTAACAAGACAGAGAAATGGAGGAAAAGTATTGAGGTGTGAACAGGCCCCTTTGGGGGATACTTTCTCTCTCTTTTTCTCTCTCATGCACACTCACCCTCTGGCATAAAAAAGAGGAAAATAAAAGATAAGATAAAAAGAGCAGAAAGAACAGAAGAAAAAAAAATGGAAGTTCTAGACCAAAAAATAAATAATCAAAATTTATATCTCAATGGAAAGGTTATTTAATAGACTAGTCATCCCTAAAAAACAAATGGGTAAACTATAAGACACATCAGAGCATATCTAAAGCAAAAGTATACAAGATACATGAAATCACATAAAAGATACATGGGATATAGGGAAACATTTAATATGTGTATTTGGAGTCTGGAAAAAAAGGAGAATAATTTATTAGAAATAATTGTGGAAGATGCAATGACAAGAAAAAGAATTCAACACAAAATCAAGCCAAAGAATCAATAAAGCACACAGGTGCTTGGTATAATAAATAAAACGAAAACTTGCAGGGTACATAACAACAGTCGTGAAAATCACATACAAAGGTGAATCTTAGAAATACTCTGAATAGACACCAGAGACTACATAGGAAGAGATAGATAGTGGGGGTAAAAGGGAAGGGCTTGGGAAAACACACACACACACACACACACACACTTTAATAGAAACGAGAATGGGAAATTATCTGTTGATGATGATGCATGTGATAATATCTCTGACTTGATGGATTTACACTTCATACATGCTGGGGAAAACTATGCTGCAAGCTATAAAGATGTACAATGATTAAATGAAAAATACATAAGAAAGAAAAGAAAAAAAGAAACAGTATAAACAATACAAAATATTACTTCTGAATATTATTCAACTCATGTCTTGAAGAAACATGAATACCAAAGATAATTAGTAACTTAGAATTATATAACCCATTGATATACTTTTTAAGTATATATTTATTTTTAATTTGCTAAAGGCACCTGCATGTGCCACAGAGAGACAGAGAAAGAGACAGGGAGAGGGAAAGTGAGAAAGCACCTCTCGGGGATTCCACACCGCAATCCCTTCTCCTCTGCTCTCCTCAGGTTTTTGAGCAGGCATACATGCCCACATGTAAAATTTCAAGTTGCTGGTCTGGGACTGGAACCGTGCAGTCAGCCATACGAGATTCAGCCTTCTTAATCACCATTTTGCATTCTGGCATCCATAAGTAAGACTTCAAATAAGAAACATAGTAAGAGGAAAATGGAGCTAATGCCAAGAACTCAGACTGTCTTAACAGGTAGGCATTATAAAGAATAAACTGGTAAACTAGAAAATATGTGAACATAAATCTGGATTAAAATTGGTGAAAAGCCTTTAATAAAATGCAAAATATATATAGACTTCTACTTGTTGTCAATTGCTGTGTAAACAATTATCACAAAAGGGACCAGCAGATGGTGTAATGGTTGTTGGACTCCTACGCAGTTAACTGCAGTTTGTGTCCTGGACCTAGTGGATTAAAACTCATGCCAGGCACGTATGTATGTGTCTAAAATCCCAAGAGAATGGAGGATAAGGGATTGGGGTGTAGCCACTCCCCTTGGAGGATTATTTTTCACTTTCTGTCTCTCTGTCTCTGTGTCTCCACCAAGCACACGTATCCTATAGCAAAAATCTCTCTTAAAAAAAAAAAATCACTGCTTGGAAACCAGCAGTTAGCGTAATGGCTATGTTACTGGATTCCCACGTAGGCGACCGCGGTTTGCGTCCCAGACCCGGTGGCTTAGAACTCATGCCGGGCACATGTGCATGCGTGCCCAAGATCCCGAGAGGAGAATGGAGGAGAAGGGATTGCGGCGTGACCATCCCCCCTGGGGGGTGATTTCTCGGTTTCTGTCTGTCTCTCTCTGTCTGTCTGGCGAGTGCATGCGCCCTATAGTGAAAACCTCTCAAAAAAAAAAAATGAAATGCACTTATTATTTTGCATTTGCCATTGGTCAGGTGTAGGAGCACCACCTAGCTGGAACTTCTATTTAAGAGTCTCATAGGTTGCAACCAAGGTGTTAATTAAACTGTATTGTTTTCTGAAGTTTAGGGTTTCTTTCTAAGTTCGTGCAATTGTTGGAAAATTTTAGTTTTTTGAGTCTATATGAATAGGTCATTGTTTTTCTCTGTGGCTGTTGGCTGGACACTAATCTCAGCATCAGTAAATCTGCAATTTCTTACTATTGATATATGGCCCCCTCCGAGTCATTTCCTTTTACAATAAGACAACTTTATCCTTCCAGATCAGCAAAAGAATATCTTGACTATTAAGCCAGTTAACACGAAGGCTCGTATACATCAACAGAATCACAGAAATGGCCCCAAAATAACAGGCAACAACAACAAATAAATAGACCAGTAGGAATTCATCAAACTAGAGAGCTTATGCACAGTGAAATGACCCTCATGGTGGGGGAAAATATCTGAAAACTATACATTTGATAAGGAAATAATATATAAAATTGCCGGGGACCAGCCTCGGCGGGGGTGGGTTGGTTCGACGGAGGCGACGCTGGAAGAAAAG
>NW_006159714.1:261820-276531 GCF_000334495.1 Tupaia belangeri chinensis | reverse complement strand
TTGTGGCACCACCGTCATGTACTTTGTCAGAACATTAGCTACAGTGAGGCGGGAGTGTCCTGGGTCAGTTTCTGCTTAAGAGGTAATTTTTAAGTTTATATAAATGTGTTTTGAAAGGCCTTCCAACAATCAAGAAGAACTTTAGCACACCCTCTATTGTGCCCAGTGAAGCACTGTAATCAACAGTAAGTGGTCAGGGTAAAGGGGAGCGGTCGGGGGATTTTGGAGAAATCTTGCTACAAATATGTATGGGAAAACTATGTAATTCTTTTATAGTAATATATCGAGGAGTCAGAGGGGGGTCACTTCCCAGCAAGGCTATTACAGTCCCGGAGCGAATAGCAGGCGGCCTTGCCGACAAGCTAAGAGACCCAAGCTTGTTCCATGGTCGGGGGGCGTACAGTCGCGGCCTTGCCAGCTCACTGAACCGACCGGAAGCGATGCTCAAAGGTCAAGGGCTCAGACGGGTCCTGGAGCCCCGCCGGGTCGGACTCCTCCATAAAATTTGTAAAGATCTAAGCTCAATAGCAAGAATACAAGTCAATTAAAATGGTTAAGAGACTCAAAAGACAGTTCTCTAAAAAGACAGGCAAATGGCCAACATGTTCACAGAAAAATGCTTTACCATTACTAACCATCAGGAAAATGAAAATTAATAGTACGTCATATCACTTAAAATGTCTAGTATCAGGACCAGAAGATGGCATAAAGGTAGATCATTGGAGTTACATGTAGTCGACCACGGTCCAAGTTCCAGATCTCATGGCTTAAAATTCACACTGGGCATGTGTGCATGCATGCCCAAAACCCAAAGAGGAAAATGGAGATGGGATTATGGCATGGCCATCCTCCCTGGGGGTGACTTCCTACTTTCTGTCTTTCTCTGTTTCCACAGTGAGCAAATGCACCAGTAGCAAAAATCTCTCTCCAAAAAAAAGTCTGTTATCGAAAAGATGAAAGATAAGTGTTGGAGAAGATACAGAGAAAAGGAATCTTTGTGCAATGCTGATTAGAACACAAATTGGTATAGTCAATCTTAAAAATGATATATAGGGAGCAGAAGATGGCATAATGGCCACATCACCGGACTCCTATATAATTGACTGTGGCTTAAGTACTGGACTTGGTGGCTTAAAACTCAGGACAGGCCTGTGTATTTTCATGCCCAAAATCCCAAGAGGAGACTGGAGAAGGGATTGTGGTGTGGCCATCCTCCCTGGCGGGGTGGAGGGGGGATTATTTCTTGTTTTCTGCCTCTCTGCTTCTCTCTGTGTCTCTGGAGAGTACATGAGCCCTATAGCAAAAAGTCTCTCAAAAAAAAAAATGTTATGGAGGTTTCTCAACTAAAAATAGAACCACCATATGACTGGCAATCCTACTTATGGGTATGTATCCATTAACAAAAAAGATGAAATTAGTATGTCAAAGATATATTTGTAACACTTCATTCATTGCAGTATTATTCATAATAGCCAAAATATGGTTTCAATTAACAAGTGAGCCAATCAAGAATCAATTCATCAACAGGCGAATATATAGTGTTAACCCATAAAACAGAAGGAAATCCTATCATTTGTGACAAGAATAAATCTGGAGGACATGATGCTAAGTGAAATAAGTCAGGCACAGAAAGATAAAGATCACATTATCTCACTTACTGTGAATTCTAAAGAAGTTGAATTTATAGTAGTTGAGAATACAAGGGTGCTTAATTTCTGCAGTTAGTTAGCTTTCTTTTTAGCAAGGAAGACTCAAAACCTGTAACTATCATAAGTAAACTACAAAATATAATTACACATTGTGAGTACTCTGAAAATAAAAGGGGAAAAAATAGGAGAGAAAATAGTATAGATCTTTTAGGGGGAAAAGTTGTGATTTTTAAGTAAGGTGTTCATGAGTTAGTCCTGTGAAGTCTGCATTTCAAGCATTACTTGAAGAATTAGAGCTAATTAATGTAGCAAATATCCAAAAGAGCATTCCAGACAGAGATAAGTGTTAGTGAAAGACTCAACTGGAAATGTGCCAGACAAGTTTGAAGAACTTCAGGGGGTTCAACATAACTAGAGTGAGCTGAGGAAAAAAACAAATACCATTGGAAAGGTTGGGGGCAAGGGCATAGGTTGTGTGAAGCTTTGTAAGCTCTTATGAACACCTTGGCTTTTGAAATGGAGAACCATTTGGTTTTGAGCAGAAGAATGACATTATATGACTTATTTTTTGAAAGGTCACTCTAGCTGCTGTTTTCTGTGAATAGACTGCAGGGGGCAAGAGTAAAACAGGGAGACTCCTGTAAGGTTATTGGTAGTCTAGATATTATGATGGTTTTGAGCAGAGTGGTAAAGATGAGTGAATCAAAAAGAAGTTGTATTTAGATTCATTTTGAAAGTGGATACTGAGGAATAACATGGCATATAGATATAAAGTATGAGAAAAAAATAAAAAAGAAAGAATAACTACTAATTTGGGGGCTTTGGCAACTGGAAGAATAGAATTGCCGTCAACTGAGATGGGAAAGCCTAAGTTTAGAGAAAACTTGGGTGGAAATATTCTGGCTAGAGACTATGAAGGACAGGCATTGTATGTCCCTGCTCAATACAGGCTTGAGACTATGCAAGACAGGCATTGTATGTCCCTGCTCAATACAGGCTTGAGACTATGCAAGACAGGCATTGTATGTCCCTGCCCAATATATACTGACTGCATAGTATAGCAGAAACTTAGAGATTGGAAGGTATAATAGCAGGGAAAGCAACTATAGATTCCAGGGATAATATAGGGAGGATAATAGGGGGAGGGTAATAGGAAAAAAGATGGAGAGGATCAAGGAAAAAACAACAAACAACACATTTAATAGTCACAAAAATGAAGTTATCTGCTGATAATGTATGTATGGTAGTGTCTTTGACTTGACTAATATGCACTGTCTTCATGTTGGGAAAAACTATGTTGTACACTGTAAAGATGTACAGTGATTAAATGTAAGTTAAAAAAAATTTAAAAAAAAATTGCTTCTGACCAGAAACTAACAAAAAAACAAAACAAAACAAAAATCCCAGGCTTTACCATGTTACATTAAGATGTCTTTTGGCATCCAAATGAGAATGTACCTTAGCTATCCAAATGAGGTCATCAATTGATACATAGCAAATTACCCCAAATTATACTGGTTTAAAATAATAGCCTTTTGATGATTTTAAAAATTTTGAGAATTGACTGACATTCACCAAAATGATATTTGAACTGTTTAGCTTGGAATCTCTTGTAAGACCGATGGTGTCTGGGCCTGAAATGTCCAAGATGACTTCACTCACGTATCTGATATCTTAGAAGGAATGGATGGAAGACTGTGTAATTGGAATAGCTGCTTTATCTCTTCCTCTGTAGCTTTCTCATATGCTTTCTTTACTCAGTGTCTCCTACACAGTAGGTAGACCTGTGTGATGGCTTAGCACTCCCAAAGAATAAAAGCAGAAATGACCAGACCTTCTTAATTCTTAGAACTATAGTAGTTTATGAGGAGATTTTCAAAGTTTGTGAAAAGTAAAATGAATATTGACATTCATGCATAGCTTTTTTTATAATATGTACTTTCTATAAATTTTTTTCAGATATCCCTCAGACATTATATTTATTAGATGAAAAAAGTCACAGGATCAACCCAGATTTAGTGTAGGAGGTGTCTTCATAAGCCACAGTAGTATGTGGTGTGATTCTTTGAGGGCTGTCTTTGGAG
Organism: Tupaia belangeri chinensis; assembly: GCF_000334495.1. Taxonomy (NCBI): domain Eukaryota; kingdom Metazoa; phylum Chordata; class Mammalia; order Scandentia; family Tupaiidae; genus Tupaia; species Tupaia belangeri. Next base: position 272,798 of record NW_006159714.1, on the reverse strand, counting down.
ACTATCCACTGCAGGTCCATTACATCTGAGATGTCTAGTAGACATTCAAGAACAGATGTCAAGTAGGCAGAATAATATATGAGTTAAAATGTCAGTGATATACTCAGGTTTAAAGATATAAATTCTGGGAGCTGGTGGGCGGTGTGGTGGTTAAGGGCGCTGGACTCCCACATGGCCGACCATGGTTTGAGTCCTGGACCTGGCAGCATGCTTTCTCACTTTCTCTCTCTCTCTCTCACTCACTCTGTTCCTCTCTCATCAAATTAAAATAAATAAAGTTAAATAAAATAATTCTTTTATAAAAAGATATGAATTCTAGAGATTTTGTCACACAGAGTAAAAAATATCACCCACGAAGTGATTTATGGGAGAACCAGGGGGCAAACTGTTTTCATGAAGTTTTTGTAAGATTTTTGGTATACAGCAGTATTTTAGGAATTTCTTACTAAGACAAAAGATGGGTAGGTAAACAGACATAGAGATAGAGAGCACGTATGTGGTAGGGGGTCTGCTTGTGTTTTAGTAATATGGATATTTGGTATTCATTATATTACCTTATTTTGTGAATTAGCTATACTATTTAGTTAATAATATTAGCAATAAAAAAGAAAACAGTATGCATCTTAGCTGGATGTTTACTGTGGTTTTAGGGTAAACTGAATTACAAAATATATATAAAATCTCCTGTTCTCATCCCTTTCAGAGGTATCTTGAGAAAAATAATTATATACTGTCAAAATACCTTGGGGATTAAATGGCTCACTTTCTTAGCGTTTATAGGGGCAAAGGCTCGGGGGAAGTGCCTTAGGAAGATTCAGTCAAGGTACGCCTAATACATAAACCATTAAGACCCCTCTCCCCATCCATTTTTATTTTCCACTCTTAGTACAGTACTAACTCAGGTTGAGACAGGCTTATGTGTTACTCATTCTAATTCAAGTTTCCTGTACCTTTTCAATCGCACTGTATCTGAAATATTTAGTATTAACAAAATTAAGGAACATATACGAGAGGGATGAACTCTTCTTTACTTTTGGTGCTAGGCGAATAAACTAAAACACAATTATAATGACTAAGCGTAGTGTGGCGGGAGGAAGACAGCTGGTATTCTCTGGCTCATGAGAGACAGCTGCTATTCTCTGCTTCTCCTGATCCCATCCTACCTCCTAAAAGCACTAAGCAAGAAAAAGACATTAAAGAACTCCTGCAGCAGGTAAGTCAGCTCTTTTTTCATTGGTATTTACTTTTCTTTGACATGAAAATAAGATAGGGAGAGCCCAAATTTTTATATGGGCCCAGAGTAAGAACATAAAATTGGTTTCTTAATCTGCAGTACATTAAACATTTGGCCAAAATTAGGCCAAATTACTCTTATGCTATGTCGAGACTACTGAGCAACATTATCAGTTGCTTGATACTGTACTGCTGAGTTGTAGAGAACTAAGCTTATGGAGAATTTGTGGTTATTTTGTGAAATTCCTCCTGTGCTTTATAATTCTTATAGACTTAAACATAGTTCCTCAGAAGTGCTCTAGCCCTGCTCTTTCTTTCTTTTTTTTTGGGGGGGGGAGAGGTTTTCGCTATAGGGTGCGAGCACTCGCCAGACAGACAGAGAGAGACAGAGAGACATAAAGTAGGAAATCACGCCACCAGGGGGGATGGCCATGCCGCAATCCCTTCTCCTCCTTTCTCCTCTCGGGATCTTGGGCACGCACGCACACGTACCCAGCGTGAGTTTAAGCCACTGGGTCCGGGACTCGAACCACAGTCAACTATGTGGGAGTCCAGCGACATAGCCATTATGCTAACTGCTGGTCCCTAGCCCTGCTCTTTCTTGTGACACTTTTATTTTTGCCCTTTGGCTGGAGACGTAGTTTTTGTTTTGTTTTCTTTTTTTCTTTTTTTTTTTTTTTAATCACAGACTACTTTCTTGTGTTTATTCATCTTTCCATGTGTAGAGTCTATCCAACAATGGTTGCCATAGGGTGTGTGTGATACTGTCCTGTTATATTTGAAGTACAAATTGAATGCATTGCTACTGTTAAAATTTCCATTGATATTAATAAAATCTAACATGCTCAGCACAGATTGATGAAGAGATTTTTCTCTATGCTCACATACAACATTTTTTTCTCCACGAATGTAGCAAGCCCATCTCTATTCACTGTTTGCTATTTTCCAAATTTTTTTTTCTTCTAGAGACTTATGAAGCTTCAAAGGTAGATTCTTTTTTTTTTTTTTTTTTGAAAAGAGCCAGGAAATAGTGAATGGAAAGAATATGCATAAACTCACAATAAACTAAATGTGTACTATATGTGCAACTTCTAATTTTCTTGTTAATTCTTCATTGCAAGGATTAACAGGATGCAGAGGTTGGAAAATAGAATGGAAATGAGAAGACTATATGCATTTTTGCCTTTTTATGGTGAAATTAAGCATGAATGTAACATGAATAATTTTGATAAATTCTGTTCCAGCTTAGAAATAGTTTGAATGGAAAAGGTTGTGTTTTTAGTGTCATTTAAAAAATATTTTATGTCTTCATATACATTTTTGTAAAAATCTGGAAAAGGTTATGTTCAGAGCTGTACTTCAAACTGTTTGAATTACTAATAGACTTGTATCTCCGTTTAAAAATACTTTAGATTTAATTGTTCCCTTCCATTCTGATTTATACCACTTTAATATTTGACCTATTTTCTTTTCATTTTTATCTCTGTCCTCTATGAATCTAATGTCCCATCTATGAATACAGAACAATTACAGTCTGGGTGCTGGATTATATCTAGTTTATATTTCTTTTTTTTTTTTTTGCAAGGTTTTTGCTATAGGGCATGTGCGCTCTCCAGATAGACAGAGAGAGACAGAGAGACAGAAAGCAAGAAATCACCCCCCAGGGGGAATGGCCACGCCGCAATCCCATCTCCTCCATTCTCCTCTCGGGATCTTGGGCACACACGCACACGCGCCCGGCTTGAGTTTAAGACACTGGGTCCGGGACTCGAGCCTTGGTCGACTACGTGGGAGTCCAGCGACAAAGCCATTATGCTAGCTGCTGGTCCCTCTAGATTATATTTCTATGAAATTATGTATCTAAACTCCTTCCAAGATCATGTTCATAATTCTGCTATGAATTCTGTAGGAGCATAGTCATCTTCTATAGATGCAGCTTTACTAGCTTGCAGAGACTGATGAGTGAATAAGTAATTCTTTCTCATGCTAAGAATGCAGGACCAAGACTTTTCCTTATGTAATACATTAACTTCTGCCAACCAAAGAAAAAAATACGGCAAGTCAGAATGAAACTGAGAAATGGAGCCAGGAATTATAAGGTCTGATGATTATGTGGATTCCTGATTGCAAAATTCCCAACTGATACCTAGCTTACAAAATTCTTTATAGTTTCCATCCTCCAAAAGGCAGAAATATTTGTTCTCTAAACACCAAAACCAGACAGCCAGGAATGAATATGTTTTTTTTGTTTGTTTGTTTGTTGTTGTTGTTGTTGTTGTTGTTTTGGTATGCAATAAATCCAGAAGAAGAAATCTTCTAAATTCCTATATTCCAAGCTGTCTGAAACTACTTACTGTAGTCCCAACTTGACTATCCACAATCCTCTCATATCATTGTAATTATTCCTCAACCCTCTTGCCCATCCATCTGAAATGAAATTTGCCTATCATGTATCATGTTAGATAAACCTCATTTCCTCAGGGTAAGTGGATTATAAGTGGCACGTCATGTATTACTTTTCCAAATTCACTTTTATATGAATCTGGTATTAGCATCATGTTTGCAAAAGCTGATGGGCTAATGCATTTCCTCTTCCATATCATGAACAGAACAGAAGATAGAGTCCACCCAGAATTTATTTTGTCATCTGCTCATCCCTTCATAACTTTTCAATACTAAAAGTCCCAATTTCTTGTGTTATTTTGTTTCCAATACAACCCACTGTGGGCCAAATGGAGAGTGAAATTTTAGGGTTGGTTCATCATACATTCTTGCTTTTGATGTAGCGTGCTCTTGTACATCACTGACTGTGAAGATGTTTCCTGAAGCTTAGCCTTAGAAAGCAGCTACTCACATCCTGACCCTTCACATTCTGTCTTCTTTTCCTTTTATGACATCAAAACTAGTTCAGAATTCACCCTCTAGGTGCACACATTTCAAAGAAGGAAGCAAAATGCAAGGCGTTCTACTTTCTTGGGCAGTTAGAAATCTATGAGCGATGGCTTTACAACTGCTTTCTTGTTTCTAAAACACATCCCTTATACTCTTGGTTACCTAGAGTGTTATGAGCTGCATGGAGCCTGAGGTGGGCTTGAGTAGCATGCAGATTTCTTTTTTTAATGTTATTTAAGAGATACGTAAAAAATTCTCCCAGTACAGATTTTCGGCTCTTATTCCTCTCAATAAAACAAACAACTAAAGTTGTGACCTACATTAAATAATAGTCATAGAGCCAGCCTGTGGCCTGGTGATTAAGGAAGCTAGATTCCACATGGCCAACTACAGGGTGAAGTCCCAGACCGGGAGGCTTGAAAAACATGTCAGGTGCATGTGTGTGCATGCCCAAAACCTCCAAAGGAGGAAGAGATGAGGGGGAAAGCATTACAAGGCAACCATTCTCCATAGGGAATGCTTTCTCCCTCTCTTCCTCTTTCTGTCTCTGTCTCTCTCTCTCTTTCTGGTGAGTGTACATTTAGCAAATTAAAATGTAAAATAAAATATAAAATAAGATGAAAAATAAAATAAACTAAACATCATTAACTTGCATGTTATGAGAATAAATTGGTCAGATTCTCTGTAAATGGGATACTAGTGAAGAATGAATGGAAACTACATAGACTTTATAGATGAGTGAAAAAATAAAATTGTGCACAATACATATCACCATTTTTAAAACTCATTTTGTCTAAAGTTAGTGCTACTTTAGGAAATTAGCAAACACACAGTATATACTGTTATTTCATTCCCAAAAGGCATTAAAAAAGATGTGTTAAACACGAAAGTTTTCTATACTTGCAGATTTCCTCGGAATTTTAGTCATTTTTACTCCATAAACATTGTGTGAAATGTACTTCTTATTTTTTTAATACTACTCATTCAGCAAAATCCCACATAGTTTTTAATCTATTTATGTATAAGAATTATTTCTTTGTGCCCTGCATTAGATTCCTATGATTGCTAAAACAAATTAGCACTAATTTAGTGGTTTAGGAAACCACACTTTTTTTTTTTCTTTTCTTACAGTTCTGGAGCCAGAAGTAAAAATGAAGTAAGCCAGAATATGAAAGAAAGATGTTGTATATATTCACTATATATATGTGTGTGTGTGTGTGTGTGTGTGTGTGTGTGTGTATGTATGTGTGTGGAACAAATAGAAAGGCATGACATTAATGCGATTCAGAGATGGCTTATTACCTGTTGATGATGACATGTATAGTATTCTCAATTGGACAAATCTGAGAAGTATTTCATGTTGGGTAAAGTCATTTTACAAGCAAAATGATAAATAGTGACTGAATGTGTAAAAAATAATTGGAATAATAATAATCTGGAAAAAAATGAAAAGTTATTGGATGACGATGATGGAGATTTTAATGTCTGTATTGACTGATATGCATGGTATTCCTTCTGGAAAAGAAAATGTAATACATTGTAAAGTTATATGTGATTCAATGTAATATAAACAAGATAATGATAATAATAAAACATTTAAAAAGAAAAAGAAAAAGTGAGTTTTGCAATGTTAAAAGCAGGGTGTTGACAGAGCTGGCTCTCCCTGGAGAGCAAGGAAAACACCATTTGCTTGCCTTTTCTGGTTTCTGGAAGTGCCTATGGTTCTGCTAATGACCACCTCCTTGTATTATACCGTTTTCCCCTTCTATTGTCAGGTCTCCTTCTGCTTCCTTCTTACGAGGACACCTGTGATGACATTTAGGGTCCATCAAGATAATCCAGGAAAATTTCAACATATTCATATCATCCATCAAATTTTATCCACAAATTCTCTTTTTTGCCATGTAAATGTAGTAACATTCACAGATCTTGGGATCCAGAACCTTGATATCTTTGAGGACCACATCATTCAGCCTACTACAAATACTGTTAGTAATCGTATTTTGAAAAAATGTATTTCAATATTGACAACATCAGTAAATACTTATCAAGTATTAACATAAGGATATTATCACTGAAGTGCATTTACTGAGCTGAAAAGTGGCTGAGGTAGAAAAATCATTCATTTACATACAAACGCTGTAAATCTATAGCATGTAGACTTTATTGTATTTAAATAATTTCGTACATAAGAGAAAGTTTTCAAGAAGAAAGATTAAAACTCTCTCTCAGCCTCAAATTTGATTTACTTGCAAGGACAAAAGCATTTATTCTTTTATTATCTCTAACAAAACAGAACACAAGTTATTTTTCTAGTCACTCTTTGCATGTATTTATGAAAATACACCCAAAATGTCAATTCGGGAAAATAGCTTATATATGAATTGAAGAACTAGTTGAAAGGATAACATCCTTTTTCAAAATAACCTTCTGAAACTGGATGAGAGGCCTTCATGAAAACTATGGAAACATTTACTTTTCGAACTCTCCAAAGGTCAGCTTGGTATACTTGCAGGTTACTGATATTTGCTTTGAGGTTTCAGAAGGTTGTAATAGTATTTGAAATAAAAAAAAAATTTTGACAACCGATGACGTTATCTTTTAGTGCATTTGCAAAAGCCCTATAATAAGTAGCAATCATGGTGAGTGGTATTGCAGGGAATTCATTACTATTATATTAAATGTCGAACTGACGTTTAAAAAGTGGTAAAAATCTGCATCTCCTCAGAAACATCCACTGATGCTATGCTTTTGACTCAGTAACCAGAGTAGATTTCAGTCAGTGTTGACTCTGTAACTATAAATCTCTTGAGAAAGTGGATATGAGAAGAAAAATATCTGAGGATGGCAACCTATTTAAGGAGAGCAAAGACATTTGGTAAAGTTAAAATCAGAAGTTATTTTAACCTTGGATTCCCCAGGAGAACACCTGTTTGTTGCTCCCCTTTCATCAAGTATGCATAGGGTTATATAGATTAAAAGGTATGTGCCAATATAGCTAACCTGGAAATTTAATACAGCTGGGGTCACAGTCTCTGAGACCATGGACTCAGAAAATGTTTGTATAAAAACTGGAATTTCAAAGAAACAAATATATTTTCTAAGGGTTAGAGGGGAAAAAAATATTCCTAAGGGAAGTAGTAGATTTACATTTGTCTGTTTTGTTTTATTTTTAGTTTTTTTGTGTATTTTGTTTTGTTTTGTTTTGCAATAAGGCATGTGGGCTCACTAGAGAGAGACAGAGAGAGAGGGAGATGGAAAGTGAGAAATCACCCTCCCCAAGAGGGATGGCCAAGCTGCAATCTCTTGTCTTCCTTTCTTCTCTTGGGATTTTGGGCATGTACACACATGCACCTGGAGTGATTTTTAAGCCTCTGAGCCCAGGATTTAAACTGTGGTCAGCTATATAGGAATCCAGTACCTTAACCACCACCATCTGCTGGCCCCATAGGTCTTATAAAGCAGTATTAATGGCTGTAGCAGACCTAGTTGGTGCCTCCACTTACAGCTAACCATTTTCATGCATAGTGGCCCAACTTCCCATTCCCAGCTCAAATTTCTGCTAATGATTTTTTATGGGCTCCAGAGTTTTTGCTGCCCACATTTAGTCATCCTAGAATTCCAGAAAACTAATGACTCCTGGAGTAATCAAGAAACTGCCCCTCAGTGGGAGATTCTGAATTACGTGTTCTACATTGGCTCCCAACATTTTATAGTTGGATTAAGATAACTCTTAATTGAACAAATTTTTAAATTTTATGCATTTATTTGTCTATTTATTTACTATTGTTGCCAGATGGTGTGCTCACTCACCAAATAGAGAGAAAGGGACAGAGAAAGACACAGAAAGCACCTCCATTGAGCTGTGGTCACATGGCATTCTCTACTCCTCCATTTCCCTGCTCCCATCAGTATTCTGAGTATGCATGCACGTGTGTCCAGTACTTTTTTCTTTTTCTTTTTTTTTTACAGAGGGTGCATGCACGGCTTAGAAAATGAATAAGAGAGTAAAACGATATCCTCTGTGGGGCATGGTCACACTGCACTCTCTTTTCTTACTTCTGTCTCCCTTTGGGGGTTTTTTTACATGCACTTACACATGCTCAACATGTTATTCACACCACCAGGTCAGAAGACTCCAACCACGAGGTCTGCATGTGAGATCTTGCCTTCCTAACTATCAGAGTGCTGAGCTGGCCCCAACTCTATTTAATTTTTATTAAAAAATAATACTTATATATTTATGGGGCATAATATGCTGTTTTGGAAAAATGTTCACATTATGGAATGATTAAGTCAAGATAATTAGAAAATTCATTACCTCATGTACTTAGGTGAAAACATTTAAACCTACTTTCTAGAACTTTTGAAATATACAGGGCATTAGTATTACAGTTGCCAGGCTCTGTAATAGATCACTAAGACTATATCTCCTTTCTAACTAAAACTTTTACCCTTTATTACATCTCCCCTTATCCCTCAGCCTCAGCCTCTCTGGTAGCCCTCATTCTACTCTCTACTTCTTTTTATTTTATTTTATTTTATATTTTATGTTATATATTCAATCACTGTGCATTACCATAGCTTGCAAAACTTTTCCAGCATATTACTTCTATGAATTCAACTTATTTTAGATTCTACATGTGAGTGAGATCAATCTGCATTTGTTGTGCCTGGTTTATTTCATGTAATACAATGTTTTTCTGATTCATTGATGTTGTCAGAAATAATAGTTTTTCTTCTTTTTAAAATCTTAACAACATTCCATTCTGTATACATACCACAATTTCTTCATGTGTTTATCCAGTAATGAACAACTAGGTGGCTTCCAAATATTAGCTATTCTGAGTAATGGTGCATTGCACCACATATTGAATATCCATTATCAGAATGCTCAAGATGTGAAGTGTTAAGAAGTTTGGATTTTTTTAATTTTGGAATATTTGCGTGATATATAATGAGATACATACCATGCCAAAGGGAACCAAGTCTAGCCATGAAATATATTTTTGTTTCAAGTATAGTTTCTACACATTCTTTACATATATATATATATATATATACACACACATATATATATAGGAGAGGTTTTCACTATAGGGCGCGTATGCCAGACAGATAGAGAGAGACAGAGAGACAGAAAGCGAGAAATCACCACCCAGGGGGGATGGTCATGCTGCAATCCCTTCTCCTCCATTCTCCTCTCAGGATCTTGGGCACGCACGCACACGTGCCCGGCATGAGTTTCAAGCCACCAGGTCCAGGATGCGGACCACGGTCGACTATGTGGAAGTCCAGTAACATAGCCATTACGCTAACTGCTGGTTCCCAATATTTTTTGTATTATAATGATTTGACTATGATCCATCAAATGAGTTCAGGTATGAAGAAACTCCATACCATTTCCATCAGAGATATACTAATTTACATTCCCACCAATGGTACACGAGAGCCCCTTTTCTTCACACCCCTGCCAACATTTCCAACTTTTTGATGATAGCCATTCTAACAGGTATGAGGTGATATCATATTATAGTTTTAATTTGCATTTCCCTACTCAGTAGTGATGACAAGCACGTCTTCATACATGCATAAGCCATTTGTGTATATATATGCACAGTAGTCGCATGCAGAGACAGAGAGGTCCTGGCTGCTCTCTCTTTTATCACAACCACTCTCACAAGAATTAACTCCTCACATGAGCTAAACTCGATGGGTCTCATGAGACATCATTAATTTATTCATGACACTGTTGCCTCCATGGTGCAATTACCACAAATCAATCATCTCCCTTTAGGCCTCACCCTGGTTACCATAAAGGAATTAAGTTTCAACTTAATAATGTTACAATACAGACAATGCAACCAAGTCCCAACTCATGAATTTCTGGGGAACTATTACAACCATAGTAACCTACTACTAGAGAAAATCATGAATCATAGAGAAAGATCCAATGAGAAAGAAAGAAAAAAAAAAGGCTCCACAAAACAACTAAAAGCAAGGAACAAAATGGCAGTAGTAAATCCTTCCCTATCAATATTTACCTTATGTGGAAATGGGTTAAATTATTCAGTGTAAAGACATAGATTGAATGAATTTTAAAAATTAATAAATAACTCTATGCTGCCTTAGAGTTATTTCACTTATGAAGGTACCCGTGGATGGTCCAGTGGGTGGCGTGGTGGTGAAGGTGCTGAAGTTCCACATGGCCAACTGCAGTTTGAGTCCTAGGCCTGGTGGTTTGCTTTTTACTTTCTCTCTCTCTCGTAAGTGTACATGCCCAATAGCAAGTTAAAAATGATAATAATAACAATAATATTACTAATAGATAAAAACTAAATAAACAATGATTTTAAAAAGATACACATAGAATAAATGTGAGGGGATGGAAAAAGATAGTTCATGCAAATGGAGACCAAAAGAGATCAGAAGTGATTATTGTCTGTAAATCCTTCAGCCATCCTATATGTCTAGGTCTTTGGACTTTGCAGCCACCAAAATCATGGGCTAGTAAATGAATCTCTATCTTCTTCTAATACAACCCAGGCTTGACTATTTCTATTAGAAATGCAAAAACTGGGACCAGCAGATAGCGTAATGGTTCCATCACTGGACTCCCACATAGTTGACCGCTGTTCAAATCCTGGACCCAGTGGCTTAAAACTCACACCAGGCGTGTATACATGCATGCCTAAGACTGGAGAAGAAGGGATTGCATCTTGGCCATCCCCCAGAGAGTGATTTCTCACTTTTGTCTGTCTGTCTCTCCAGTGAGCGGATACACCCTATAACAAAATCTTAAAAAAAAAAAAAAAAAAAAAAAAGAGAGAGAAAAAAAAAAAAAAAAACAACA
>NW_006159714.1:252497-260534 GCF_000334495.1 Tupaia belangeri chinensis | reverse complement strand
TTAAAAAAAAAAAAAAAAAAAAAGAGAGAGAGAGAAAGAGAAAAAAAGAAATGCAAAACTGACTAAGACATATTTTGATTCCTTGTTTTTTATTTGGTTTCAGTAAGTTAAAAGATTTATCTTTTAGGTCTCTAGGCTTATTGGATTGCCTCCAGAATCACAGGTGAATGGGGTTAAATCTGGGTCACATAGATGATGCTGGGTCCACAGTAGAGACCGTAGTTGGTGAGCCTGTCGCCAAAGGTTTTAGTGGGTATCTGTTCTCTCTGGTGCCTGAATGGACTGGGCTGCCTTCAGAACCTTGGTCCTTGGAGCTGGCATTAGAATAAAGGTCCATTTCAGGTTCACAGACTCTGGGCCTATGACTGGGTACACAGAAGTATGTGGCTTCCTCTAGGTCTCTAGGAGGGCTTCTGTTGGATCACTAAGTTGGTCCCTAGTCCAAACTTATTGCTACACTCTAGCTGAGACGGTCTGGAATTGAGATGCTAGACTGTTTCACTGTTCATAGCCCAAGATCTTCAGGCTTGTCTTTGGGATCATGGTGGGTTCCTAGGTGAGCAGCTTTGCTCTCGGATTGAGTTGAGAAGGGCTGGAGGTAATTTATAAGACTATCTTAAGACCCACAATGAACCTAATGTCAGGCATCAGCCTGCAGGGACACTGCGTCATATGACTCCCCTCTCTTTTCTGTTAGCACATAAGAGTCTCTGCACCTGAGATCCAGGGCCACTGGAGATGTGGAGTAGGACGGAGTTGGGAAATCTGACATGGGAAACAAAAATGGGTACATCTCCTAGCAGGAATTCAGCTGGGGAGAACTGTCCTCAGACCACTGACTAAAACCTAACTTTTATGCTAGTTCAGATTCAGCTGTGAGACAGATGTTGGCCACTCCCTCCCAGGGGCACCAGTGAGCCAGACTCATAGCAGTTCCCTATGCAGGCAGAATTGCTCCCAGAGTACAGATGAGAGGAGTTTGACCTGAGATTTAGAGCTCCTTTAGGATCTGGGGTAGAACAGTGGCTAGAAAGCTTGTCAGTGGCACAGATGGGCAAGTCTCCCTCTGGGTCTTTGCATGAAGAGCTCTAAGCTGAGACTGCAGCTGAATTGAACAGAGCTGGAGCCAAGTTACAGGATAATTACTGACCCACTGCCAGGGCAAATGCAGGTGGGCCTGTCTGCCAAGGCCTAAGTGTGTGTGATTTCTCCAGACCTATTGCCAGATGTCATTGGTAGCACGATCAGAGCCAAATGGGGATGTATGAAGCCTTCTGGTGAATGAGAGATCTTTCTAGATCTGAGCTGGAACCATACTGATTTGGTCTGCCACATGGGTGTGGATCTGTGCTTTCAAAATAACGCACTTAGGATGTGAGGGCAATCTGGCTGCAACATCTATTGCCTCATTGATCATCAGGGTTGACTGGTGGATCTGGCCAGCTAGGTGGGTGCCCTCATCCTTCAAGGATCCATTTGCTGTGCACTCGGTAAAGAAGAAGACCATCCCCAATAAACGAGGACCGTGCTTCAGTCAAGGGTATACACGTAGTTGTACTCCTCTGCTAGAACCTTCAGACAAGCTCTCAAAACAAGCCTCCTAGATCTCCAAAAGTGTTCCACAGCTATCTACCTACACCCCAAGCTCTCAAAAAGAGACTTCTGGGGGGCCAGCAGGTGGCGTGGTAGTTAAGGGTGCTGGACTCCCACATGGTCAACCACAGTTCGAGTACTGGACCTGGAGGCTTGCTTTCTCTCTCTCTCTCTCTCTCTCTCTCTCTCACACTCGGACAAAGGTTTGAACTTCCCACCCATGTGTTATGGGACAGGGGAAAAGGAAATATTTCATGAAGATAAGCTACCCTTTTGAATATTGAAGGAATTTAAAAGCAAAATATTAGTATTGACACATTACAGATATCAGTCTACTTTAGAACACATGTGTCACTTTTTTGTCCTTGTGGCTTAAGGAAATCATTTAATGGCAACCATCCAGATGCATTAAATATAAGATGGGAAGCCTTCTCTCTACTCTCTCCAAAAGTCAAGATTTGGAGACCAGCAGATATCATACAAGTTATGTGGCTGGACTCTCACAGGACTGACCACAGTTCGAGTCCTGGACCTGGATGCTTGCTTTCTCTCTCTCTCTCTCTCTCTCTCTCTCTCTCACTCTGTCCCTCCTTGGTCAAATTAAAATAAATAAAGTTAAATAAAATAAAAAAAGAGACTTCTGTCCATGTGTGAGTGCAAAATAGACATGTGTGTCTTGGGAGGAGGATAAGAGAAGTTTATCTCTAATTTTGCCCTTGTGCTTCATCACTTAGATTTTGTGCTAATGCATACTTCACTGGATATCTTCTTTTCCCTTGCAGATTCTTGTATTGAGTGTTCTCAGGGATGACTTCCCAAACAAACCAGTTGCATTTTGATATTTGTTACATGGTCAGCTTCCAGAGGAATCTAAACTAAGATCATTGCTGTGGAACGTGGTGTAGGAAGCAGATTCTCAGACTAGAGTTCTAGAATTAGATCACATCAGTCCCTGGCCAAAAGGCTGCAATAGCATCATTGTGTGAGAAACAAAGACCTGCTGTTATATCAGAACTAAAGTGACTCACACTCCCACATGCTAGGGAAGTGAGGATCACTGGGTTAAGTGATTTCTCTAGCATTTGAGAGATTTAAGAGCAATGATGATTATAAGGCCTGAGTACCTGGATGCTTGTGGAATGCCACTGAAACACAATGAAAAAAAAAAAAAGAGAGAGAGAGACAACTTAGAACATGGTATAAAAGCCAGAAGATTCCCGTGGTCATGTTTCAAGAAACTTTCTTCTCTATGGCAGAGGGCAGATTACACTGAAAGTTAAACCAGCCATTCCCTTGAGGAAGCCATGCTCCCCTCTCTTTATATTTTGGTTCTGATGAATTAAGATTCTCATTGTTGTCACATAGGAGGGGTCATATTTATCATGAGCACAGGATTTCACTAACCCCAATTACAGCTTTTGCTTGGTCATTTTAGACACCTTGTAGCAGTAGATTAGCAGACAAGAGATTTACTATACTACCTGGAAGAAATTACTTTGAATTTCATGAGGAGATAACATATTTTGACACATAATGGAATCAGAAATGAGTATATCTGAAACTCAAAGGATTCATTAAGTAATTTGGGTACTTCCTTGCATGGTGATAACTCTGACTGGGAAATTGCACCAGCCATGTTTTTGTTTTGTTTTGTTTTGGGAGGTTTTTGCTATATAGGATGTGTGCATTGCCAGACAGACAGAGACAGAGAGATAGGAAGTGAGAAATCACCCCCCAGGAGGGATGACCATGCCTCAATCCCTTCTCCTCCATTTTCTCTCAGGATCTTGGGCACGCACACACATGTGCCCGGCATGAGTTTAAATCACTGGGTCCGGGACTCAAACCGTAGTTGGCTGCATGGGAGTCCAGCAACATAGCCATTACTCTAACTGCTGGTCCCCCAGCCATGGTATGTTAAAAGCAGAGTAAACAGGCGCTCAATCTCCTCAGAGATGTAGGTTTGGGTAATCACTAGACAAGCAATGTAAAGTAGCAGAAGTGGTCAAGAGGGAGGAGACTCTAAAATGGGCAACAGAGGGGTCAGATAATTTATAATGTATGTGGCCGTGGTAACGTCTCCAGCTTATTACACAAATCCTTCAGTCAGAGACCGTTAAAAAAAAGAAGTTGTGGTTAGCCATCACCTTCACTAACCAACGACAGGATAAAATAAAGGTAATGTAGGGCATGGGTAGATCTGAATGCTGCATGTACACACCTTTATCCTCTTCCTGCACAAGGGCTCAACATCCCATTTCAGGCCCTTCATTTACCTTAGGGCTTTTGCTAATCTTGGCAACTTAATCTGTGAGCCACAGGTCAGGCTATAGGGAGGTATTTACCATATTTCCTTGACCCAGGAACAAGTCTCAATCAAAGATTCCTGGAAATTTGTAGTTAAATATTGTAGCGCCTTCGCTCCTTCTTGGGCTATAAAGTGCTAGAATGCATGTTCTACTTGCTTTCTAGACTTCCATAGTGACATTGAGAGCAAGTTGCCTATGGTAGCAACCTCCTTGGTATTCACGGTGATCAGAACAATGACCCTACCACTATCATAGATGGTCACTGTCCTAATATTTCAAAGTATCCAACATGAAAACATTACTGTTTCAGTTTTTTATTGTCACTGTAACAAATTACTTCAATTTAGGGGCTTAACCAACACAAATTTATTATTTTAACTTGCTGTGAATCTAAAGTCCATGATAGATCTCACATGGGGCTAAAATAAGGGGCCAGAAGAGCTTCATGCCCCCCTGAGGCTCCAGTGGAAACAATGTTTCCTTGCCTTTACTAGTGTCTAGAAGCTGCCTGTGTTGCTTGACTCATGGCCTACTTTCAACTATCACCTCATTCCAATCTTCTTTATTTCTTATCTCAGGTTTTATAACTGTTTGTCACCTTGGATAAAGAAGTTCAATGGACTTAAAAAAAATAAAAAAGAATATCTTCCTTCATGCTGGGAAAAACCACAGTTGTATATTATGAAGTTATAGAACATTTAACTGTACACTTAAAAAAGAATAATTATATCATCATGGGGATTGGTATTGTTTTTATTTACTTACTAGCTTTGTTATCCAATACTGCATTTGGCTGCCATTGTCATAGCTATTTGGCAATAGAATCCATTTTCTTTTCATTTAAATAAAGTCATGGAGTTTATACTGCCCTTGTCTGAGCTATCAGTCTTTAGGCAGATGGCTTAAATGACTTGATACACACATGAGAAATCAGAGTACCTTAGTACCAGATTAATGGCTTGATTGGCATTGTATTCTACATAGCTCGGCGACTGAGTAGTGAGTTGTAAAGTTATCTGGAATTCCTTAAAGTGAAAAATATCATCACTTTTTTTTTTTCACTAATTTAGCCAGCGTAAAGCAAAGCTTTCACAATTCAAGTTCAGTTGTAATCCTCTACATTGATGATGTCTATCTCTTATTTACTCATTTGTGAGGACATGTCAAGATTTTCTTACGGGAACCAGCAGTTAGTGTAATGGCTATGTCACTGGACTCCCACGTAGTCCACCGCGGTTCGCGTCCCAGACCCGGTGGCTTAAAACTCACGCTGGGTGCATGTGTGTGCGTGCCCAAGATCCCAAGAGGAGAATGGAGGAGAAGGGACTGTGGCATGGCCATCCCCCCTGGGGGGTGATTTCTCGCTTTCTGTCTCTCTGTCTCTCTCTGTCTGTCTTGTGAGTGCACACGCCCTATAGCAAAAACCTCTCAAAAAAAAAAAAAAAAGATTTTCTTACATATGCAACCAATCCATGCTCATTTCTACCGCTCTAGCAAAACTGGGATTACTTTCTGAGGGTAACAAAGTTTTTGGTATGATAGCAACACAACAGCACCAATTTTATTTATTTATATTTACTTATTTTACTTTGTGCAGGATGAAGTTGAGTAATGTATTTGTGCTCAATTGTTTTGTGAGAATAAATATGAGGACATCCATATGAATTAAGAAAACCTTGTATGACTTTCCATTTCTATCACTTCCCCACATCATAAAACTCAGCTGTAGGGCTAGCCCGTGGTGTGGTGGTTGAGGCAGGTGGATTCCACATGATTGACAACATGGTTCAAGTCCCAAGGTGGTGGCTTGAGAGACATGCTAGGCACCTGTGAATGCATTCCCAAAATCCGAGACATGGAGAAGACATTGCAGTGTGACCATTCCCTAATGGAAAGTATTTTCTCACTTTTCCTTCCTGTCTGATGGTGAGCACATAGTCTCTTAAACAAAAATTACAAACCAAAACTCAATATAAATCTTCACCTAGGGAACCAGCAGTTAGCGTAATGGCTATGTCGCTGGACTCCCACATAGTCGACCGCGGTTTGCGTCCCGGACCCAGTGGCTTAAACTCACACCGGGCGCGTGTGCGTGCGTGCCCAAGATCCTGAGAGGAGAATGGAGGAGAAGGGATTGCGGCATGACCATCCCCCCTGGGCGGTGATTTCTCGCTTTCTGTCTCTATGTCTCTGTCTGTCTGGCGAGTGCACGTGTCCTATAGAAAAAAAACCTCTCCAAAAAAAAAAAAAAAAGAAAGAAAGAAAAACTTCACCTATAAAGTTTTTCACTATGTAGAATTTTACTGACATAAATCATAGAAGAATAAGCGTGATCTAAGTCTGTCTAGTCATTGATTACTGAAAGCATGAGTATTAGGTGTGAACTTTCGTGGTTGGAGAGCTCTTGCATGTATCCCAGCCATGATGTAGGAAGAGAAGGAGTGAATTAGGGAGGAAAGATTCAATTGAGGTGTACCACCTTTCCTTGTCGTTGAAGAACTTGTGTCTAGAAGGCAGTTTTAGTGAACGGAAATCACACTACCATGAACATTAAGGCCTATCCTCCCAGTAAAAATAATCTCTCTACTCTAGTTATTAGTTTTTTCATCCAGAAGCGATGAATTTAAACCATATAATGGGTCATTTCCCTATCAGCAATAAGAATGTAAAAGCAAGGCAGACTTCATTCTCACGGTTAAAATGAAGGGAAGAGACTTTCCCTTTCCTTAGGACATTTACTTTAGAAAACTCCTAAGGAACTTCTTTGTCTCTTTGAAATGTATGTAAGTCTTTTTAAAAGCTAAAGGAGCATGCAAGTGCTTCTCTTAAGTGCCTAGAGCATCTCTCCTTAGTGTAATCATCAGGGAAGGTAGTGGCTCTATCTCCCAGGATCTATGGATGATAGGAGTGTAACTTTGGTTGGTCCCTTGCTTAGAGTTACAAACCTAGCTCTTGTTATACAAATATAGTAAATTGGCCCTGCTAGAGTGGCATAGGCCGCAGGATGCCACTGCAGCATTTGAGAGCCAAATGGGAAGACCCAGGGTTCAGATCCCAGAGTATGTTGGGATCAAGTATGGTCTGAGCTGATGGGGGGATTGCAGTGTGAGAGGTCTCTCTCTGTGTCTCTCCAGTTCATTTTAAGTAAGTAAATAAATAAATATGGGGCACAGCCTTTACCCGAATCTTACTTGTCCCATGTTGTCTTCCAGCTTTTTTTGAAAAGAGAAAATGTTTTAATTTCTAAGCCCCACTATTTCTCAGGACTCGAGAAATTTATTTTACAATGTTAAAAAAAATGCTTGTAAGTTATTCTTTGAAAAATTACAGATTAGTTACCAAATTCTTTCTTTGGAGTCCGCATAATCTATTTTATAAGAGAGATTCTTTTGCAATAGTGTTTGGGCTCCCTGGAGAAACAGAGACAGACAGAGAGACAGAAAGCAAGAAACCACCCTCCTAGGGAGGATGGGCACACCACAATCCCTTCTCCTCCATTCTCCTTTGGGATTCTGGGCACGAACTCACAGGCACCCAGTGTAAGTTTCAAGGCAATGGGTCCAGAACTCTGATTACTGTTGACTACTTGGAAGTTCAGCAACATAACTATTACGCCATCTGCTGGTCCCGTGGAATTGATAAAATCTAGATTTTCAGTTTGTAATGTCATTTTAGAGAAAGCATTTGCAATGTATGGTTATTTGTTTGTTTTCTATTCAAATTTATTTAATTACATTCATTTACTGTACATCATTACAGCATACAAAATGAGATATTTCACCCAGAATACACTGTATATTGGCTCAATCAAGCACATCAATATATGTGTTATCATCAACAAATAATTTTGCATTTCTTGTTTCCAGTATATTTTTTTCCTATCCTTGATTCCTTATCTCTCACCTCTGCCATCTCCCACCCTCCTCCCACTCTGTCTCTGGTATCTATTGTTGCTTTCTGTGCCTTTTTTCCCCCACATTTTATTGATTAACTGAATATATTAATTAATCTAAGTATTTCGAATAGCAAGCACAGCTAATATATACATATCCATAAACACAAGTCTGACTTTAGGTATAAACCTCAGTGAGTAGAATCAACATACTATAAAGTAGCACCTAGCTGGGGCTATATA
>NW_006159714.1:219816-252329 GCF_000334495.1 Tupaia belangeri chinensis | reverse complement strand
TGCATAGTGGCTTAATCATGCATGCTATCATCAAAAATTTTCCATTTTTAGTTTCATATATATATATATATTTTTTTTACCCCTTTTTCTGACCCACTGTCCTTTCCCACCCTCTTCACACACCATCTCTGATGTTTACAGTTGTCTTCCATTCCTTTCCCCCCACATTGTATTGATCACACAATTTCTTAAATAATCTAACTACTTTCAATAGCAAGTTCAGCTGGTAATTTCAATAAAAGC
The DNA here is from genome assembly GCF_000334495.1 of Tupaia belangeri chinensis. Taxonomy (NCBI): domain Eukaryota; kingdom Metazoa; phylum Chordata; class Mammalia; order Scandentia; family Tupaiidae; genus Tupaia; species Tupaia belangeri. Next base: position 252,086 of record NW_006159714.1, on the reverse strand, counting down.
AGTTTCAACTTAAAGCAAAGAAATACTAAGGAACTTTGCTTAAATCTTAAAGCCAGGAAACAGGTTAGGATTCTGTTCAAATGGTAGGGACATGAACCTATCGACATCACAAGACAGGGCACAAATCCTTAAAACCAGACAACAAAGTCTAGAAGAAATTCAGTAAATTAGTCTCTGGTGCTGGTAAATTCTTTCAGGTTTTGTTTATCTGAGAATGCTCTTGTCTTTTCTTCCTACATGAAGGATAATCTTGCTGGGTACAGTATTCTTGGTTGAAATTTCTTTTCCCTTAACACTTTGAATAAATTTTCCCATTCTTTCCTCGCTCACATTGTTTCCGATGAGAGATCTGCTGTTAGCCTGATGGGATATCCTTTGTAGGTAACTTGATGCTTTTCTCTTGCCAATCTTAGTATCTTGTCTTTGTCTGTGGTTCTGGTCAACCTGGCTATAATGTGTCTTGGAGAAGATCTTGGGTTGATTCTAATTGGGGTCCTTTGTATTTCTGTGGACTGGATCTTTGAGTGCCTCTCTAGGTTTGGAAACTTTTCTTGCAGGATTTCATGGAATAGATTACCAATGCCCTTATGAGACTCTTCACCTTCTGGAATGCCAATTATCTGGATGTTTGGACGTTTGGTGGTATCTAGTATTTCTTGTATATTATTCTCATTTTGGGGGCCATTTTCTCAGTCTTCGTGGTGGATTTTTCCAGGCCAGCAATTTTCTCTTCTACGTCTAAGATTCTATTTTCTGTATGATCTAATTTGCTTTTAATAGTTTCTAGGGAGATTTTTACTTCCTGTATTATAGCCTTCATCTCTAACAGGTCCCTTTGATTCTTTTTTAAAGTGTGTAATTCCCTTTTTAGATCTTGCAAGAATTTCCCCACCTCCTGGAACTCATCAGCTCCTTTCTCCTTACTCTTTTTCAGTTCATTGTCTCTTCTCTTCCATCTTGTTTAACTTTGTCATTATGAATATTCTAAATTCTTTATCAGACATTTCCATAATTTCCATTGAACTTTCTGTGGATGAAGAAGGGTTATTCTTTTCCTTGGGAGGAGAGGTATGTTCTTATACATTTCATTAACAAAATAGATCTACAATACTCATTTCTATAGTAAAATGCTTAAAATTGTGGGGCAAACAAAGGTTAGAATTTCAAGGAACAGTCCAAGAATGCAAAGAAGTCCTAAAACACAAAATTCTTGAGCAGACTAAGGTGATTAGCCATGAAGCATCCATTTTAAAAATAAATTCAAGGTCAGATGGTGGCACAGTGGTGACTCAACTGGACTCATATGGAAATAGTTCTTAGTTTGCATCCCAGGATCTCTGCGTGTACAGGACATCTGTCCCAGTGATTCCAGCTGGCTGAGAGTAGGGTAACTAACAGCGTGGGGACCCTGCCAAAGGTGCCTGACTTTCTATCTCTCTGGCCCTCTCTCACAAATGGAAGAAAGGAATACGTAAAAAATAACTACATAGCATGAGAAACAATTACGGAAATGCTAGTCAAGTAGTTACCTCAACCTGCCAAATGTAGCTGATGTAGAAGAGTAGGCACTATTATTAAACTGTAAGTTTATTGTGAGCACTTCACAAATGAGGTGTGATTTTTGTAAGTCTTTGAAGTAATTTGAGTTTTGATGGTATTTTTCAGGATTTGAAAAACAAACTCTTTTTATAATTATCTGTGGAGTGGTGACTTATTAATCATATCTGATATAACAGCTTCCTCCTACTTTAGGTCACCTTGAGGGATACATACATTGGTTTTGGCTGAATAAACCTATGAGAACCACAGATGCTACAGTTACATTAGCTGTGTTCCTTCAATTCAATTTGCTTTTTAAATCCACAAAAGGCTTTCAGCTGGTGGTGGCAACCATACTCTCGCTATAATTAGAATGTTATTAGCCTTAAAAGATATATCTAACGAGAGCTGTTTGTTTTCTTTCTTTCTTTCTTTTTCCCTTTTCCTGCAACTTTAGGCGTACCAGCCCTGACAAATTTCCTCCAAGCTTTTTCTCTAGAGACTTAGTATCTGTGGCTTTTAAAAGATTTAAATTGGTCACAGGGCACCGGCAGCAGTAGCTTTGCAAGATTTTGCTTATTTTCAGTCTTTAACTAATTGCTCCATTTAAATGGCAGCTAACTTTAAAAAAATAATCAATAGTTGCTTTGCTCAGATGTTGGTTGAATTGTAAAAACTCCACTTTGTATATCACTTTGCCAGTCCACAAAGGATAATACCATTCTTTTAACCACTTTTTTTTCCCCCCAAAACTCTAATTGCAAAGACTGCCAAGTCCTGTGTTCTTTGGTCTAATACAAATATTATATTTAATCTTCTTTTGTCATCAGTTTTATGGTTAGAAGAAACAAAACAGCTGCTTTGCAGGATTTCTAAATGCCAAGCATGCATGTCTCACCGTCAATAACATTATTGCTTTGAGTGGAAGTGAAATTCAAGACAATTGATGTCTCAGCTGCTGAGGAAGCAGAGGAAGCATCAGGTGACAGAAAGTTGCTTGCTCAGTAAAATTGCTCCATGCTGGGGAGTTCGGCGACTGGGAACTCACTGTGGCGGTCCTGCTTCAGTGTACTGAACAGTGAAAGCTGTTTCATGACTCATTTCAGATGAAACAGAAATTCCTAAAAAAATGGGTTGTGGATCTTCTGAAGTTCACATTTTCATTGTCCTGGATTTCTAATCCCTATAATCCTTATTTATATCTTGGTGATAGTTAGAAAACATGTCTGCAAATCCTTAGACACTCCTTCCATCAAAAGGTGGAAATGGGGGCCAGGGGGTGACACAGTGGTAATACAACTGTCTTACATGGAAAAGGTCCTGTGTTCACATCCAAGGACCTCACTGAGCATGCTGGGCAAATGCGTGTGCCTGTGATTGGGTCCAGCTGAGACTGGGGTTGGATCTTGGCATGAAAGCTTTGTTAAGGGTAGCCGTCTTTCTGTAGGTCTCTTTTGCACAGAAGAAATAAATAAATATGTTTCAAAATTAAAAGGTAGAATCAATATTTCTTCCCCTTGAAATTGGGCAAGGCTTTTTGACCGCCTCAGTAAATAGAATACAGTGAAAGTGACAATGTGTAACTTTCGAGAGTAGGTTAGAAAAGGATAGCTATGAAGCTTTCGTTAGTCTCATTTGGGACACTTGTTCTGAGAGCTCTGACGGCCCCATAGGAAGTCCGGCTACCTTGAGAATACATGGAAAAACCACATGGTGAGACCACATAGAAAAAGAGAGCAATGTATTACAGGGACCCCAGCTGTATATGAATCAACCATAAAATCTTTCCATCTCACGTAGCAGAAATATAAGAGGAAAGGCTTTCAAAATGGCCCCAAACCCACCACCTTCAGATTGCACTTGTATGAGTCTTCAAGCCCAATCAATCCTAAGAATTTTGAGCAAAATAAGTTATTGCTATTAAGCCTAAATCTAGATGATCTTTACACAGCAATCAATACATGGGACTACTTCATGATATAAACATTAAATAGGTTTTTAGTGAAAAATATTCGGTTGCATAAACACATCTACTTTATCCCTCTGTAGTAAGTTCTCACACATTACATAAAAAATGGTTTTCTTATATATATAATTTCTCTGACATCACTTTCATATAGCTGCAGATATTATTAAGTTAGACCCAGGCTGAAGAATTAAATTGAAAATGCCTGAGAAGAAATATAAACTATGATATAAGATATTCTTAAACTAATGAAAATAAAACAAAATGCAATCCGGCAGATATGTTGTTAAAAAATCTTTTTGTCCTTTGTTGAACGTGAGATACAGTAAGACAGCATTTAGGCATTTTGTTAGAAAAATATGGATTTGTATGGTTCCTGGTAATTGTGTGTGTTTTTCTTTAAGGTGGCTAAACTCTCGCTGATGTTTGAAGAATGGGCCCTTTGTATTCTTACAATTGTTCTTTCCACAGATACAATGTATTATGTTATTTTGAATTTTCTAAGTTTTTGAAAGATAATTTATAAACATATAAACATTCAGGAGACAGAAAGACTGAATTTATTTATTTATTTATTTAGTTAGTTAGTTAGTTAATTAGTTACAGGGTGCATGTGCTTGCTAGAGAGAGACAGAGAAAAGACAGAGAGAAGGAAAGTGGGAAATCACCCACCAGGGGAGAAGAGCACACCATAGTTTCTTCTCCTCCATTCACATCTTGAGATTTTGGACACACATGCACATGTATCGTGTGTTTTTCAAGCCATCGTGTCCAGGACTCAAACCATTGAGTTGGGCATGTGAGATCCAGTGCCTAAACCATCACACCATCTGTTGACTCCAAATATTCATTTATTAAAAAAAATTAAGTTGCTAATGGGCAACTTAATTTTGTGTGCAAGCCAGAGAGAGAAAGAGAGAGAGAGAGAGAGAGATATCCCTCTCTATAAACCAGTCACTCCACAATCCCTTCTCTTCCATCTCCCCATCTATTGAGAGTTGGAGCACATGTGCACACATGCTGGGCATGTTTATCAAGCTGCTTTTCTGGGACTGGAACTGTGCAGTTGGCTATAGAAGATACAGTTCCTGTAACTACTAGTTCAGAGAGTCAGTAAAAATTTTTGTTTTTATTTTTTTTTCCTTAAGAAAGGAAATCACCTGAGATCTTTACAGCAGATCTCTCATCATTAGTGATCACTTAATTTCATCACTTAATATATCTACCTCCATATTTACATATTACCTTCTAATATGAACATATGAGGGAATTCAAACACTTGTGGAAAAATGAAATTAAAGTATGAATTTATTTTGTTGTGGAAAAAATTAAAATCTATAAGCTTTTTCATAATATGGATTTCCATGAACTTTTTGTAGACCCCTTTTTAAAATATAAATTCTTAATTAATTTTAATTATATTTAATGCATAATGCATTTCTTATAAAATACATAGCTATATTTACTAATGTGTATTTATATTTTGTCCACTCAGACTACTACTCAAAGTCATAGCCCTAGAAAGACTAAGAAGTCTTCTTGCTTCCAGAGGGAAATAGGCATTTGGCTTCTTTTTTTTTTTGGAGAGTTTTTTGCTATAGGGCTCATGTTCTCCCTAGAAAGACAGAGACAGAGGGATAGAAAGTGAGAAATCATCCCCACAGGGGGGATCGCCACACCGCAATCCCTTCTTCTCCATTCTCCTCTTGGGCTCTTGGGCATGCATGCACATGCACCCGGCGTGAGTTTAAGGCACCAGGTCCAGGACTCAAACTGCGGTCAGCTACATGGGAGTCCAGTGACATAGCCATTGCTCTAACTACTGGTCCCGCATTTGGTCTTCGTAGAGCAGAAATGCAAGTACTTGAGATCTGTATTTGTAGAATTTTTACTTTTGTCTTCTATCTTATTTGTGTTTCCTCTTTGAACTATTTTAAGCTATTTTTACAGTTTTTATGGTCATTTTTTATTTACATCTGATTGTCATACATGTTTGTGGAGTACAGAATTATTTTTTTTTAATTTGAGTTATTCATCATTTATTTTTTAATTTGACCAAAGGGAAGTACAGGAAGAGAGAGAGAGAGTGAGAAAGCATGCAGCCATGTCAAGGTTATGAACCGTGGGTCGGCCACATGGGAATATACAGCACCTCAACCACCATGCCACCTGATGGGCTCCAACAGAATTATTTTTCAAAGCATATGCAGTGTAAAATAAGTAAATCAATGATATAAACACATACATCATCCTCAACATTGAACTATACATTATGTTGTGCATGTTAAATTATTTAGTTTTTTTGAGGTACATATTAGATTGGCAATAACATGTTTCACTCTGCTGTGGTACATCATTCCATAATCTATTTCACTTATTTATATGCATTCTTGTATCTGTTAATAATTTTCTCTCAACATCCCCTCCCACCTCTCCCTCTTTGCAGTTTTTGTTATTTACCTTTTACACTCTACTTCTGCGCCATGGAATTATTTGGTTTTCTCCATAAAGTGCAGATATTTGGTGTATGTTAAACAGGACATAGCATGGCTTATTTCACTTAGCATCATATATTCTAGGTCTATGCACTTTGACTCAAATTACAGGATATTGTTCTTTAGTAGTATTCCAAGGTGCTACATTGTCTTAATCCATTCACCCATTCTTGGGCACTTAGGCTTGTTGCAAATCTTAGCTATTATGGACAATGCTGCAATAACTATGGCTATGCAAATATCTCTCTAAGTGATTTCCTGTCCTTTGGGTAAACATCCAAAAGTGGAATTACTGAGTCATATGGTATTTTTATTTTTAAATTTTTGAAGAACCTACATATTGTTTTCCAGAGTGGGTGTACTAGTTTACATTCTCACCAAAAGGGCACATGTATCCCTTTTTCTGTGCAACATCACTAGAACTTATCATTCTTTGTTTTTGTTTGTTTGTTTGTTTGTTTTGTTTTGATTTTGTGGATTATATCCATTTTGATTGGGGTTGGGTGATAGATTATTGTGGTTTTGATTTGCATTTCCCTTATAATAAAAGATGTGAAACATGTTTTATATGGTTTTTAGTCATTTTTATTTTTATTTATTTTATACATTTAATCACTATACATCACTTAACTTGTAAGTTTAATTAACCCAATATTGGTATGTTTCACACAGGTCAAGTTGAGGATACAAAACACGTTATCATCCACAGACAATCCATTTTTGTGTCCCATAAATATCTTACCTCTCTATTTTCCTCCTTAATTTCTTTTCTAACACTCTCCATTTTTACATCTTCCTTTGAGATTTGTCTGTCTAGATTGAGTGCTCATTTTTAAAAATTTGACTATTACTTTTATTGCGGGTAAGATGTTTTTCTTATATGTTCTGGTCATGAATTCCTGATGAGAAATATTATTTGCAAATAGTTTCTCCCATTCTGTGGGTCATCTCTTTATTTACTATTTTCTCTACTGTGCAGAAGCTTTATACCTTGATGTAATCCCACTTGCCTGTTTTTTAATTGTTTATTTGTTGGTTGGTTTTACTTGTCCTTTAGAGTCTTTATTTAAGAAATTTTTATCTACTATAATTCTTTTAAAAATTCTAACATGCTAAAACACTGAATTAATACAAGGTAGATTAATTAAAATGAAGAAAAATATCTAAAACTCTTTGAGAGCTAAATGCAAAAACATTTCTTTTTTTCTTCCATTATATGGTCACATAACATGTTAGTAAGGGATCTCTATTTATTTCAGACTCTCAGAGCCCCCAGCCGACAGTAATACCACATTCAACCTTACTTGACTGTCCTGACAAGAGAAATAAGAACTCTGGAAGGTCCTTTTCTGATACTTAAATGCTCAGCAGAGATATATGGTGTATTTACTTATTGGCTAACATCAGTAAAAAGGTTCAACCCTATCACAGTATAACAATAAGTACAACCTGCTGTATGCCTCAAAGTGTTTCACTTATGGCATTAATGGACAGCCAATAAAGCAGTGAAAAGACACAATTATAGATTTTTAATTTTTTAATGTCATAAATATATATTGTATAGTTCATTCCACAAATATCTACTGAATAACTATAATGTATAAGATGAAATGTTAAATATGGGAGACTATAAATGAATGAGGAAGATTAGTCACAAATAATAAATAGACATAATGAAAACAGTACTTGTAAAATGGTAACTGTGATAAAGCTGTGAAGAATGAGTAACAGGAGGAAAGAGGAAGGGAAAAATAGTTCTTTCTAGGAGAACTGAAAAGCAGTCATGAGATGTTCTAGAAATATTTCATTTAAAGACATAGCTGTGTTATTAATCTTGAAAGAAATGCCATATTAAAAATAATACTCACTAGTTATAAAATGGTAATCTTGTAAAAATTTAATTTCTATTTGTGGTTTTAATTTTAATAAAACATTAAGAACTTATATCGTATTTATTTTTAAAGAACCAAAAAATGCACTATACTAAACTTTATATGTTAAAGATTACAAGCACATATTTAGGGCTGATGCGTAGCATAGAAGTAAAGGTGCTGGATTCCACATGGCTGACTACGTAGTTCTAATCTCAGACCCAGCAGCTTGAAAATCAGACTGTACATGTGTGTGTGCATGCCCAAGATTCCAAGAGGAGCATGGAGGAGAAGGGATTGTGGCATGGCTACCATTTGCCCCCCGGGGGGTGATCTCTCACTTTCTCTCTCTTTCTCTGTTGCTGTCTGGGGAGTACACATACTTTAGAGCAAAACTGAAAACAAACAACAACAATGACAAAACCTCCCACAAATTCGAAACACATCATTGAATAAAAAAAACTCATACATGTTAAAAAGAGGTTAGAAATACCAATGAGCAATAGTTAATAATCACTAAGTGTCATGCTCTGTGATGTAACACCCCACACACACCATCCATCACTGGATTAGGTTTAAAACCATCCTTGGAAGTAAAGCCTTTCTCGTTCTCCTTTCACCCTCTACAAATAAGGAAACTAAAACTCAGGGGTTAAGCTTAACGTCTAAGGTTTTCCTATTATTAAATCATACAGTGGCAATTTGAAACAACCTCTGACATCAGGACATGAATCTGTAACTGTTATTTTTCTATATGTCACAAAATGTAAGCATGCCTTATAGAATTCGATTGGAAGAAATTAACATATATTAATAGATGGTATATATTTTTAGTAGATGCCTGTTAAAAATAATTATCTCACCTTAACTTAATTGATTTTCTTAGTGTGATTGAGTTAAATTAAATGGAAAAATCAGTTGACTTGTTATCTAAATGCCAATAGATTTAAGCTCAAGAATTAACAAGGTTGTAATATGTATATGGTTGTTCAAATGCATTCTAGTGAAATTAAAGGATCTTATTTTTGAAAGCACAACAAGAGTTGTGGGTAGTTCAGTCATGAAAGAGTTGTTGAATTAAAATCGGAGCATCTCTAGCTATCGTTTTTCTGTGATGACATAATGGACGTATGATATTCACTATTATATACAGGAGATAAATTTATATTTTTGATCCTTTCATATAAAAATAAAATAGCCTCAACATCAAAGCGATAAGAACAAAATGTAGGCCAATTCATTTTGGTGCACACTGCTTAGACAATACTCCATGGGCTGCGACCACATGAGTCACAGTTTTGATTCCCAAGCCAACCTCAGAGTTGGGTACAGTAGCATGTACTTGTAATCCCAGCAGCTTGGGGAGGCTGAGGCAGGAAGACTACAATGGTTAGACTTTGTCTTAATAAACAACAACAACGACAAGAACAAAAAACAAACAGGAAAAAAACCCACCATACTAAAATTTGGGGGATAATTCCATTTTAAAAGAAATGTTATGCCTCTCTTTACTGATTGATAATGTGTGATTAATCTATGGTAAGAAGTCCAAGCTGAATTTAAAATATCCCACGATTTTGTCTAGTCTACACTTCAGTTATACCAATGAAGAAAGCTATCAGTGTAATCAAATCACAAATCAATAATTGTGTTCTTTATCCTTTTACCTATCTAGGTAGAAAGGCTAAAGATGGTTTATTTCCAAGTTAATTTTATACCCAAACTATGATGTTGCTTTTCCTGCCAAGTTGATAAATACTGAATAGTTCATGAATGATTGAAGAGGGTTCAGTAATGTTTCAAAAGACTGAATACCAAAAATTTTTGTTTCCTTTTACTCTTAAGTCATAGACCATATGAAGCATTAGTTTTAAAAAATAAAAGGCTTTTAGAAATATTATGTATATATATATATACACACACACACACATATATATATACACACACATACATATACATACATATATATATATGGATATAGATATGTATTTGAACTTATACAGACAAAATGTTGCCTTATAATAATTTTATATTAATTCCAGGATATTTTTCCACTTTGAAAGTGCTTTTTTTTTTTGAAAGTTACTCATACAGTATAATAAACTTCTCAGTTTCAAAATTCTATAGATATCAAAATAGACCACAGTCACCCTTACCGTCAAGTTAATTGGCAAGAACCATTGAGAGAAGGCTTTAGTACTGCTTTACCACACTGTTAAATGCAGCGTGTTCATCCCCAAAATATCAAGTTTAAGCAATCCCTTTTTATCCACTGCAGACTGTAAATGTATTCTTTGTTAACAGTCTATTAATTTTAAAGTCACTAGAGCCAAAAAGAACTATAGAAGAATTGCTTTGGGGGTGACAGCCCAGGTTGCTGGAATAAGCAATTTAAATATCCAGGGCACTGAATAGATTGGTTTTCTATTAGGGTAATAGGCAGTATTCATCTCCTGATCTTCCCTTGGGAACAATAACTTTACACATGACTCCACAGCATAAATTGTCCCTTCTCTAGGTAAGTTTCTGATAAGTAAGAGCAATTCTTCCCCTGTTCAAATTACAGACTTTCTGATAAAGAGACTGCATATTTTCTTGTATACATTTGTATGGCTGGGTTTGTATAAAAATGTCCATGATAGGTAAAAAGTGGTATGTAAAAATGCTGAATTGTGATGCCAGAAAGTTTCTAAGAGTAAATAAAAAAATGAAAAGATGGGTTTTAATTCTCCACAAGAGAAGCAAGAGCATATGGGGGGGGGAGGAAAATAAAAAAGAAGAAGAAGAAGATAATGGAGAGTGCAAAAATTAAGGAAAAAAAAAGGAAATTTAATTAGAAACGTTTTGAGTCTATCAGATTCATGTTATCTGTCCATTGGGTCAAAATGGACAAGAGTGAGAGCCTGTCAGAGCAAACACTGACAGGTGAGCTTTTGTAACGTCGATCTAGGAGCTTTGTCACATAAACCAGAGGAAGGTTTGCTTCTTCCGAGGAAACGGAGCTTACAGTGGGCGCTATCTTAGTTTAGAGAGAAATCTAACTTACTATTTAAATTAAATCTGTCAATTTGACCAGAAAAGACCTCAATACTTAATGTTGTTACCTGTAATATGCCAACCTCTGGTCAGTCTGTATCCCCAGATTTTCTGCAGAGAGAAAGAAGACGTTTAATTAGTTTTTAATAGCATATAGGGTCAGTATTAGTCACTGTTTTATTATGCCCAATGCCAAGTATAATTTCCTCCTGAATGCCATTCCATTCTTTTTGGAAAAGCCAGTCTAGCACCCTAATACTTTGCATTCATTACTGAAATTGATTTTCTTTAGATCATCTCTAATTACTTGTCCATATATTTTGCACATTTATTTTCTGCCTCACCCACTCACCCACCCAATGAGAGCAAGGACCTACTCAGTAAGGATATAAACTTTTTCTTTTCTTTTTTTCTTATGATTTTTGCCATAAGGCTCCTGCATTCCCCAGAGAAGTGAGAGGGAGACATAGAAAGGGAAAATGAGAAATCAGCTCCTAGGGGTGTTGGCCATGACACAATCTCTTCTCTTAACTCTCCTTTCAAGATTTTGGGCACACAGGCTCATGCACCCAGCCCAATTTCCAAGACACCAGGTCCAGAATTTGAACCACATTTGGTGTTATGGGAGTCCAGTACGTTAGCCACCATGCCAGCTTCTGGCCCCAACAACAACCTTTTCTATTTTGTTTTCTCTCATGTTTCTTCCTTTCTTTTTTGAATTGCTAGAAGACATTCATGTTTTCAGAAAGAGAAAGAGAGAGAGAGAGAGTTCCATGGAGCATGGTCACGCTGCAATCCTTTTACTTTCATTTCTCCATCCCTTTAAAATTTGGGGCACATATACACATGTGTGCATATGAACAGAATGTATATCCCACCAGGACTTAAATTCAAAGCTATTGGTCATGTGAGACTGGGTTCCATATACACAGCTCTTAACCACTGAGCTACCAGAGCAGCTCAGATTTACTCTTACATTTTCAGCACCTAGAACAATGCCTGGGAGCAACACAGGTGTCCCATAAAATAAAAGTTATTTTTTGTATAAATATTTCAAAACACTCATATAACATGGCCTATATCTCCATATGCAATTAATGACCTTAATGTAAATTATTTATATCAATATACAACACAATTCTTTTTAAAAACTTTTTCCAGAGGGTGTGTGCAATCACCAGAAAAAGACAGAGAGAGGAAGAGAGAATGTGAGATATCACCCCCCCCATCCCCATAGATAATGGTCATGTTACAGTCTCTTCTCCTCCATCTCTTCCTCCTTGTGGGATTTTAGGCACATGTGCACATATACCTTTTGTGTTTCTCTTCCAGGTCAGTCAGGGATTTGAACTGCTCAGTCAGCTGTTGGGGATCCAGCTGCCTTAATCTACAACACAGATTGGCCCTCAATACAATTCTCAAAAGGACTTCCTATTGGATCATTCACTGCAGAACAGATCTGTTCTATTATTCTGATTTTAGTAAGGTAATATACCATCTCCTGCCTCTTATATTACAAATAGGGACTGTATACCTAGTGATTAAAATTTAGTAGGATTATGGGGCCAGCAAATGGCATGGTGGTCAAGGTACTGACTCCCATATGGTTGACCACAATTTGAGTTGCAGACCTGGTGGCTTGATTTCTCACCTTCTCAATAATAATAATAATAATAATAATAATAATAATAAATAAAATTAAATATATATTTTTTAAAAAAGTAGAATTAGAGACCAGCAGTTAGCGTAATAGCTATGTCACTGGACTCCCACGTAGTCGACTGCGGTTCGCATCCCGGACCTGGTGGCTTAAAACTCACGCCGGGCTCATGTGTGTGCGTGCCCAAGATCCCGAGAGGAGAATGGAGGAGAAGGGATTGCGGTGTGTCCATCCCCCCTGGGGGGTGATTTCTCACTTTCTGTCTCTCTGTCTCTGTCTGTCTGGCGAGCACACACGCCCTATAGCAAAAACCTCTCCAAAAAAAGAAAAAAAATAGAATTATATGAGAATGTGTTTATTACCTAAATTGGTTAACTCCTGGGAATAATGCACAATCGTTTCCTATTTTAAGATACTAAACTATATATGCTAGAAATATTATGAAAGTCATTTGTAGCATACTATTCTTTCAGTAGCTCACATTTTTTTTTTTATATAAAAACAAGTTTCATTAGATTTCTTGAAACTTTAGGCCCAGTTGTGGCGGCACAATCAGAAAGATGCCACTGTGTGGTGACCAAGTCTACTTGAGAGGCCTGGGTTCAGCACGGCGTGCAACCTAGGCAGACTGTCTGTGGTAGTCCATGCCTTCGGTCCCGGTTAACAGGGAGTTTGGGGCAGGTGGAAAGACTGTCAAACATATTTCCTCTTGTCCTCATGCTATCTCTTTCTCTGTCTCTGGGAAAGAAAATAGGAAAAAGAAAGAAAAAATAACTGACTATTGGCAATCACAAAATCTATTCATCTATATGAAACTATTCATGATAGTTCTTTCATTAGAGGAATATAAATTAGATGAAATAATAGCTTAGTCTTCTTGCATTTCATTTTTCTAGTAAAAAGTACAGGTTTTTTTCCTGTTTTAAAAATATTTTCTTTGCAGTAAGTCTACACCAAAAAAAGTCTTTTTGTGCTTTTTATATTTTTTGTACTTTATATTCTCTATTTGCATTTTATATTCTTACAGTGACAAGAAAATTATAGACTAAAATAAAGTTGGTTATGTTTGTTTGAAAAGAAGCGATAATTTCCTTGGAAATAACTTACAAGAAAACTTGTTTTATTTTCAATTCTGTATATAAAACCAAAGTTGAACATTCCATAGCTCACAACAACCTGCGGAAAGTTTTATTCTGAGGGGTTAAATTTGAAGTCTAAGTAGTTTATCAAGGAGATTGGGATCTCCTAGGCAAAAGAAGTGGGGCTAACGTAAAATACAAACCCTCCAAAAAGAAATAAGATCATGGTTATTTCCCTACTTCAGTGACCTTTCTTGTCAAAAAAGAGCCTTGGGTGATTTCTGCACTGACATGGGAAATGAACATTTAGCTGACAGAGAAATTGGCAAAAATTATCTTATTTTGTCCAAAATTAGAGCTATAGCATGTCAATGACTACTGAAATGAACAATATTTATTTGGATGTATGGACATCTATAGGATGAAACCACAACTACATCTGGAAGAATATAGGAATCATTTTTCTGTTCCTTGTGTTGGGAGCTTTGTCCTAGAAGACTGCATTATTTCTAGAGTTGATTGATTAACATTTAAGCCCAGAGAGCAAATGGAAATATAATTTAAATCTTATCATCTGTGAAATGTAATCATCTGTACATTTTACTTTCCAAAGACAGGCATCAGGAAATGTATGTAATGGATGTTTGGTACCAAAGTCTTTGGGTTGGTGTCAGCTGCCTACTTTCATAAGTGTGTTAATTTCCACTTCTCTAGAATAACTCAATGTTCAACTAATACTATCAATTATGGGAAGTATTGAGGGCCAGCCCCTTAGTACAGAAGATAAGCCCTATAAGTAGGGATCCCACATAGTTGATCACAGTTCAAAGCACACTCCTGAAGGCTGAAAAAATATGTCAAGGGCAAAGCAAAGCCTGATGGAAAGGAGAAAAAAAAAAGATTGGGGTGTGGCTATACCCAGTTAATGGATGCTTTTCCTCTATCTTCTCTTTCTCTCCCTGTAGAATGCATTTATCTCTGGCAATAAATAAGTACTGAGAAAAATTCAGTTCCTCACTGTAATAAAAAGAATGAAAAGTGGGACCAGCAGTTAGCATAATGGCTATGTCGCTGGACTTCCACGTAGTCGACCGCGGTTTGTGTTCCAGACCGGGTGACTTAAAACTCACGCCAGGTGCGTGTGCATGCGTGCCCAAGATCCCAAGAGGAGAATGGAGGAAAAGGGTTTGCAGCGTGGTCATCCCCTCTGGGGGGTGATTTCTCGCTTTCTATCTCTCTGTCTCTCTCTGTCTGTCTGGCGAGCGCACGCGCCCTATAGCAAAAACCTCTCTAAAAAAAAATGAATGAAAAGTACAGAATAGAAGCTGAACAGTAATGACTATGAATTCAGACATATATTCTTCTTTTTCTTTCTTTCTTTCTTTTTTTTTTTTTTTCTTAAAGAGCATGTGCCCTCGCTGAAGAGAGATTGGGGGAGAGATGAGAAATTACCCCTAAAGGGGAATGGTCACACTACAATTCCTTCTCATTCATTCTCCTCCTGAGATTTTGGATACACATACACCTCACATTGGTCATGTGAGAGCCTCCGGGTGGTATTGTGGTTAAGGTGGCTGTATCCTGAGATGCCACCCGCTGGCTCTCAGGCATATTTTCTACAGTGTATTTATAGGTTAAATGTCTGTAAGCAATGGCTTTGAAAATATAGAGAAGTAACTGTTTTAATTTTAAAATATTTCACATTACATATGATTAATATGGTGGATTTCATTGTATTAATGAAAGATAACTGTATTTAAAAGAAATAATATGGTGGGGTCAGCAGTTGGCATAATGGCTATGTTGCTGGAGTCCCACATAGTTGACCATGAATTGAGTCTTGGACCCAGTGGCTTAAACTCACACTGGATGCGTGTGTGTGCGTGCCCAAGATCCCGAGAAGAGAATGGAGGAGAAGGGATTGCTGCGTGGCCATCCTTCCTGGTGGGTGATTTCTCGCTTTCTATCTCTCTGTCTTTCTGGCAAGCACACGTGCTCTATGGCAGAAACCTCTCCAACAACAACAACAACAAAAGTCATAGTAAACACAATCAGCATATGCTTTCAGACACAATCACTTTCTATTCCTAATCCCTTTCTAGTGGTAGATGTCATTCTGTCCACCTACCAAAAAGTTTTCATAATATTGAAAGTCATGCCTTTTAATACTTTTCTCCATTCGCATCATTGGCCTTCCATGAACTGCAATTCCTCTCTCTCTTAAAAAGCATCCCAGGGGAACCAGCAGTTAGCATAATGGCTATGTCGCTGGACTCCCACGTAGTCGACCGCGGTTCGTATCCCGGACCCGGTGACTTAAAACTCACGCCGGGCGCATGTGCGTGCGTGCCCAAGATCCCGAGAGGAGAATGGAGGAGAAGGGATTGCGACGTGACCATCCCCCCTGGGGGGTGATTTCTCGCTTTCTGTCTCTATGTCTCTCTCTGTCTGTCTGGCGAGCGCACGCGCCCTACAGTGAAAATCTCTCCAAAAAAAAAAAAAAAAGCATCCCAGCACTTTCCCACTCACATAACTAATGTATTTTCTATCTCTCTGTGTTTTATGTAGCTATTTAATTTTACTGGTGCATTCTATTTATATTTCTCTGAAATAAAATTTAGAATGGAAAACTTCTGAGAATTGCAGTATTGTGATAATTAAGCAGATACTCTGTCGTGTGTACTATTACTGTGGTATTTATACCTGATATAGGTGATGAGGAGCTGTTAGCAAATTTTATGCTCCTCTTCCATTAATACAGTGTTGATTTCTAATCACCTTTTGAAGCTTCTTTTTTAGCTTTTTATTCTATTACTGCTGAAGAATATAAATGCAATATGAGGGAAATGAGCTATCATTTCATGATGCTGGATACAGTGCACATTTTTCAGAGGTAAAACTTTAATTCAGCAATGCTGATATTTTACTGTATGTATCACTTGAATTGGAAAATATCTCTGACATAAATACATAACCACTCAGATAAGAACACAACTTCTACCGAGGCACCTATGCTGATACTTTACTGTATGTATCACTTGAATTGGAAAATATCTCTGACATAAATACATAACCACTCAGTTAGACAAGAACACAACTTCTACGGAGGCACCTAGGGAAGCTCATCTTCCTATTTCCATAACAAGGCCATCAAGGTGGTTCCCTCTACTCAACTGCTTACAGTAGGGATGATTCTCTCTACTCTCAGCTCTTCACTCTTCCTTTCCTTCTTAATGCCAGAAGGTGCATACAAGCACAAGAGAGCCACAGAGGCAGAGACAGAGAGCCAGAGGGAGAAACCACTGGGAGGTGGTCATGCCATAATCCCTTCTCTATTTCTTCATCAAGTTGGAGATTTAGAAGCAAGCACAAGTATGTGATGTGTTTTTCAAGCTGCTTGGGGCCAGGACTTGAACTGCAGTTAGCCAAGTAGAATCTGGGTCTCTTAACCGCTAGGCTATAGGGCCACCCCCCTTCTCTTCTGATATGCCAGTTGCAACCACTACTTGCTGAAGCCAGCAGTAAGACAGGGAGTTTACTGCTCATTCTCCACCCCCACCATCCATGCTTACGTTCTGGACACTTCGATTACCATACCATTAAAACATTAGATAATGCTGATATTGCTGGAAAAAAGACTTCAGGGTAATACTATTCTTCTGTAGAACATCAAATTTAAATTGTGAACTCAATATGCAGGTGTATGTCATGAACAGAGGTCACAAAGTTTAATCATATTTAAATAACAAATGTTTCTGTTTTATATTTGAAATACGCATAAATGTGAGAGACTCAAGATCATCCTTAACTTAGTATCTACTAATTTTTTCCAGTGTGTTTTTTGAGTAGATGGAGTGACAGTATACTATGAGCAGAATATTACCCATAGGTAATCTTATCTTTCTGTAGGATATGAATATTCACAATAGTGTAAAATGTATCATTTTGACCTAAAACATCTTTTCTTTTGGAAAACAAATATCACTCTGCACACCCCCACTCCATGATAATGTCAGTCCTGTGGGTTTTTTAACACTGAGCCATTGACCTATCGTTAACATAATTCACTGGGGCCAGTAGTTGGCATAATGGCTATGTCATTGGACTCTCATGTTGTTAACCGTGGTTTGAGTCCCAGACCCAGTGGCTTAAACTCACGCTGGGCGCATGTGCATGCATGCCCATGATCCCGAGAGGAGAATGGAAGAGAATCTGGTGGGTGACTTCTCGCTTTCTGTCTCTGTCTCTCTCTGTCTTTCTAGCGAGTGCATGTGCCCTATAGCAAAAATCTCTTAAAGAAAAAAAAAAAGAGAGAGAGAAAACATAACCTACATCAGTGCTGTGTGTGTGCACATGGCATGTACCCAAGCCTTAGTTATCAGGATGCTCCACTCCTTGCCACAGTGATAATTTCAAGGGCAGGTCAGGACAGCTGACTGAATGTATCAGTCTTTCCCAGGACTTTCACAGAGCTATTGAGAACCTCTAAAGAACGTCAGTCGGAAAAAGCGATTTACGGAAATGGTAGAGCTGAGAAATAGAAAGAGGGGCCAGGCAGCTCTAGATCTTTTCTACACATGTGTCTTCTTCTTGTCCTTGTCTGGGCATGGCAGTCATGTCTTACTGTACTTGCTACCTTCTCTGTTTGGCTTCCCTGAAACCTGTTTGGAGTCTCAGGCTCCTAAATCACCTGACTAACCCAACCTCTCTGTATAATCTGTATTTTTTTTAATATATATAGAGAGATTTTTACTATAAGGTGCATGTGCTCACTGGAGAGACACACAGAGAGAAAGCAAGAAATCACCCCCAGGAGGGATGGTCATACTGCAATCCCCTCTCCTCCACTCTCCTCCTGGGATATTGAGCACATGCACCTAGCATGAGTTTCAAGTCACTGGGCCAGGACTTGAACTGTGGTTGACCAGGTGGGAGTTCAGTGCCTTAACCACTATGCCACTTACTGGCCCCTGTACTATCTGTTTTAAATATTCAGAAGGCTTCCTCTTTGTCCTGTTTTCCTCTTTGGACACTGGTGGATACACATTTTACATATTGTTATTGTTTTGTTTTGACAACAGTATCTTTTAACCAAGAGCTTACTAACAAGCATAATTAAAACAGAAGAAAAGTGTAACTACTAGTAGAGCTGCCTCAGGTACATAATGCTAATAACCCAGTTGGCTTAATTTTTTAGCTCACTATCTTCCCAAATCCTAAGAGTACTACTCAACACAATTTAACATGTATTGCTATATTCATTTCAGTTGAGAATTTCTACATATGCTATTCATGTATTTTTATGTTAGTATTAAACAGAAAAATCTCAGAAATATAATATTTTTGATGTGCTTTTTCACATAGGGATTGGTGAGCTCCTTGAAAGAATGTATTTCTATTGCTGTATTTTCCAGTCACTCTAGAAATTTAGTTAGGCTTTGACTTTATGACTATATTTTTAATTTGTTTATTATTCATGATAGTGTGCTTGTATGTTCACGTGAATGAAATGAGTACCCTTTAGAAGATGGTTCCATACCTTTTCCTGATATGATTCATCACTGCACGGTCCCCAACTCCTGGGCCACAGACTGGTACAGTTTGGGGTTTGTTAGAAACCGGCTGCACAGCAGAAAGTGGTGGCAAGGTAGTGGACTTTCATCTGTATTTACAGCTGCTCTCTATCATTCGCATTACCTTCTACCTCCACCTCCCGTCGGATCAGGGGTGTTAGATTGTCATCGGAGCTAGAACTCAATTTGAACTGTGCACATGAAGGATCTAGGTTATGTGTTCCTTCTAAGAATCTGATGTCTGATAATTTGTGGTGGAGCAGAGGGAGTGATACCAGCGCTGGTGAGGGATTGCAAATATTGCATTACAGTAGGTGTATAATTATTTCATTATAAATTATGATATAATAATAATAATAGAGATAAAGGGCATGGGGCCAACAGTTGGTGTAATGGCTATGTCGCTGGACACTCATGTAGTTCACTGTGATTTGAGTCCAGGACCCAGTGGCTTAAACTCACTCTGGGTGCATGTGCGTGCGTGCCCAAGATCCTGAGAGGAGAATGGAGGAGAAGGGATTGAGGCATGGCCATCCCCCCTGGGGGGTGATTTCCTTGCTTTCTATCTCTCTGTCTCTCTTTGTCTTTCTGACACATGCCCTATAACAAAAACCTCAAAAAAAAAAAAAAGAAAAAAGATAAAAGGCCAATAAACGTAATGTAATGTGCTGGACTCATCCTAAAACCTTCCCCCTTTCTCCTCTGGTTTATGAAAAAGCTGTCCAAATTGGTTCTTGGTGGCAAAAAGATTGGGAACCACTGCCTTACTGAAGACCCTACTGTTTCTGTGCCCTCTCACCATTACAAGACTTTTAAATTCTTAGAACTCTTTCTTGAAAATTCTACTACTTCATTCATACAGCTAAAGGTGCTAAATTCAAGGTGCTAAAATCACCTTCCAAAACTCATTACTGTTTTATTGCTGCTGTATACTCCCTTATTCATTCTTTCTCACTTGCTCTCCCACAGAGTTCAGCAGTACATTAGAATAAGTCATAAAACCTTTAGACAATTGAATTCCACCCTGTCTTCTCCTATGCTCTGATCACCTAATTCTGACCATCATAGATGCTGACTTCCGAGGATAAAATTCTTGTTTCTATAATCTGAACCAAATTGTAAATGTGGCATTTTAAAGTATAGTTATATTAGAGGAAGTGAATTGTGGGATTCCTAAATTGAATGAAGTAATGTATGTATAAAACACTATTGATTGCATGGGAAATGCTGAAACAATTATGCAGGACTAAGAGACCTCCCAAAGCAACAATTTACAGAGTCAACCCTCATTTGTAGGCTAATTCTGCCAAGGGCAACCCATATTCCTCCATGGTAAATATTCTGTGAGAATACACAGCAAAACTATTATACATATAAACTAAATGTGTGTCCACCAGTAACAGAGAGAGAGAAAGAGAAAGAGAGAGAAAGAGAGACATCACCCCCCACCCCAGGGAGGGATGGCCACACTGCAATACATTTTCTCCATTCTCCTCTTAGGATTTTGGACATGCATGCACACATGTCAGGTGGATTTTCCAAACCACTGGGTCTAGGATTTGAACAGTGCAGTCAGCTATGTGGGATCCAGCTGCTTTAACCAGTATGTCACCTAGCTGGCCCTCATGATGGTATTTTTAATAACCATTGTGTTCTGGCCAATGTAGCAAGAACAAGAAGCACGTGGTTGGAGGGCATGGATCATATCTTCAAGTTCCTTATATTCTAGGATAAATAAAGGTAATATAGAAGATTACGGCTCAAAGTTACATAACTATAATCAAGATATACATAAAGCGCTATGAAGTTTAGATTTGGATGTAAACTCCATGAGGAGGTTTAGCAGACTAGCACCCAAGTGCACTCTCAATTCATTCCATGAACTGATCCATGGAGGGTAGATAGCGTGTTGTAGGAGCTGAGGCACTGACATAGGCATCCAACCAGCTTCCCAAGGTTAGATCATTTCTTTCTTTTAAAAAATGGACAGGGGGACCAGCAGTTAGCATAATGGCTATGTCGCTGAATTCCCACATAGTCGACCGCGGTTTGCGTCCTGGACCCGGTGGCTTTAAACTCATGCTGGGCGCGTGTGCGTGTGTGCCCAGGATCACAAGAAGGGAATGGAGGAGAAGGGATTGCGGCGTGGCCATCCCCTCTGGGAGGTGATTTCTCACTTTCTATCTCTCTGTCTCTCTCTGTCTGGCAAGCGCACATGTCCTATAGCAAAAACCTCCGCAGGAAAAAAAAAAAGAAAAGAAAAGAAAAAAGAAACGGACAGGAACGTTGGATTAATGAACGCGTTTAAGTAAATGGACAGAGACAGCATGAAGTGACAGGGACTCTGAGGACAAGCAGAGTTAGCGTGAACCACCTCTGTGAGCCTTCGTTCTGAACATACTTGCGACCCTCAGTGATGTCGCATGTTACCATGGACGCTACGCGTGTTGAGCACTTAACACAGGATCTGTCCCAACAGAGTCGCTGAAAAGTGGAAGACATTTACTGGTAGAGAGGAATCAGTAGCAGAGCTGTACTGCCAGTGCTTCAATGGCATCCTTTGGAATGACTTCATTAGTCGGACTACATCATCATGCTATGTCTGATGGACACAAGAAGGAAAGATAAAAACTCATGTTACTCAAAATATTTTTTTCTGGTATTTAGCCTATTAAAAAATGATATTGAATGTTTCTACACAAGAAGGGATTACGCTTCATTTCATTTTAAAAGACATGCGAAAAGACCAAACACTGAATGTTGGAAGTTAGATCCTGATTTTCAAGTTCATTATAACCCATCCCTGTGGCAGGGTCACATTGGCCATGCAGATGTACACAGTGCATGTCATCAAGTGATTACGGTGAAGGTAAATGATGCCCTCGACGTAAGGTGTCCAGACCCGTTGTTTTAAAACAGCGACACAGTGTCTGACCTATCTGAGCACATCCTGGCTTCAGTAAAACAGAACTACTCCTGGGACTGAGCAATGGATTACTAAAGGTTTCGGCAGTCGGCACTGCCTTTTTAGAGGAAGAGCCAGTTTTCTCAAAAATGTTCTCAGTAGTTCTTGAAAAAGCAACAAAACAAAACCCCTGCTAATGTAAGGCTCTGAGACAGCAAGGAACTGATTTTGCTCCAACCCTTATGAAGTGTGTGTTTATTAGCAGAGACTCTTGAGAAACATCCATTCCATCCATTTATATAAAACAAATTTATAAGGTGGGTCTACCCTTGAATGGCCTTACATTAAGAGTCAACACAAGTAGCTGAAAATTGGAGCCAGTATCCATCATCCTCACTCTTCAGTAATGAGATCTCAGCCCCAGGTTTTACCAGTAATTTAATCAGGAGTATTTTTTAATTGTGCCACATTGGTATTATGATGTACCTTAATTGGACTTTGAAGTGCCTTATGAAGAAGTACTTTGACGTTTAAATATCAGTTTTGAAAGCTGAAGCACTTTCATTATTTCCATAAGAGATTTTGAAATGATGTATTTTTGAATCTTTTATGTGGGTATATGTGATTTGTAAAATCAAGTTGATTTTAGTCATAGTCTGCACTTTCAAAAGTTCATATTATTGAGTCCAATCTTTGGTTTGAGTATTTAAGGCTACTCATTACATATAAATGTCTTTGACAAATTAGCTTCAGTTTAAAATAAATATATTGTGTCTTTTTTTTTTTTTTGTCTGTTTGTTTTTTGAGAGAGAGGTTTTTGTTATAGGGTGCATGCGCTTGCCAGAGGGACAGAGAGAGACAGAAAGCAATAAATCACCGCCCCAGGGGGATGGCCTTGCTTCAGTTCCTTCTCTTTCAGTCTCCTCTTGGGATCTTGGGCACACACATACAGGCACCCGGCATGGGTTTTAAGACACTGAGTCCAGGACTTGAACTGAGTTGACTAGTGGGAGTCCAGTGACATAACAGTTATGCCATCTGCTGGTCCTGACATGCTTGTATTTTTGAAAAAGAAAAATGGTAATTAATAACAATTATGCCATCTGCTGGTCCTGAAAAAGAAAAATGGTAATTCAGTCCAATACCAGTTGTCTCCAGTGTAGCATACAATGTTTAAACACACACACGCACACGCACACACACACACACACACACACACACACAGGCTTTAGTGTATAACAATTAGCACTGCCTTAAAACTGAGAGACATTGAGGCCAGGGCAATTTTTTACTTGTGGATCCAAATTTCTTTATGTTGTAAGGCAACCAGGCAACAAAAAATTCATTTGAAAGGAAAATTTTCATTTGCTGATTCTCTTTCCTGGGTTTTCTTATAATGCAAAACAGGAGCCACAGTACCAACATTTAGCGACTTAAAGCTTTTATCAGATGGTATATTTCATGTCTGACTGCAGCTTAGAAAAATTCTACACTTTAGTGCTCCAGAGTTATTTTCAAGGGAAATGAACCTGTTTTGCTGATGACAGGACACATGGTTCATGGTATACACCACCACTTTGAAGAACCAGTAGTGATGGTAAGGGGGGAATATTGGGGTGTATTTTAAAATTAGTGATTTTGCAGAAATGAAGTACAAATAATGAGGAGAGAAAATAATGTTTTAGAAGTCTTTCATAAAGTAATCATTATTAATGATATTGCTAGGCTTTGCATATTCAAAATAGCATTTTAAATATAGAACTTGGGAAGAGTTTGCTAATGGAAAGGTAGTATCTATTGCAATGAAATTTCAAGGTACTGAAAATGCCACCATACAGATTAGCAGAAAGTAGTGATTAAACATCCTGGGACCACATCACTGCAGTGGTGGTGGGGCAAAGATCTTAAAAAAATGTATGATTCCAGAACTAACTTGTCACTAAATTGCAGACAAAATTGGCTTAGCTAAATTCTGTACTGTGTACACTTTCAATGGAATAGCATGTAGCCATCCCACAAGACGGCATTTAAAGATGAGGAAAATAGCCCATAGATACTTTCTTCACAATTCAACATTAAATGGAAAAAAAGCCCTGAAAATTGTTTCTAAAATATAAGTTGTCTTTCAAATCAAAAATGTAGATGTAGTGATAAGGAAGAAATGTATACAAATTGTTCAAAATATTAACTTTTATTATCTGTAGTTTTTATGAATTGACAGAATAATAGATTATGATGATGTGTTTACCTTGTGTGTATTTTCTAAGTTGTCTGGAATTAAAACATTAATACATAGTTCTTCGAAAATGATATGTCATGTTTATTTGTAAATATTTGTATTGTTAAACTAGCCCTCTCGGACAAGCCCGTAGCCTACTTGTAAAGAGAGACAGCTCCCAACTGACTGACCGCAGCTGGAGCCCCGTGCCCTCCAGGCCTGTGTGTGTTTGCTCTGAATCCTGACAGGACGGAAAATTGGAGGAGAAGGGATTGCGGTATGACCACCCCCAATTGGGGGTGCTATCTCTTCCCACCATCAGTCTCTCCGTCTTTCTCTGGCAAGAGCATGTGCTCTCTCACAATTAAAAAAATAAGGAAGTCTGCTCACATCTTGAGAATGTGCATGAGACAGGCACTTGCTTTTCTTTATCTATGCTTCCTACACACTTGCTTATCTATAAAAATATGCCTAATGTTTCCTAACTAATA
Source organism: Tupaia belangeri chinensis (assembly GCF_000334495.1). NCBI lineage: Eukaryota > Metazoa > Chordata > Mammalia > Scandentia > Tupaiidae > Tupaia > Tupaia belangeri. The sequence continues at coordinate 227,253 of NW_006159714.1, read as the reverse complement.
GAGCTATATTTAGTAACAAGACTATTCTTCTCCCCCCCCCAAAAAAAAACCCAAAAAACAAAAAACAAAAACAGGCAAAGAAGTTGAAATGTGATACACTGTATCTACCTAAAAGTACTAGGAATGCTCTCCTACTCCTGCATCTATGCCATGGCTTTACCTTTATTTAACTGGAGAAAGTGAATTTTAATCCTAATTTTAATGAGGTTAATGTCAAAGATATTGGTTATTGTTATTGGGTGTACCCTGCTACACATTCACTCTTTCTTGGTTTCTTTGGTTTTGTTCCGTATCTTTATCTGCAAATTAGGCAAAGATACTATACTATAGTTTAACTGGGGCTCCAATGTGTTCTAGCACAAATACAGGGGAGACTTACATGTGGGATACGTAGTATATCTTGTGTACTTAGGCAACAGATCTGGAGATTGCCATTTTATATATATTCCTGGATTATCAATTAAAATAGGTATCTGCAGTTTATTCTTTATCTTTGATCTCCCTTTCAGAGTCTTCTGGTATTTTTTTCCCCCCAGAGTTGTCTACTGTTATGTTTGAATACAATGCACCATCTCTTTTGCTGGAATGCTTTCTTAATATCCTAGTAGTGTGGACGGAAGTGGCATGGTGGTTAAAGGCTCTAGATTCCCACATGGCTGACCACGGTTCAAGTCTCGGACTTGGTGACTTGCTTTCTCACTTCCTCTCTCTCTCTCTGTCTCTCTCTGATTAAACTGGAAAATAATAATGATAATAATAATAAATAAAGCTAAAATAAAAACAATTCTTTAAAAAAATATCCTAGTATCTTTTAGCCTTTTTCAGGAAGTTGATACAGCACGCATGATCACTCTCAATGGCCCATACTTTTTTCTCTTGGGGCACTGCTTCTAACGCAGGAGTTAGAGGTGTTAAACCTACAAACATGTTGCAGACCGAAGCTAGAGACACAGTAAGCTTTATGCCAGATAGAGTAACAGGGCTAAGCTTTAACAAACAAAGCTGGCCACTAGGGCCCCAAACTACTGTAGCGAGGGTAACAGTTTCTATTTGCTACCTACCTTCTGACAAGAAGTACAGTTCCATAAGTTCTGCTGACCCACAAAGAAAGGGGTAATAAACCATACAGACTACCAGGTAACTATTTTCTGAGGCCCACTTCCGTATCAGAGAGCCAGCCATTGCTCCCACTACTAGAGTAAAAACCCTTCGCCTCAGCTCCTCTTCTGCAACCCACTCTGGGACCCGCCCTCCACTCGCTTGGCAGTTTTTCTTTCCTTGCTTTAATGAACTCCAGCTTTGCTGCTCCTCCGTGCGTCTGCATCTCTGATTCTTTCTGAGTGTCAGATAAGAACGTCGTCTCATGGCCCTAAAGCTGACATTGGTGTTCACCGGATCACTCCAACATCCCGCCTCATTTCTTTTGTATATAAGGTAATCTTTCTATCGCATTTTATTGCTATCATTATCTTTCTGAAAATAATTTAATTTATTAAAGGTTAGCTGGCTTTATTGTCTATGAACATAGATTTTTTTTTTTTTGAGGGAGAGATTTTTGCTAAGGGTGTATGTGGTAGCCAAAGAGACAGAGAGACAGAAAGCAAAAAATCATCCTCCAGAGGGGATAGCCATGCCTAAATCCCTTCTCTCCCATTCTTCTTGTACTATTTTGGGCACATGCGCACACATACCTGGCATAAATTTTAAGCTTCCGGGCTCAGGACTTGAACTGCGGTTGACTATGTGAGAGTCCAGTGGCCTAACCATTACACAATCTACTGATCCTGAACATAGAGATTTTTATAATCATGTTTCTGGTTCCTTTCTTCATTCTTTATTTCTCTTTTTTAATCCACAAATATTATACGGTACAGTTGTACTCTCAAGGACATATTTACTGCAAATTGTCATGGAGTCACACTTAATATAAAGACATTAGATTTTACTAAAGTAGAAAAATAATTGTCCTTCACAAAAGAAATACATTAAAAGGATGCCAGCAAATGTACATTTTTAAAAAAGTGTCTCTGAAGTTAAATTGACTTTGTTTAAATCTAAACTCTGTTGCTAGTAACAGCAATCTTGAGCAAATTCCTTAAGTATTCTGAGTCTCAACTTTTTCATATATAAAATGAGGATGATTATAGTAGGTGTGGTAGACAGGGTAAAAGCTCCCTTAAAATGTTCATGCTCTAATCCTTGAAACCTGTAAATATGTTTACAAAGCAGAAGGGATTTTGAAGATGTGACTAAAAAGCATGAGATAAGGAGATAATCCGTAAAGGTAAAATTGAGAAGCAGGGGAGTCAGAGCAGAAGACGTGATGGCAGTCGATAGCAGGGTGACTCCACATGATGAAGATAACACCCACGTAATGCAGCTAAAGAAGTGAGTATTGAGAAGTATTGAATGCCTACTGTAAGCACTTCACACTCAGAGAGATAGGATATGCCTGTCAAGAATCGCCCTTGTTCTTTAGATGTAATATAAGAGAGACTACATACACACATCTTAAATATTATACACTTACATGTATGTGTGTGTGTGTGTGTGTGTGTGTGTGTGTGTGTAACTTAGTAACCCAGTTCTGTTTCTGTGACTTGGTGGATAAGCAAATTGGTTAATAAGCAAGGAGCTTAAAGGCGACTGTCTTGTGATATGCCATGGCTCCAAAAGGTATGTATTCTTCCATAGATATGTGACACTACTCTAGAATGATATGATTCTCTCCATACCAAAAGCATACATTAGATAAGCACCAGGAAGCAGTAAGACACACAACACACACAACATACATGAGGCACAGTCATTTTTATTTATTCTGAATACACTACGGAAGCACAATGAAGTACCAAGTTATAAATAAAGCCTAGGGTCTTGTGTACTCATGAATCCTTCATGTCGTGAATACTAACTGTCTGCAGGAACAAGACAAAGATTGAGTAAGGAGATTCCTGAGACTCACCCAGGCTGAGAAAGGGAATTCTTCATGTCAGAGAACTGGTCATAAGTCCGCGCAGTCATTAAACAGTGGACCCTTGAGGGAGGAGTGGCTGTATAGGTAATGAAAAGCTACTGGAGGATTGAGCACAAAACAGGAGGGATGTGTAGAAGGTCCTACCTGTAGCTGCTTTAATGATGTTATTCTAGATACAGTGCTGTGAACATAGTGCTCACCTCGGAATGGCTAAATGCCAAGGAGAAACTGAAGTCTTTCTACAGAACAGTGTTTTCATTTCAGAGAACTGATTTCAGTCCAGAAATACCCAATTTAGTTTTGGAGAAAGCCCAAAAAGGCTTAGTATACTCAGGGGCACTGGAAGAGGAAGGCTCTAACTTCTGAGGGAGAAGTAATACGTGCTCTTGGATAATCACCAGTCTTCTCGGCAGATTCTGCAGAGGAAACCTGACGGTGCCGGCCCACGCACACTTGACTTTTCAGGTGTTCTTCGTCAGGGAGGAGGTTACAGCTGTCAGTGTAATCACGGCAGATGGCCATCCATGCCGGCTCTCAGACAGCAGTGCTCCGAGACTCCCTGTCTGCCACTTGGGCTGACTCAGTACTTGCGTGACTCCAATTGCTAGTGCCTTGCAATGCCAAACCACATGCCTGGCTCTTGGGAGAGGTGCTGTTCTCCTTCCTGACCTACTAGAATGACAGCCTAGAAACAGTCATGAAACAAACCTCACGCTAAGAGACATTTTTAACAATCATTTCCACCCCCTCCAATAGAACAGGTTACATTGAACTACTGGAAAGGAGGATCTCTTTGGAGATGTAATTACAGGGATTATTCCTTTCTATTATCAAAATACACAGTCTTTTCTCAGGACATCGATAGCTTGGGGTAACCGAAAACCTGCTGCATGGGCATCCTGTGTTTTGGAGAAACATCTATCTATTGGATTATTGGAAGAGTCACATCTTTTTGCATAAAAAAGTATAGAAAAAGTATATCATGACTGTTTTGACAATCTAATATATACTTTGCTATTAGTACAGCTTGATTTCCAGAAAATGGAAGAGGTTGTATCGTCAGTCTTCTTGTATTAAAACTAAAGAAAATAATTCAAAGAAAAAAAGTATTTTACTTGACCCTGAAAGAAAACCTATGTGCATCACTAACCTAAATAATTAATGTATACTAAATGCTATGTTCTGCATGTACTGACTTTGATCCTTATAATTCTCAGAAATATGTAGATTTAATCATGTATAGTTTATAAATGGAACATTTTTATTTTTGATTTACTTATTTTTCGAGAGATTTTTTTATAGGGTGCATACCCTCACCAGAGAGACAGAGAGAAACAGTGAGACAGAAAGCAAGAAATCACTCCGAAGAGGGAATGGCCACACCACAATTTTGGACATGCATGTGCACACTTCCAGCATGAGTTTCAAGACTCCAGGTCCAGGACTTGAAACATGGTCAGGCGAACCATGGTCAGGCATGTGGGAGTCCAGTGATGTAACCATCGCACCATCTGCTGGTCCTCATAAATGGAATTATATATATATATATAATTTATATATAAAATCAATATATGTATAGTGGTAACTCAACGATTTTGCCTTTAATAGCCTCTTCTAGGACTACATGATTATAAACCATCAAAATATGAGGCAAAATGATCAAATATGAAGCAAAACACCACAAATATATACACATGTGTGTCTAATATTAACAGTTTGTATTTCAGATTCCCCCTGTGACCTTATCTGCTACCTCTCTGGATGTTGAACTTGACTGTGTACAGCTGCCTTACTAAATATTAAAACCCACAGGAACCACGGAGATGCTTGCACCACGGAGCGCCGACAGTGCCTTTATCAGAAGGCCATAGCACTAAATCAATGTAACTGGAATGTACTTCCATCTCAAAGTGCTCCAATCATAGAAGTTACCTGAAAAATGCAACACATTTATCTTCTGGACAACAAAATCCTGGTGGGTTGCGCTCCTCAATTCTCCTCATCTGTGAGATTTTACTCCACCAGGGGGTGCCAGAGCAATGAGGAGAGCGCTAACTCCTAAGGAAAGTGCTCTGTCAGTAACTTCCTCCAGGATGTATCTGATCTATGGAGACAGGGAAGTGGTAACTGTTGGCACGTTGCCTGATTAACCAGTGCTTTGCAAGTGCCCAGGTGCTAATTTTAACTTGAGGATGGATGATTTATGTATACAGAGAATTCTGAAACTTTCCTTTTTTATTTATTAGAATGTTTCTTCCACCCAAATGATCAGAGCTTTTATCAAGAGATAATTTATTTCATTTTCTGCCTACTTCTTTTCTAATGTAATTGGCTTCTAATCAAAAGAAGAAATTGCTAAAAAAGAAATTGTCTGCTGTTATTTTCAATAATAAATTAGCTACATAACAATAGAGATAGTGGTGTTGAGCTAAAAAAATTTTCTTTTTCAAATTGGAAACCTTAAAACTCCACAAAGTAGGTATTACCTAATACTATTGTTTAGTGCTATTGCTAAGAAATTTCATAAAGTGAAACTTCTCCTTTCATGTATAGCATTGCATCCTAAAAATAACCACTGATTTTTTTCTGTCTTTCCTATTCTCCTTGCTTGTGTGTGTGTGTTTGAAATTGTACTATATATATAATACATATATATAATATATATATGAATATGTATTTAACAATTTCTTCTACAGTATACGTAATTATGTTTGACATATATATATATATATATATATATATCACATATTTACACATTACATCTGTCTGGTGAGTGCACGTGCCCTATAGCAAAAACTTCTCAAAATATATATATATATATTCAAATGATCAAACTAATAACATTCATGACTTCACATGCTCACCATTTTGTTTGTTTGTTCCTGTGGTGAGAACATTCCAGTTCTACTTCCTTACCGATTTTGAGTATGTATTATATTATTAATTATCATCATCATGGCCTACAAGATACAATGGATATCCCTGTATCCTCAGTTCATTCTATCTCTTTTTTTAAGGAAGATTTTTGCCACAGGCCATGTGTGCTCACCAAAGGACAATGGCCATGACACAATCCCGGCTCCTCCATTCTCCGCTTAGGATTTTGGCAACACCATCTGCTAGTCCCTTAGTTTATTTTTAATGACTCGGTTTATTTGTTTGTTTGTCTTGTTTTTTATTTATTTATTTTTTTGAGAAAGGTTTTTTTTTTTTTTTTTTTGCTATAGGGTGTGTGCACTAGCCAGAAAGACAGAGAGAGACAGAGAGACAGAAAGCGAGAAATCCCCCCGCAGGGGGGATGGCCACACCACAACATGCCACAATCCTTTCTTCTCCGTTCTCCTCTTAGGATCTTGAGCACACATGCACACACGCCCGGCATGAGTTTAAGCCACTGGGTCCAAGACTTGAACTGCAGTCGACTACATTAGAGTCCAGCGGCATAGCCATTATGCCAACTGCTGGTCCCTAATTACTGTGTTTTATTCCCTTTGTCATTGCAAATTATTTTTTACTATTATAAAAATAAATCCTCTTTTATATACACATATATTTATGCATTTCACCTTCATACCTTTTGTCCTTCACTATCACATCTAGAATTTTCCTAAAATAATAACAGAAATACTCAAAGCTATATACACAATGATTTTTCAAAAGCACTATGAAAGTGGGGCCAGTGGGTGGGGTGGTGGTTAAAGTGCTGCACTTCCACATGACTGGCAGCAGTCTGAGTCCGAGACCCAGCAGCTCGAAACTCACGCTGGGCGCATGTGCATGCATGCCCCAAATCCCAAGGGCAGAATAGAAGAGAAGGGATTGCAGGGTGACCATCCCCCTAGGGAGTAATTTCCCACTTTCTCTCTTTCTGTCTCTCTTTGTCTCTCTGGTGAATGCAAACATCCTATATCAAAAATCTCTCCAAAAAAAAAGAATCACTATGAAAGCAAGATCAAAGTGAATCATTTATTTATACCTGTGCAGTTGATATACAATAACTCTCTCGACTGAATGAATAGATAGTTCTGTTTTTTTTGGGGAAAATTAAATAATGACTATGTACTTGGAGAGAAGGAGAATACAAAAGAACAGATTATAGACTGTTTATCTGGCAATAGATGGTTGCTTATTGTTGTATAATTTATAATTCCATGAAATTATTTGAATATGTATTTATTTAAAAATATCAATATCAGCTTACATCTTTGATGGCACAAATAGTAATACCCAATTTCAGGTTAACTCTCCTATCTTACCTAGGCCTTAGAGCAGTGATTATCCCTCAATCTTTATTCTGCATATTGATATCCTGGGAATATTATTAAATGAAAGTATCTGATCCAGTAGGTCTGGAGGTCTGGAGTAGAGTGTGAGATTCTGCATTTCTTTCCTTTTCTTTCTTCTTTCTTTCTTTCTTTCTTTCTTTCTTTCTTTCTTTCTTTCTTCTTTCTTTCTTTCTT
>NW_006159714.1:206906-219699 GCF_000334495.1 Tupaia belangeri chinensis | reverse complement strand
TTCTTTCTTTCTTTCTTTCTGTCTTTCTGTCTTTCTTTCTTTTCTTTTAAGAGAAAGATTTTTGCTATTGGCTGCATGTGTTTACCAGAGAATAAGAGAGAGAGAGACAGAAAGTGAGACATCACCTCCCGGGGGATGGCCACTTAGCAATCCTTTCTCCTCCATTCTCCTCTTGGGATCTTGGGCATGTAGGCACACATGCCCGGCATGAATTTTAAACCACTGGGTCTGATACTCGACCACCCTTGACTACGTGAGACATTTTGCCATCTGCCGGTCCCCAGAGATATTGCATTTCCAATGAACTTTAAGATTATGCCAGCTGTCTGTGCATCACTTTGATCAGTGAGACTCTAGATTAGAAGATAGACTGGATGGGACCAGCAGTTTGCATAATGGCTATGTCGCTGGACTCCCATGTAGTTGACCACTGTTTGAGTCCCAGACCCAGTGGCTCAAACTCATGCCCGAGATCCTGAGAGGAGAATGGAGAAGGGATTGTGGCATGATTATCCCCTCTGGGGGGCGATTTCTTACTTTCTATCTCTCTGTCTCTCTCTGTCTCTCTGGCAAGAGCATGCGCCCTATAGCAAAAACCTCTCCGAAAAAAAATAAAAAGAGGACAGAACAGAAGTCACAGAAAACAGAGTTCTCTAGATCATAGAAAAGGGCAGGAGGCAGGAATTAGTATAAAATTTTAAATTTGCAAAGGGAATTTTCCCGTTTTTTAACATTTAATTCATTTGCTGGTGTTTCACATTTGAGTGAATTTTAATGCTCCTTTTGAATTTGGGTTAGAAGAGACCTCTAAGGGAAGTAAGGATGGTTAATGTTGTACGTGGGATATTATTTTAATGGTAGTATATTAGCCAGATTTTTGCAGTAAGAGGAATGAATTAAGAAACAAGTGGTATTGTTTCTTTCCCCCTGCCAAATACCACTCTCCTTGCCTGACACGTGGAATTGCATGGCAGCCCGTCTGCAGTGGGTGAGCTGCTTGACATACATAACAGATGGGGTCGTAACTTCCCAATTCCATGCACATGGTCTCCACTCCTGGAGGCAGTAATGTACTAAGATGCTTTTTCAATGTGTTTATTGTAGGTGCATTGCTGGCATTTTACAAGTTATTGAAGCTCAGGGCAGCAATAACTTGTAATGTAGTTTCAACATAGCTTCAATGTGTTTTTAGGGTTGAGGTACAACAGATAAGAAATACCTTAGTAAATTATTCTTTTAGCCTGTCAGCTAGTTCATGTTATGCCCTGGCATTTCAGAGTGAATTTGCAATTGTTTTGGCATCCTTATTCACATATTTTGTCTTTCGTGGGACCGTCTTGTCGGGGAAGTGTTCAGTTACCTCTGGTAAGCAGCATCCTTCGTAACACTCATCACATTGCCCCAAGACTGATAGCAGCACGCTGCTCTCTAAAATCCAGTTAGCCTCACTGGAGACAAAGTGTGCCCAGAAGACAAGAAAAAAATGGCTCCAGTGTAATAACGGAAAATAGTTCAGGATGGAAAGTTATATTTTAAGGTCTGTCTATAGGCATTATCTGCAACCATTGAAAAAGCTTGTATGTAAACTATCTGGCAAGTTCATTAAGCAGTTGATAAATGTTCATTTGTTCTTTGTCATTCTAGTTTCTAGAACTATATTTAAGGAAGCAAAAATGACGTCATGGTATAAACTGAGATCAAATACTGCTAGCCAGGAGCTCAAAATCTAGTGAGGAAAGAAGAAAAGTAAAGAATCTAAATATATTAATGGACACATTATAATGAATGCATACTAAAGAGATAGAGAAAAGAAAATACTGATTTCTCTTTAAAATGGGTTTGGTGGGGAAAGTGAGTGGAAGGAAAGCAAAAGTATCGTTGCTATCTGAAGAGTCAGTCCTAAAATCCACACCACTGTCACTCCTCCCTACCTCCCACATAAATACTGTTCTAATCATGGGGCTAAACTAGTGTGAAACCTAGGAGAAACAATGTGTGGCAGGGAAAATTCCAGAATTTTATAGTTCAAGAATTATCCTCACTGGAATTGCGTCACTCTGGGCCCACAGACGTGATGACCCTGCCTTCCAGGTCTAACATGTAGTGACCCCTACATCCCTCCTTACTCAATTTCCCTTTTAAATACCCTATTTTCAAAACCTTCACATAGCGGTATGCCGAGGATTATGACCTCAACATGTGAAATTTAAGAGGGGGACAAAACTCAGCTCTCAGCAAAAGATATAGACAATTATTCTGAAGAGTATTAATTCTAAAAAAAACTAGCAGAAAAGGGAGAAAAAGTAACTATTGGAGGAAGATGGGTAAAATAATGTTTCTACAATAAAATGAATAATCCCATAGAGAGACATTTTAATGTTATAGGAGAAAGGGGATAAATTGGTAGAATCATGCCCCAAGTATGGTAAAAATAAAGACCTTGGCTTTAGATGGGAGCACAAGTCAGTTTGGGGGAAAGAGAGAGAGAGAGATCAGCAGAGAGGTGACGCGGATGCTCTGACCCCTCTTTCCATTTTTAAGGGAAGTAGGAAGGGAAGACATCAGCTCTAAGAGAAGTGGCTGAGTAGAAAGTAGAGGCATGTATTAGTCACTAGGGGAGTTGTGTCATAAATGTGCTTGGGGAGAGTCATTCTGATTTTAAGGGTTTTTGTTTTTGTTTTGTTCCAGTCACCTTTGGGCATGAAATAAAACACAGGAAATAATGGGTACTGGATTTTTTCCAGCTTTTGTTTCTGTTTTTTTGTTTGTTTGTTTTTATTCTGCAGGGTATGGCAAAGCTAAAAGGGCAAGTGAGACAAGGATACATGAAGGGAAGTGATTGTAATCACTGATCATATATTTTAAGCTGTGTAAGCACAGAAAAAATACATCCATGTGTAGATGGAGAGTAGAGAATGAGGTCTCAGTATGGTCATGAGATTGTGGGAATCCAGATTCTAAAGGAAATTGCATGAGGGTAGAGAATGTGATGACTCGTGAGAGTCCCTAGTTAGAAAACTAAGTCACGATGAATGACATGGCAGTTTAGTTAATGATAGACTCCTTCATTTGTTGTGGATGCATTCAGTGTGGGTTAATGAACAGTCAGAAGCATTTGAGTAGTTCATGGTATGTTTAGTATAGTTGTATTACTTTTTTTTTTTTTCTTTTTCAGGTTTTTGCTACAAGGTGCATGTGCTTACCTGAGAGACAGAAAGAGGGAAAGTGAGAAATCACCCCCAGAGAGGAGAATCATGCTACAGTCCCATCTTATCTAGTCTCCTCCTAGGATTTGGGCACACACACACACACACACACACACACACACACACACGCATGTGCCTGGGGTGATTTTCAAATCACTGGGTCCTAGACTTGAACTGTAGTCAGCATCTGGGAGTCCAGAATCTTGACTGTCATGCTACCTGTCAGCCCCTTGTATTAACTTTTTCATGCTACTTACCACAAATTTAGTGACATAAAACAATAATTATTATGGAACAGTTTCTGTAGGTCAAATGATTGGGACTGTTTGCCTGAGTTCTGTGCTTAGCGCCTCACAAGACTTCACAAGATTAATTCAATCCTCCCTAAGGGCTATTGATTGAATTTGTTTCACTGGGGCCTAAGACAATCTTTTAAGTGACTCACTTGTTTAGGTCAGGGCCAACATTTTCCTTTTGATTAATTTGAAGTTAATTCATTAGAACGTTTAAGTGCATCTGCAAAAATCCTTCATTTTTGCCATGTTTAACTCATACCCAGCAAGTCACAGGTTCTAGCTGCAATGAAGGTAAGAGTAAAATGGTACGACTCATGACTAGGGCAATGGTGATTACCTTGGGGTGCATTTATCACGATAATGGCTATGGTGAACTATTTTATTGGATTAAAAGTAACATTTTCAGGAGTTTTTATTTCACTTATGGAGAATTAATTGCAATGAGAATCACCCTGCTACTCCAAACTAGAAGGTGTCGGGGGAGGGGTGGCGAATAACTGCTCTTAGATATTGGATAAAAGCAGCATAGGTGTGTGATGCATGAGGGAAGGTAAATAACATGATCCTTAGGAATTCCAGCTTACTATCCAAAGAAAGTTTTCATTCATGCCACAGAAAAAGACAGAGACCCCAAATACAGCGCATCTGAATTGAGAAGACAGTTCACTGTTCCTAGAGACAAAAGTGACTATGAGTGTCAGGGAAGATTATAGAAATGGAGGTGCTAGATGACAGGTAGATAGATGAATGGATAGAAGGATAGATAGGAGAAGGGGACAGAGTAGGAGAAGAAAATTAGAGGAGAGGAGAATAGAGGTGGTAGAAAAGGAGAAGAGAGGATGTGCTATGGAGGCCTAGAAACAGATCTGCTTTAGCATTAACTGAGTATCAGGTAGTCTTCCAAAAAGTCTAGGCACAAAACAAGGGGAAAACAATCATCAAACAGTTTGTAGAGATTATTTAAGGCCATGAACAATTTGAGTTCTCATTAACGAGAAGAAAACTACATCTAATAAACAAAGTATCATGTAGGGTGGTCAAAAAAATCACATATTAGTTTTTTGACTAACCTGACCCCAGAATACAAACTGCTCTGAATCTGTTTGAACACATTTTATAATTTCCTGTATGAAATGGAACAAAATGAACTTATTTAAGTTCATGGTGTGCCTGAATAAAATTTAATAATCTTTTTAAAAATATACAAGAAAATCAAGCTCTCAATAAGGTATGATTCATAAAAACTGGTCAAAATTGCCAGGCATACAGAAAGTAGAAAAATATTAACTATTACCAGGATACAAATCCATTATTAAGAACAGATGCAGAAAAAAATAAAGATGAGATTAATATATAAGGATTAAAAAATAATTACATTCAAATATGTCCCAGGATGTAAAGAAAATCATAAACATAAAAGAAGCATAATTGGGAGTACAGAAAACACCCAGATGAAGCTACTAGGCATACAAATATCAATATTTGAAATGAAAAAAAAAAAAACACTGAATAGGAATAATAGCTGAATAGACATGGAAGATCTCTTAATTGGATAAGTAGGGAACCAGCAGATGGCATAATGGTTTTGTCACTGAACTTCCATGCAGTTGACTGCAGTTTGAATCCCGGACCTAGTGGCTTAAAACTCATACCAGGCACATCAATCTTGACAGGAGAATGGAGGAGAAGAGATTAAGGCATGGCAAACTCCCCTGGGGAGTGTTTTCTTGCTTTCTGTCTCTCTGTCTCTCCAGGAGCACATACACGCTATAACAAAAACCTCTCTAAAATAAATAGATAAAGAAATAAATGCAATTCAAAGAGAAGCTGTAAGTGATCATTATATCCAATAAAAAAATGTCAAGTATGAAGTATGCAATGTAATTGGAGAACAGACAGAGGGTCTATATGTTATTTGAAGAAATAAGAGCCAAATTGTTTTTTAGGTTGTAAGAAAATTATAAGCACAATACTCTCTTCTCCTCAAAAAAATTACACATCCAAGTTGAATATGCATAAAGCGAGCCACATCGAAATAAATTATGATCTAAATACTCTATACCAGTGAAAGAGTATAAAATGGTAACAAGGAGAGAAATGACATATGTATAAAGGAATGAAGATAAGAGTAATAGACTTCTTATCAGAAACTATGCAAGTCAGAAGACAAAAGAATAATACCAGTAAACTATTCACAAATAAAAAAGGCAACCTAAAATTTGAATGTAAGTGAAAATATCCTTCAAAAATGAAGAAGAAAGACGTTTTCAGGCAAACAGGAACTGATAAATTTATTACCAGTAGACTTTTGCAACAAGAAATATAAAAGCAAACAACTGAGTGTAATAAAAATGACAATTGAAGGAACTTTGGATCTAAAGGAGGCTTTGGTTAAATTAGTCCTGCAGCTAAATCTAGCCTACAGACTCTCTTTGTCCAACTTAAGAGCTAATAATATATTTACATAAAAAGATAAAGAATATGCTTAGAAACTGTACATAAACCATAAGTCTAAAATATTTACTATCTTCTTTATGAAAAAACTGAGACTCATCATCTAAACAGATAATGTACAGCATCACAAATGATGAATATATGAACACTGAAATAACATTTTTTATCATCTCAGTAATCTCTTTTAAAATAATTAGCATTTTATAAAAATGAAAAAAAATGGCTAGTTAGTAGGTATGTAGAAATATAAAGCCTGGCAACAATTTACAAGGAAAAGAAGAAGTGGAAGCAAAATATTGAAGGGTCTTAAACTATATAAGAACTGATAACATATTATTTGAGGATAGCCATAAATATGAATCATGCAAACCCACAGCGAACTACATTAAATAAAACAATATAATTATTAAATCAGTAGTGGAGATAAAAATAAATAAATATTCTGGGACCTGCAGATGGCATAGTGGTTACATCACTGGTTTCCCACGTATTTGACCATGGTTCAAGTCCCGGACACAGAGGCTTGCAACTCACGCTGGGTGCATTTGAGTGCATGTCCAAAATCCCAAGAGGAGAATGGAGGAGAAGGAATCATGGCATGGTCATCTTTCTGGGGTGGGGAGGGGTGATTTTTCACTTTCTATCTCTCTCTGTCTCTCCAGGAGTGCATGAGCCCTAGAGCAAAAATCTCTCTCTAAAATAAAAATAATAAAATAAATGAATATTCAGTTAATTTAAGTACAGAGACAGAGAAAAAGGGAATAAAAACAGATTAGACAAAAAGAAAACAGCATCAAGATGTAACATGTAACTGTATTAATAATGTCATTAAAAATAAATGGCCTAAACACTGTAATTAAAATTAGTATAGGTCAGCTTTCTGCCTGGTGGTTAAAGGAACTGATTCCACTGACTGTGGTTTGAGTCCTAGACCTGGTGGTTTGAAAACACACTAGGCATTCATGCATGTGTGTCCTAAATCTTGACAGGATAGAAAACTGAAGGAGAGGGACCAGCAGTTGGCGTAATGGCTGTGTTGCTGGACTCCCACGTAGTTGTCCGCGGTTCATGTCCCAGACCCAATGGCTTAAAACTCATGCCAGGCACGTGTGCGTGCGTGCCCAAGATCCCGAGAGGAGAATGGAGAAGAAGGGATTGTGGCATGGCCATCCCCCCTGGGGGTTGATTTCTCGCTTTCTGTCTCTCTGTTTTTCTGTCAAGCTCATGTGTCCTATAACAAAAACCTCTCCAAAAAAAGAGATGTGAGTATTCAAATATGCAAATATAAATTTCGATGTTATGTGTTTTTAGCAGTTTCAGATAACATTTATGAAATATTTTTTATACAAGACTGTATTTTGATCATTTTGAAAGTCAGATAAGCCAAAATTATAGTTGGCTTACATCTTTTAAGACATTTACAATAAATTTACTGTGTGTACTATGAACACTTACTACATTAAGTATGCAGAACATATATTTATACACAAATATATACACATATTTTTTAATAAAAGGCAAATTATGTATTACTGTTTTTTAACCATTTTTTTCCCTTAGAAGTAAATTGAAGCAGATTTTGATAACAAGTCTCAATCTACAACTTTATTTTATGTACAGAACAGGATTCTATTTTATGAGGTGGACTAATCCTATTACCTATGCCAACAGAACATGAAATAATGACACAGTCATAATCCCTTTCTCCATCCTTCATTCTGAAATTAAAACATGGACACAAATACAGAGATTCATAGTTTCCCATTGGCTACCAAATAAAGTTCAGATTGGTGATTTTATTATTTAGTAACAACAAAAAGAGCAATTGATATTATCTTTAAATATTTTTTTATTCAATGTCACTTCACTGTGTGTGGAGTGTAAATCAGGGAAAAAATATTGTGCATTTTATTTTAAGCACCAAATTAAAAGAACTATGTGATCTTCACTTAACCAAATAATATACCTGTATAAAGCCTCGAAATATCATTTAATTTGAATTTGAAATTAGAGAAAAGATAGTTGCAGAGCTCTGCAACCATAATCTGAGTTAGGAATTCCCTATTTGTATGCCTACTAAAAATTATACAAATTATATACAAATTATACTATGAATTCCTATTTCAATATTCAATTCCACCTCATAGAAATATTGCTGATAATATTTTCATCAGTGGGATTTAAAGAATATGTTTTATTCTTTTTTTTTTTTTGGAGAGATTTTCACTGTTGGGCGCGTGCGCTCGCCAGACAGACAGAGACATAGAGACAGAAAGCGAGAAATCACCCCCCAGGGGGGATGGTCACGCCGCAATCCCTTCTCCTCCATTCTCCTCTCGGGATCTTGGGCACGCACGCACACGTGCCTGGCGTGAGTTTTAAGCCACCCGGTCCGGGACACGAACCGCGATCGACTACGTGGGAGTCCAGCGACATAGCCATTACGCTAACTGCTGGTTCCCAAGAGTATGTTTTATTCTTAAAAAGCCCCTTTTTTATGATTCATAGTCTCGGTTTGGAAGTCCATTTTCTGCTTCCCTTTGATTACTGAACTCCCTTTTTTTGAAAATGTATTAAAGAGGCAGAGGGTTCCCCTGACAGGGTCCTAAGAAAGCAGTCACCCTGCTTTACCCAGTAGCCAGTTCAGATCGTGAGCACATGAGTGTATGGGACTCAGGGAGGTCTCCATACACAAACTGGTAACCTCTTCAGCCTCACAGAAAATCATCCTTTACTGCTGCACCACCACCCAGCCCCTAGTTACTGAACTCTTAATCTTAAATCCAGGAATGGGTAAAATGATCTTAAAATACACATCATATAGTAGGCTCCATTTCCAACCAATAGGAGGGGCCTTTAAAATGTTCACCAAAATTTGTTGATAAAGAATTTTATCAACAAATTTTGAATTTTTTTTTTTTTTTTGAGAGGTTTTGGTCATAGGGCGCGTGCGTTCACCAGAAAGAGAGAGAGACAGAGAGACAGAATCACCCCCCAGGAGAGATGACCATGTTGCAATCCCTTCTCCTTCATTCTCCTCTCAGGATCTTGGGCATGTACGCACACACACCCGGCCTGAGTTTAAGCCGCCAGTCCGGGACTCGAACCACGGTCACTATGTGGGAGTCCAACGACATAGCTATTATGCTAACTGCTGTCTCCATAAACTTATACTTTAATTCCATTTTTTTTTTCACTTTTCAAAGTCCCCTCATATGTTTTAGATTATGGTTTGAATATTTATCCACTCTAAAAATTACTTTATCATTTAATTGCTGTGGTAATAGTATTAAGAGGTGGGACTTATAATAGGTGATTAGGCCTTGGAAATTTCATCCTAAATTAAAAAAGCTCTTATACTAGTAGTGAGTTAATTATGGTGACAGTGGAGTTGTTTTCCTAAGAGTGGGTTCTTATAAAAAGGCAAGTTCTGACTCCTTTTTTTCAATTCCATCTCATTTTTACTATGATCAGGATTCTCTGTGCTAGAGCAACGAGATTGGCGTTTTAACATCTCCCCTAGGGGAAGAATTTCTTATTGGGATTCTGAGGTGAAAACAGATTGCCTATTTTGTTGTGCCATTTCATTTCTTGGCATTAAATTTTGATTTGGCAGCAAGAGCTCAAGAGCATAAGTTTTAATCACTTTCTGACTAAATGACTAAATTACTGAAATGTATAGTCATTATAACCCCTGTTTTGCAGCTGAGTAGACTGATATTTACAATAGAACAACTGTTTTTCTAAGGTAAAACAGCCACTACATAAAAGATTTTAACCCAGAAACTCTATTCTAAGTCTAGTTCTTTTTTACTAAAAAAAAAATAAATAAATAAAATTTAAAAATGACCCTGTCTAGCTTCCATTTTCCATTATTGAACACTGAGGACAAACCAGATTCTCCTTCTTAAAGACTTAATGTCAACTGAATTTCTGGGATTAATGTTTCTCCTATTCAGAGGAAATTAAAGAGGCCCTTGGCTTCAGGCTCAGTGATTTCTTCTGATTTGCTTTCAAATATGATTCTCACCTTAGTGGTCAGACTAAGGACTTCTTTCTTGGAACAAAGCCTTTAAATTTTATCCGAGTTTTAGTAATGAAACTAGCACACTTCCATTGTTTAAATACCTTTTGCATTCAATACATTGTGGTAGGAGATTATTCAACTAATCATAATACATAGCAATATATAAAGCAAAGGAGAGGAATAATGATGTTATCGCTTTCAATGTACGAACTGTGTCAATTTTTACTAGGTCCCCAAATTTCTTAACTGGTTTGCTACTCTTCTGTTACCATTAATACATTTTTTTTTTTAAGAGATTTTCATTGCAGGGCGTGTGCGCTCGCCAGACAGACAGAGAGAGACATAGAGACAGAAAGCGAGAAATCACCCCCCAGGGGGGATGGTCACGCCGCAATCCCTTCTCCTCCATTCTCCTCTCGGGATCTTGGGCATGCACCACACACGCCCGGCGTGAGTTTTAAGCCACCGGGTCCGGGACACGAACCGCGGTCGACTATGTGGGAGTCCAACGACATAGCCATTATGCTAACTGCTGGTTCCCAATACATTTTTTGAATGAGCATTAATATAGCACTTAGAATTATGGCATAGAAAAGTAGACCCTACTACATACAGAATAGAAGGCAGGGGTCTCACCACTCATGTCCTTTGAATACCTGAATGCTATCTACAAATCAAAAATGCTGGAATGGCAAGTGCATTCTTTCTATTCTTATATTTTTGTTTGATACCTGTAGCAACATAACCATTTGACCACTTGTCTACTTGTTCTTCTCTATAATGGAATAGTTGACTATTGTGAAACTTTGTCCCAAAGTTAAGTGATATTGATTCTTGATTTTGTTTTGCTCTTTTGTTTTAATAAGCCTGATTAACCTATGTAGGGCCAATCTGTATGAATTTGTATTTTTTTTACATCTATTCAATTACATGACTGTGTTATACCAATTTACCACTACCTTCCATCCCAGTTCAAATATCCAAGATTAAACAGTTGTCACCTTTTTTAAAAATGTGCCAGAAGGTGCATAAGTGTATAAGAGACAGCGAGACAGTCAGAGAGGGAGAAGACACCCACTATTGGGGCATGGTACGGCCGCCATTCCTTCTCCTCCATCTCTCCATCCTGTAGAGATCTGGGGCACCCAAAATGCGCTCAGCATGTTTCTCCAAACCTAAGGGTCCAGGACTCCATTCAGTTGGTCACGTGCAATCTGGCTCCCTTAACCAGTAGGCTACACTGCTGAGTTGTCATTTTTTAAAATATCAGTTGTCTTCCTTTTTAATCAAAGTAAAATGTCCAATGCTGTGCTAAGACGTTTCCAGATTTCACAAAAATCTCATCAAAATTGTCACCTATTAAGAGTAGACTATTTAAAATATTTAGCACTAATAAAATAGAGAAGACACCCTTAAAATTAAGACAAGGAAAAAAATTACCTATACAGTCACATAGATTCAAAGACTTCATTTTAAAGGTTTCAGGACTTTCTCTATCCATGATCTTCATGTGTATGGTAAAAAGAATGAAGAAAATACATGTTCACCCTTGTACATGTAGTGATCTTATTTTTATTTCTGGATTTTCTACTGGTTATTGGTGTCAAGTCTCTTAAACTTTTATGGTTCTTCTTCTATCTGTAAAGTGAGGATAATAATAACCACCTTCTACATTGTAGGAAAAAGAGGATTAATGAGATGCCTAAGAAAACAGTTAGGTATTTAGAAAATGTGTCACAAAATAGATATTTTTGCAAAAACAAATTTAAAAGTGGCATTTCCTATGGAATCATAAAAGACCTCTTTGAGAAAATGCTTAAAATTAAACCTACCTTTTATAAGTGTATCTTAAAAAGTTTCAATTTTATATGAAATATTGTCATGGATAATGATAAGCTCAAAGTTTTAAAAATGATTCCTTATGATCTTTATTTGTATTGTTCACAATCATTTAAAAGAGGACAGCACAATCTGTATGAAGGACTGACTGAATGATGAGATGAGATGAGATGGGCAACAGGGTAATAGAGGTGATTCAAGAGTGGTGGTTGTCATTTGAATAACCATGCCCAACCGACCCACTATGATGAGAATGTGCTCTAGGCAAGAGGGACGACACTGACACTGAACATGCTCTTTACACATTAAAATCTGAACAGGTCATCTGGGTGATCTTTAGAGAGGAGTGAGGTCACTTCACACTTCAAAGATGATTACCAAACCACTCATTACACTGTGGGTATTAAGACATTATGTTAGAGACAAAAGCCACCAAGGATCCCTAAGAAGGACTTGACACTTCAGTAGGGGTTGTGGAGACTCTGTGACATTTCAATTGACAAAATACTGAAAGAACTGACCCCCTTCAGATCTAAAAAACTAAAATGTATCTTCATTTTGATGTTCAATTAGTATACAAATGCTAATCAATTCCTAAGATTTTGGGGCTGTATAAGTAATTTTACTTTTTTTTTATTTAAAAACTTTTAACTGGAATATTATCTCATCAGTATAGGTAACCAGGGCCGGGTGCTGGTGGTTAAGGCCGCTGGTTTCCATACTGTTGACCGTGCAGTCCCAGTCCCAGACTTAGGGACTTGAAAATCACACCAGAAGCATGGGCATATGAGCCCCAAATCCTGAAAAGGGTAATGGAGGAGAAGGGATTGCAGTGTTACCATATCCTAGGGGGGGTGCATTCTTTCTTTTTCTCTCTTTTTCTCTTTGTCTCTCTCTGGTCAGTCAATCCATCCTGTGTGTGTGTGTGTGTGTGTGTGTGTATACAAATATGTGTGTTTGTGTGTGTGTGT